>NC_081413.1:29827362-30151112 GCF_030272615.1 Cryptomeria japonica
GAGGAAGAGAAGTAGCGGAAGGAAGCTAAGAAAAAGAAGAAGGAAGAAGAAGAAAAGGAAGAGTAGAAGAGGAAAGAAGAGGAGAAGAAAAAGGTAGAGGAAGACAAGGAAAAAGAGAAGAGAAGAGAAGTGGAAAAGAAGAAAGATGAAGAAGCCAAGGAAAGAGAAGCAGCAAAGAGCTCTGAGGTGGAGACTCCGAAGGCAACCGGAAGTCAACCCTCACTGGTTGATCTCTCTAGTCCTATTGATCTCTAGTCTGCAAGTGAGTCGAAGCTTATGCAGAGCATCAATATTTCTCAAGAGAACCTTGAGATCATTCATAGGAAAAAGGAATAGGACATAATTCAGGCGACTGTAGACACCCTTACCAGTTTAATCCTCGATACCAATCTTCCTGACACTGAATCATCACTAGCACAGCTCAAACTACTATGTACTGTAGTGGATGATCAGGTGCAGAGCCTGGAAGAAGCAACTAAGGCCAATGTCAAGAAAGAGCACCAAAAGGCTCTTAACATTGCTTTGGTGAAAAGGATGAATGAGCTTAGGACTGAACTGTTGAAAGATCAAAAGGACATAAGGAATGCCTTGGATGAGGGAAACTTGCTACTAAGCAAAATCTGTCAACCTCATCTATTCTATGATGATGTGCTAGCCAAGAAGCAAAAGCTACAAATGGACTTACAGTCCTACTTGGGCACATTTAAGACACCTTATGATTCCTTTGCAACATATGGGCAAACCGTTCACCAATTCCAGATCCAGTCAGCCAAGATAGAGCAAGAGATCAGTACACGATCTAAAGATTTGCAGGAGCTCCAACTAGTTTTACTTCCATGTCTACAAATTCTTCAAAAGTGTTATCTGAACCTAGATACCTTGACAATTATGCAGGAGATGAGCATAGTTGATGCCATGGAGGAATAGGTATACCAGATGCAAATAGAGAAAGAAGTGGCAACCTCCCTACTTGAGTCTTCGTTGTTGTCCATGAAACAATTTTTGTAGGACTATAAATCATTTTTTGACAAGTATTATTCATTATTGTCATAAACTTTATATATATATATGGAAACAGGGTTGTTCAGCGACACTTTGTCATTGTTGGCAAAGGGGGAGAAGTATCTGTTTTTGGTGTTGAAATTTTTGATCTTTTGATACAGGGGGAGTTTGAAATTTTGATATATGCTATATGCTCTAATGATTATGCTCTATATGCAAAATTTCTATTCATTGTGTTGATTAAGGGATAGTGTATATGCTTAGGGGGAGCAATTTTGTTATTGGCAAGTTTTTGTTGTAAAACACTTAGATGTCAAAATTTTATTTTCCTAAGTGTTGCCATCAATGCCAAAGGGAGAGATTGTTGGCATTTTTTATGTTTATGCTATGATTGTCATTGATGGACACACACTTGTACTAAACCCCTTTATATGTATGAGCTCTAGCTCAACCAATAATTATTGCAACCAGCATGTTGTATTCTAGTCTTTAGACTAGTGATTTTGCAGAATGTGTTTCCTAGTCTGAAGTGGCATGATGACCCCAAGTGGTTCGTAGCTCCCAACCGGTACAAGGGAGCAAAGTGGCATAGCACATTCTTACCAGTCTTCAGTTTTGACAAACCGGCAACCGATATTTTGTATGAACCGGTAATACTCTGTGATGAGTTACCAATTGGTATTTTGTGATGAGTTACCAATCCACCGTTTGTTTGATGGTGTCGGCACATTGATGATGCTTTTTGTGTCATGTTACTGAGTATGTCTAAATTAATTGAACCTAGGAAATTGTAATGTAATCCTATTGGACCAACATGAAATCATATTCCTTTAAAAGGACATCATGTCTAGGGTTTTTGAGTTGTTGAAGTTGTTGTTGTTGTTGCTAGGGTTTAAGGTGATTGTGGAGTTGTTGTAAGAGCGATCTTGTCTGAGAAGATTGAGGTGTAGACAGAAGGAGATAGAGAAGACTAAAGTAATGCTGGAATGCATTAGCAGTGAACTATACTAGATCTAATCAAGCAATCTGTGCTATAAGATAGATCAAACACTTGTTGATTACTCACATCTTTGACAAGTCTGTAGCCCTTAATTGGGTAGGCCTCAAAGCCTTTGTAAAATCCTCTAACAAGGTGGTTCACCTCTGTGAACCTAAAATCCTCTAACAAGGTAGTCCTTAATCGGACTTATCTCCTAATAGAGATTGAGATTCCTAACAGGATTTGTTCTGGTGAAGAACATTGTAAGACCTTAACCGGCCTGGTTTCTATTCTACAGATAGTGACTTGTGAGTTCCATCTCACCGTGGTTTTTCCCAGTTGGGTTTCCACATCAAATATCTTGTGTTATGATTGTATTGCTTTTGTGGGTGAATGCTTTGTTTGCATTTTGGTTTGCATGTGTGATAACCGGTTTGTCTATCAAACTGTTTTACCGGTTTATCTTCAAACTGCTTAAGTGTTTAAGTATAGAGATTTTTGGCATACTAATTCACCCCCCCCTCTTAGTATTCTTCAGATCTAACTCTTGAATTTTCATTGCCATTGATCCTTAACAAAATTCTTGCATGAAATTCCAATCTTCTATAAATCTCTAGCTCATTGGCATCCTTCATTTAATAATGTATTTATTCATCCAATGCTTTTTGTTACTAGTCAGTTGATACTCGGTTAATTCTGAACTTTACTCTGTAGACATTCTGTATTTGTCTCAGTTACTATCTCGATAGCTTTTCTTGCTGATGACACTCGGTGACTTCTTTCCACTTTAACTGACAACGATAACCTTGGAATTACTGACTGGCTCCTTGCTCGGTAAAATAGAATAGTATGAAACCTTTATTCATTCTATTGCATGAAATCTTTTCTCCTTCTTATTTAGTCTTCGAATACACATATATAGGATATCAAAACAATCAAAATAACATAATCTCATCACTGTCTAACTCGGTAATAGTTTCCCATTGAATAACTTATTACTCCCCTTCATTTTCACATTCTTTCTGTGTCACTTACTAACATCTTTATACTCATCAGAACATACTCTTTAAGATATGGCAACATCATACTGAATCAAAAAATCAATTGCTTGACATCAATGACAAAATAATATTATTAAGACAGTAATCATCCTTTATCAATTATATCATCAATCTCCAACAACCTTCTCAATATCCTCATACCAACAAACCTATTGTAATGCCAACACATGGAAAAAGCCACTATTCTTGATAAAGGAAAGAAGATTGCAGTTGATGAAAATGATTTTTCTCATGGTCCGGTAGACTTAAGTACCCGTCCCCTCTTCAAGAACTGAAGTTATCCACCCTTGCAGAGATCAAGGCAAGTGAGGACTTACTTAATTCCACATTAGAAGAGAAAGAGGTTATATCTTTGGCAACTACAATTTTGGAGAAAATTTTGCCTATCCTTAAATAAGTTTCCAATGAAACACCCTCTGGTAAGCTTAAGGGTATGTTTAATAAATTTGAATAAGATTTTGTACCATTATAGAAAGCATCAGATATAAAGGTTTTGAACAAGTTTAGTGAAATGAGGCTTCAAACATTTTAAAAAGAAATTGAAGCTAATAGGGAAATTTTGAAATCTGTGGTGAAAATTTTTGAGGATGCTTTGGATGAAGGTGGTAAAATCTTCAAGTCATGTCTCTTTTTACCTAAGTTTTATGAAAACACTAACAAGAAGATTAGAGATCTTGAAGGGAAATTATCCGGTATAACACAATCATTTCCTCTGGGCAATTAGCTGGTATAACACAATCATTTGCTCTGCATTCAATCTTTCTGAATACACTTGAAGCCAAGATAATGGATCTAATAGATAAAATAAAGGGTCTCAATAAGGAAAAGGAATGGATGATGAGAAGAGTGGGAGAACTGAGAAATTTAATCACTCCCTAGATGAATACTCTACTTGGTGCTTAGTAGGATGTAGTAACAACTCTGGAAAAAGATGTCCCAGTAGATCTTAAGGGTGTAGAAGTACATGCATATATGTTTAGCACCCTAATTAATATTTTTGATTGTTTCGTGAGAGGATGGAGTGAGTATCTAAAATCTTCGAAGGTAACCTATGCAGATATTTTTAAATTCCTATAAATTATTGCACACATTCTTTTGTACATAAGTTTTCATGGATCCCTATCTTTTCCATTGATTTCAAAGGAGGAGAGAGAGAGAAATGAAAAATGGTGCTTATTATTAGGGGGATTCAGTTGAGACTTTCAGTTGAGTGTACAAATTTTCAGATTGATTGTAGTTTTGGAGTGTTGTACACTTGTCATTTTTCATAGTGTTGTCATCAATGACAAAGGGGGTGATTGTTGGAAATAAACATTGTTCTAGTGATGTTCTGGTGATGTTAAATGCATTGAGATTACTTTGGGGTTTTCATTGATGGAAACTTAGCCTAGTAATCCTATCCAATATATGGAGATTGAGATTACTAGAAGTCTTAAGTAAGTTTGGTTTTTCATGAAGGATAAGTCTAGTCGATGGAACTCAATGTATGAATCTGGTAATAATTACTATTTTTTGGTGATTCTTTTTTGTTTGCAGTGATTGAAATAGTTGATTGGATGAATGAGAAATATTATCATGCAAATTTAGCCTTCGGTTATGATTCTAGTGCAAGTTTCTTGGTCTAGTATCTGGTACTATAGGAAGAACAAAGTTATTATTATGCTTGATGATGTACTGTGTGGTCTAGATTCCTTAAGGTGATTCTGGTGGATGTGAGTTTGAGGTGATTGTACCAAACTATGGGAGGCTTGTGATCATGTGTTTTAGGTTTGGAATAAGGATTTGTAGAAGGATTGAGCCGACATGAGCCTACACGTTTCACATTTTTCTATTTTGGGAAGCCGACTAGTTGGAGAACTATTTTGGTGGTGTGGATATATAAGATCAACTTAGATAATTAATTTGAAGGTGTGTGGTGATGTCAGATACTATTGGAAGCGATTGAGCGTAGTTTCACATGCGCATCTTAATTTTTCATGATTTGGTAGACATAGCAAAGAGCAACAGAGCAGTTTTCTTGACAAGTGAGAACAAAACATTCTTGAGCCTACCCGGAACTGATTCTTGGCAGTTGTAGATTCTATGTTCTAGTTCAAAAAAATTATTTTTATCTCATTTCTAGGATAGTGAATCCTCTGGGGTTTCAACCCTGTGTTGTAATTGAGCAATGAGCTCTAGGAAATGTGCCTGAATGAAAATGCATTTAACCTTTGTAATATTGTTCTACTACTGACTACAGTATAATAATATTATGGGTACTCAATCCCACCATGGTTTTTCTCTTTTTGGATTTCCATGTAAAAATTCTGGTGTATGGTTGTATGGTTATTTGCTTTTTTTTTCTACCTTGTAATTTATGTTCTTTGCATCTGATGGTTAAAGAATCAGTTTTATAAATTGGGAAAATGCAGAACACTAATTCACCCCCCCATAATAGTGTTCATTAATTCCAACATGCCTTGGTTTGGATTTGAGTAGGCTTAGTGTCATAAGGGGGAGTGGCTCTCCATGGGGGTCGTGATCCTAAAGTAATCGATAACCGATTAGGGGAGTTGCATAATAAGTGATAAGCTTAATAAAATAATTAGGGGGCTAGGTGGATAAGCACATTAATCAAGATTAAGGTATACCCCACTCATGGCTTGAGTGATCGTTTAGGGTCAAGATGAGGTGAGAAGGTCAGGAATGGCATGATCACCTACCTTGTCCTCTTGAAAGGTATGTTGGTTCTGCATGAGACTTGAATTGGGGTTGGGGGTCATGAGAGGCTACCAAGATAACCCAAGATGGGGGTCGGGGCCTATGGAAACCTACCAGGATATGAGATGACACTCTCCCCTAGTTAGTACCAGTGTCTTACTTCTATGCTTATATCCTTTGAAGTATTCATGTTTAGAGTTTTATCTATGTGAATCTTGATTGTGACTTAATTTGGTGGAAGTGTGTTCAAACCATGTTTTGTTTATCCTTTTTTGTGTGCTCGAGGGCCTTATGTCTATCTCCTAGCTCTGGGGGTGGTCCTTTGGGATCCACATGGTCGAGTGGTAGTTGCCTTCTTCCATTAGGTATTTTGAACCTGTTTATGCTTGGATTGGCTTTGTGCATTCTCCAGTTTCTTCTCTTGGATATTTCATTCATCCATCATATTGTACTTATGTTTAAATTGGATGTAATTGTATTATATATATGCACACGTGGCCAATGATGTAACAATGATGTAACTATGATGTAACTTTGATGTAAGCAAAATAAGGTTCAGGTGATATGTTTTATATTAGTAAATGGAAATGTTGATCTTATATAATTATATGCTTACATGTTCTTTATTCATTACTTTTTATTTCGTAGGAACCATTTATATTTGTTATACAATGAATTTATCTTGGAAGTTTTTTGAATACAATGTAGTTTCATGATTCAGTTACATGTATGGATGGACTTTGTTGATAGTTTCTTGTTTATGCTCATTTATGTATCAAATGTCAACTAAGATTATATTTAATTTCTTAAACATTGTATGGGTAGTATAGTAACATTGTTAAGGAACCTTAGAGGAAAGGTTAATAGTTTTCTTCTTCTTGTGCAATTAAGTTTAAACTTATCTTTTTACTGTTATAGTATGTTTACTTAATGTTTCAAAAAATATATATTTTACTCTTATTTGAGTTTGTTTAGTTAGATCCTCTAGTGTTTCTTGGTGGGGTGTTACAATTTCTTAGATTGGTCCTTGATAGATGAGATGCATATGGCACTTGATTGGTTTAAGTGATCATAGTGATCATACTTACTTTGTTGATTACATCTTCTTGACAATGACCTAGCTCACATATTATATCTTGGTATACATTGATGATATATCTTGTCCTACCATTGTCTTGATTGACATTTTGTACATTTGATAAGTTGGACATGAATCTTTGTCATTTGTGGTTATGATATGAATAGGTATAACAGTGACATAGTAGTGATATATAATTGTTTGATACTTTCTTGGGAGTGGTATTCTTATATATATTTACAGTGGTTCATGATGAAATTTGGGTATCCAATGTGCACAAGATAGGTATACAGGATACATAATTATTATATGTCTTTGGTTTTATTCTTGATAAAGCATTCTGCATTCTTGTGATTTGATACATTATGTATACTTGCTATTTATAAGGTATTGATACCTTATTCATACTTGCATAATAAGGATTGATATATTATCATCATTTCATATTGATAAGATGTTGATTACTTATTACATGCAAGGTGAATAAGTTGTCAATTACTTATTGTATACAAGGTTTGTAATTATCAAGTGATAAGGTGTTAACGATGAGTTATAATGTTGCATGGTAACTTTGGTATACTCAAGCTTCTAGCAAGATGATAATGTTAGGTCCCTGAGATAACTGAGAGGGGGGGGGGGGTGAATCAGTTGTCAAATAAATTCAAACCAAAAACAACTTAACCAATTTAATGCTTAATATCGGTAAACCAGTCTTATATGCCGGTAGACGGTTTTATTAGTTAATTGCAATACCGGTAAAGATTAACAAAAAGACAAAGTCATCCACAACACATAACACCAATATTTGTACATGGAACCCCTATAAGGGGAAAAACCACGATGGGAAACCTTACCCACAATCAGATGATACTACTGCAGATAGTAAGCATATACAAATGGGGTCTGGACATGTAGAAAGGCCAAGCACCTAGAGCTCACTGCTCAAACACAAAATAGAAGTCACACTAACTACAATTGGATGATTAAATCCAATAAGAATGTACTGCTCAAATTAGCATATTTCTAAGCTGGATTTAGTACCTGTGTAGTTCTGATTGTCTTCATAAAACCTTCCTTCAACCTTTAAATGATGTTTGCATGTATAGCTCTTCTTATTCTCACATATACCTTCACACAATTCTTTTCTGCATTCCACATTCGATCTTACAAATAAGATCTTACATTTATATCATAATCTAAGACCAATTTTAGTAGGTCAAATCTAAAGAATATTACAATAAAATCAATTTACAAATAAGACAATATCCGATGTAATAACCGATTGAACATGTTGGCTTGATGCATTTAAAACAATAATAAAACATATCCATAGCATGCCATGTTGATCTGGAAAAGGTAAACCTATCGATGTATAACCTGGACCTATTTACCAGGAACAACAAATATGCCAATGAACAAATCTTCAAGAAAAAGTGTTCAAATGATGTCTTTGACATAATCAGATGTTTTCCATGCCATTCCAAGTGTAGGTGAACATTATATCCTACTGATGTACCAGATACTGGTGACTGTGCATGATTCACTTGCTTGCCAGCGAATGTTGTTGATTCTCCAAAGTGCCAAAGTTGATAAGTGCTAGTAGGTGTTGACATCAATGACAAAACCATACCAAAATACCAACAATCTCCCCCTTTGGCATTGATGGCAACACAAGATGGAAAAACCATCAAAGTGCCAAAACAGAAATGCTAAATACCAAAAACCAAAAACCAAAACTATTGTCCTTGCCAGTCTTAAGAATGTTGTGTATGAGCATGAGTGTCTTTGAGATAATATGCATTTGATCATTGTGTTTGCTTTGTTTGGTACATACTTGCCAAGAGTAGACTAAAGACATATCACTATCCCCAAACACTTTACAAAAAAAAGAAACACTTGTCAAGACACAAACAATTGTCCAAGTCATTACCCACACAAAGTCCAAAATTGCGTCAAAACTCTATCCATCCCATATTTCATAAACCCAAGAGAGAGGCTAAGAGTCTGATCTCCCTATCAATGTTCAAGTTTGTCCTTTGAAACACCAACTATCATCAAAATTAGGGTGGTTTTGTCCCTTCATACAACTAGCCATTTGAATCGATCCTCTTTTGAGTCATGTTCATGCCAAAAACAACCTAGTCATCAAGTTTCTTCTAAGTCATCACTATCACACCTTCTCAATCAATCACCCTCAAATTTCCTAAGGACTTAGCACATCAAATCAATCTCTCAGCACTATCAAATCAATTATCAAAATCCAAATCCAATCATCCTTTAATCCAATTTAACCTCACATTAAGGTTCCATACCTTGTGAAGTTCCATTTAGATGTCATCATTAATCAATTGGCTCTCGTGCTTGAAGAAGAATCCTCTCCAAGCATCTTTTGCCTAATCCTTTTTTAGTCGATCAAGACTCTTAACTCATCTCTTTACTTTACCTAGGGTCATTAGTCAATCCTTGGTGTAAGAGAGGCTTTTTAATCATCATTCCTAGGTCTAAATTCTACCCAACTTGGTCATTACCTTGCTTGTGGTTTCATCCACCACCTAAAATCCTCATCCAAGGACTAAGGTGTCAAATCCTAATCAAATCTGGGCTCTAATCCAAGAACCTCCACCAAATCAACAAAATCCCTTGTCATCAAAGATAAAATCCAAAATTCCACAAACATCTTGCTAAGTCATTTCATCAAAAATTTCCTCCTCCAAGCTTTTCTAAGATTATTCATGTATGGTCAAAACTCGATCCCAAAAGAAAAAGATGGCTGAACAACAATATGGTATGTCAGACATTAGTTTCCTCTATGAAGATCCCATGCAAGATCCTACACAAAGTGGGCAACCTAGCAATCAGGATGAAAGCTAGAATCCTAACATGGTTAGCCAAGATGAACTCTCCTCGGAAGTGCAAACTTTTCTAGCAGACTCTTATAACCAATAGATGATTGAAAAGTTCATCCAACACAATCCTACTGCACTCCTAAAGACTCTCCTTGAAAATGGAGCTCAACTTCTACCTGAATTTGATAAATCCACCCTCGACCAACAACCACAAGGAGACCTTGCTCCCTCACAAAGTGTTGTACCTATTATCCAAACTCAATCAATTGCAGCCCCACCAATCATCCAAGCTCAATCAATGCCACCCATGGTGCCTCCCACCATGGTCACCATCCCACCTCCTTCCTCTTTACCATCTATACCATTATCAAATATGATCCCATCTATTCCCCAAAACACTTCTATGCCACCTCCTTCCATTCAACCACATATTTGTATTCCACAAAATACCCTTCCTATCAACAATGTCACAAATTTTATCTGGACTGTACTCAATCTTGTCACAATAGTTTGCGGACCGCAACCAAATATCACTCAAATCCCTACAACATCGGTCATCACATCACACGTTCCCTCTTCCTCATCATATCAATACATTGGTGGTGGTGCACCTTCCTTGACTCATCCAATTCTTGGAACAAATACAATTCATCATAATCAAAATCCACAATAAGACCTCATCAAGGAAATTCAAGACATGAAAAATATCATCAGGAACATGAAAGAAGGGACTGACAAAAGGAAAGCTTACTCATTTGAGGAATTTTGTCCTTATCCTTAGGACCCATCTATATCATTTGCACCGTACCCTTCAGGATTTGAGATCCCTAAATTCACCAATTATGAGGGCAAAGGAGACCCTACGACCATGTCCTAGAATTTCACATCTTATGTCAAGAAGTCTCCTATAATGACCTATATCTTTGCAGACTCTTTCCCAAGAGTCTCACAAGGGACGCCTTGGCATGGTTCTCATCTCTACCACAAGGCTCCATTGTCTCCTTTTCAGACTTGGCAGAGAAATTTGTGGCCCACTATGCCTACAACATGGCTAATGACATTTCTATGATGGACCTATGTGACACAAAACAAAGGCCCGGAGAGACTTTCACCAACTTACTACAAAGATGGCGACATCTTATCAAGAAATGCCAGTGGGACATGCTAGAGCAACATCAAATTGAACTATTTCAAAAGAACTTGGTGCCTGAACTTTCAAGGCCCTTGACATCCCAATGTATCAAATCCTTCCAAAAATTGACCGATAAGGGCCTCACTCTTGAGCATGTCTTGTTGGAGGAAGGAACCTTGAAAAATTACCAGAAATCGACACAAAGTTCTTCCTCTTATCATAATGACAAGCCAAAATTCTGGTCTAAAAACAAAAATGTGGTCAATGATGGTGTAACTGATACAAAGTGGGTCCAAACAGTGGCTGTTCCCCAAAAATCGACCACCAATAATCATTAATTCAACAATCAAAACAACCAAAATCAATCACAAAAGCCTCACAACAATGTTTCAGTCTAGGGACAACCACCCTGATCAAATAATAGGACTCCAAGAGATTTCACTCCTCTTGCTGAGCCTATTGAAATGGTGTTTCAAAAACTTGTCCAAGCAGGCACAGTGGTCTTTCTGATCACTTGCTCGTTTGACCCCAATCAACCCAAACCTAGATGGTATAATGAGAATGAGTATTGTGAGTATCATCATATCAAGGGACATGACACACAAAAGTGCATGAAGCTCAAAATCTACATACAAGATCTCATTGATAGGGGTGAGATAGAAGTAGTAAACGCAAAATCTGGTAATAACAACGACAAACTTAAAATGTACCAGGAACCATTCCCAAAGCAAGATAAACGAAAAGGCTCATCATCTAACACAGTGGGGTATGACTACACCAATCACATAACTGACTTTGACTCTTTAGTGGGTCACATCAAGCCCATAGACAACCATGTTAACATCATAACTATCCACGGAGTTACTCCTCCCCCTCCCCAAAATAGACCAAACCCTACTAGGAAAGTCATTCCAGGTGCCATGGCTTGTACCTCCCATCCCCAAAATGACTGTAATGTAACCACACGTCGAGGAAAAGTCACCATCCAAGGAGTCCCTCCCCCACCAAACCCCCCACCCATGTCTTCCACCCGCCGATATGACCTCCTTGACCAACTTGGGAAGACCCCTGCACAGATTTCCATTCTAGAACTTCTCAAGACTTCACCTGTGCATAAGGAAATTTTGGAACAATCCCTCCTTGAGTCCCGCGTTCCTGATAACATCAATGCTACTCAATTCCAAGCTCTCATTGGAAACCTTGCTGCCCAACATCACCTTGTATTTACCTCCAAAGATGCTCGAAGATCACAACAAACCTTTGCACATTGAAAGCCCTTATCCAAAAACACAAGGTCAAATGTATTTTGATAGACGGTGGATCCAGACTTAATCTGTGTACATACAAGTTAATAAAATAATTGGGACTTTCTGAGGACTTGGTAGACACATCAGGAAGGATCACCATAAAAGCATATGATGATGCAAAAAGAGTTTCGAAGGGCATGATCACCTTACCTCTTCAAGTGGGCCCTATTACAATTGAAACCCCTTGCCAAGTACTAGATCTTGATCTCCCCTATAATATTCTCCTCGAGCGGCCATGGATTCACTCCTTGTAGGTCATTCCCTCCACTTATATGCAATGCATCAAATTCCCCTATAATGGAAGAAAGATCACTATCAAAGGTGATCCCCAACCTTTTCAATATTGCAAACTATTAGAGGGGAAGCATCTGTATCACTACCCGCTAAATAGACCCTCACCATTGCCTCCATCTAACACTTCAATTGTTGCCTCCACTTTATCCCAACCTGATAATACAATCAAGATCTTGGACAATGGTTGTGGAGAATACAAATTGGAGGACGTCTTATTAATAGGCAACCTCCCTCTCTCTCCTAAGTCATTTGGCAAACCAAAAGAGCTCAACAAGGACCCAAAACCAATCATGCAATGCCAAGACACCATCTTTCAGCAATGGGGCCCACTTGATGAGGAGAGCCTCAAAGAAGATGTCTCTTCATGGCTGTACCAGGAAGAGGATGAAGATCCAGCAAAAATATCCAAAAAGATGTATCCAAAAGCATCAGTCATAGTTGAAAAAATGGGTTACAAAGGACATGGCCTAGGACTAGAGGAGAAAGAAAGAAAAGCACCCATAAATCCTATCTTCTACAAATACAACAGAGGCTTGGGGTACACCTCGATGCCTGATATTACTATCGTTGGTGCCCCTTCTAGTCCTTCTTTGGATATCGAAAGCACCGATGCAGAGGAGTTCCATGAAATGCCTTATGAATACGAAAATGATATCTTCTTTGACACTCACATCAATACCATTCCCCCGCTTCCACCTCACACAAGCTACATCTTGTCCATCCTGAACTCATAGACTAGGGCCAATGAGATAAACCCACGTTTGACATCTGCATTGATGATAATGCTCTCATTACACTCCTAACAATGTGAAATCTGGAAGATTGTAACAGAGTAGAGGGCATTCAACTACATGAAAAAGGATACTCTGGTAGTCAAGTCAATGCCCTTAGCCACAAAAAAGATAATCAAAGAAAAAAACATTATTCCTTAGGTGAAAACCTCTCTGAGGTGCCTTTGGATGAGCAAAAATTAAAAACAAAGGGTGAATCCGAAAGTGAAAACCTGGAAAAGGCACTTGATGATGAGGGACTTGACCTCCCTACCATTGGTTACCTTCCACAGGATAGATCAAATTTGCTGATAGAAGAAACAGATAGAATTAACATGGGCACCAAAGTCATCCCACAAAATGTGCTCATTGCTAAGTCCCTCACTGAAAAAGAGAAACAAGATTTCATCAACTTCCTTATAGAGGTAAAAGTCAATTTTGCATGGTCTTATACCGATATGCCAGGGTTGGATCCTGCCTTGGTGGTTCACAATCTTGTCATCCGCCCAGATGCAAAACCTATAACATCAAGTCCTATTACAACTTTCTTCTTCAAATAGATGATAATACCATATACAATGATACATCATTTCGTTTCCATATACATTTCATTATGATACTCTCTTTGGTGTTTGTGTCCATGGAATAGATTCTTCATGAGATTGCACTTTGGAGCTGATTTTTCTATGTTCATGAAAATAAGACATTGTACCTCCAATCCCCACGATATCCTTTTTTGGAGAATTTTTAATTCCACCAATGTGTCTTGTGGAGTGTGGAGATACGAAATGCCTTTAAGGCATATTTCTTGGTCTCCACACCCTCTCTTGGACCTTGTGTGAGCTCACAAGTAAAACATAGCCTAGACCATAGAAAATTCACCCACATATTTCTCTCATGGTCAAGGCGGAACTTCAAAAGATGTTGGATGTAGAATTCATCAAACCCATAGACTACACTGAATGGGTTTCCAACATTGTACCTATCGGCAAACCCACTGGAGGCATCCGTATCTACATAGATTTATGAGATTTAAATAAAGCTTGTCCTAAAGATGATTTCCCACTCCCCAATATAGACATGATTGTGGACCTTACAACAGGACATGACAAAAAAATTTCATGACCTCTTGCACAAAATTATGGAGGACTATGTGGATGATCTACTAGGCAAATCCAAGACAAGACAAGAACACATTCCTATTCTAAAGAAAATCTTTGAAAGATTAGAAAAATACAAACTATGCCTAAATCCCAAAAAGTGTGTGTTTGGAGTCACATCAGGAAAATTATTAGGATTCATTGTTTCCCACAGAGGCATCGAGGTCGATCCAGCAAAAGTAAAAGCTATCATGGAAATGCCTCCACCAAAAACTCTCAAGCAACTACATAGTCTCCAGGCGAAACTACAATCTGTTAGATGCTTTATTTCACAACTAGCAGATAAGTGCCATCCATTTGCACACCTCCTGTGCAAAGACACAAAATTCAAATGGGACTACTTATGCCAAAAGGCATTTGAGAAACTAAAAGAATATCTAGCATCACCTCTAGTGTTGATGCTGCCTAATTCTAGAAAACCCCTTATCTTGTATATATGCGCTACTACAGTGGCATTGGGGGCATTATTGGCATAGATAGACGATCAAGGAAAGGAACATGCCATTTACTACAGCAGTCAAAAATTGGTAGGGTATGAACTCAATTATACCCCCATTGAAAGAGCATGCTTGGCATTGGTGTTCAACACATAGAAACTCTGACACTATATGTTAAACAACAAAACAAAGCTAATTGCTAAAATTGATCCACTTAAATATCTCTTGTCAAAAGCTACTCTCACTGGCAAAACTGCTAAATGGGTCATGCTCTTAAGCGAGTTCAACATTGAATACGTAGACAGAAAGACAATCAAGGGACAAGTCAGTGCAGATCAGTTGGATGAAGCTCCACTTCCAAGGGATCATCCTCTTCTCACAGAATTACCAGATAAGTTCATTATGATTGTTACCACATCCTCCACATGGAGATTGTACTTTGATGGTTCCTTCACCCAAAATAGATCAGGGACAAGAATATTATTGGTCACACCTCAAGAAGATGGCATCCTGAAATCATACAAGATACCTTTGCATGTACCAACAACATAGAAGAATATGAATCTCTCATCATAGGTTTGCACTTGGCTATCCACTGGAAAATAAAGGAGTTATAAGTCTATGGTGATTCTCAGCTCGTCATAAAACAAGTCAATGGTGAGTACCAGACAAAAGATGATAAACTCCTTCCCTACCATACCATGGTTGAAGATCTTAAGAAAAATTTCATGGCAATCAAGTTTGATCAAATCCCATAAACAAACAATAGGGCTGGACATGCGATGGCCACCATTGGCTCCCTCCTTCAAATGCCAACACATAGTTAGAAGTGTGAGTTCTTGGTTGAGAAATTGTTTATACCTGCATATGACCTACCAGAGTCTAAAATGGTGTGTGTTCTCGTTGGTCCTGAGTCCCTTTGGTACCAAGAAGCCTTCACTTTCCTCAAAGACAGCACCATTCCCTCACATCTCACCAAACCCAACAACAAACCTTCATCTGCCAATGTGCTCGTTACACCATCCTTGGAGACACCCTATTTAGAAGGCATTTTGATGGTTCCCTCCTAAGGTGTTTATATAAACAAGAGGTAGAATGGGCATTACGTGAAGTACACAAGGGCATCTGCGGGGCACACTCAAGTGGACTCACAGTGGCTAAAAAACTTTTGAGAATGGGATACTATTGGCCTAAGATGGAAGTAGATGCATATAACTATGAGAAGAAATGCATCCCTTGCCAGTAACATGGCGACAATATTCATGCACCATCACAAGAATTGCAGCCATTTATTACACCATGGCCCTTCTCACAGTGGGGGCTCAATCTCATTGGGAAAATTCACCCTCCATCTTCCAACGAACATAAATTTATTATCATCGCTACCGAGTATTTCACCAAGTGGGTAGAGGCTATCCCTCTTACTTTTACCACTAGCAAGCAAATATCCAAATTCATCCTGAACTACGTAATCTATTGATATGGCATCCCAAAAGTTATCATCACAGATAATGGCAAACAAACTAAAAACTAGGATGTCAAAGAACTCTGCCAAAAATTCAACATCCAACATCATTTCTCCATTCTATATTACTCCTAAGGCAATGGTCAAGTTGAGGCTTCTAATAAAACCCTAATAAAAATCCTAAAAAGGACAGTCAATGCAGCTGGCCGTGATTGGAACCTCCAACTCCATCCTTCTTTGTGGGCCTACCACACCTTCATCTGCACCCCCACAAGTGCCACTCCTTACTCCCTAGTATTTGGTTCTGAAGCCATCCTTCATCTTGAGATCGAGATCCCCTCTCCAAGGGTATCACTGCAAAATATCTCACCAGACAAGGAATATAGAACTACCCACTTACAAGAGCTAGAATTGTTAGATGAAAGGTGCCTCAAGGCCTTGAATCATCTCCGGGTATATCAAAACCATCTACGCATGAGTTATCATAAAAAGGTCAAAACCCAAGAATTCCAGATTGGTGATCTTGTCCTCATTGAGAATCAAAATAATCTACAAGAAAGAGAAAAGAAAGGCAAGTTCGAGTCTAATTGGGTTGGACCATATGTAATCACAACAAAGTATGGATCAAGAGCTTATCAGTTAGCTACTCCTAAAGGCAACCCTTTGGACGAACCAATGAATATCATGCACCTCAAAAGATTTTATGCCTAGTCCTCAGAAAGTCTTAAATTGTCAAAAAATCAAAAAAATTAAAAAATCAAGAAAAATACAAAAAAAAAAAGATCTTGAAAAAAGCATCACTTTGGTGAAAACCTGGCAAATAGGCGCCATGTGAAACACAAAAAAAATTAGAAAAATAAAGAAAAACAATTCGTCCACCAGTGAAAACCACTTTGTGGTGCTATGGACAAGTACCTTGGTGAAAACCTCCATGTAGGCACCAAGGTAAATAACCGGATCCACTGTCTATCAGGTTGACATTGCAAATCACTCGCCATCCAGTCCACCCATTCACAACATTCCTTCTTTTCTGCCTCCCAATAGAACATGCATATGATTATAACTCTTCACCTAAGTCATGAACAAGGAATGTCCCATTAAAAATAAGCTTTTATGCTTCTATGTAAGCTTCAAGAAGTCTTGAGAAACAATCCCAAGTCCATAGGTCACTCTCCAAAGCCATAAAATCACTTGCCTAAATCCACAAGTCCACTTTTCCCTGGGGATGATTCCTTCCCTCACCTGGCAACCTAATCCTCATTCCTAAGTCCTACTCTTAGCAAGAGGTATCATTTGGTCACAAAGAATTGACTTGTTAGATTTTGTCGTATCTTTTCATTTAGACTTGCATCTTGCCCTATGACTGCAACTATCTACAATTGCCTGGGTTTGCCACATCTAGGTATGTTACAATAGACGCATACTGGGGCACATTTTCATAGCATGGCATGTTTTGTATCTCTCTTGTATAAACCGATGATCTGGTATTAGTGTTTGTCAACACCTACCCTTTCATGTACAAGATTTATCGACATGTTTGAGGGTCTCCTTGCATGTACCCAAAACTATGTATCAGTGTTTCTTAACACTTGCAAAGTTGTGTGTAAGGAATTCCTATTTATTTGAGAGTCAGTCCATGCCTTGGGTTTCTCATGGCATCCTAATTTCTATAATCAGTGGTGCAAGTCACCCCAGACAATATCAAACTAGGTTGGCTCTCCACATTTGTTGTGCACAAAATCTCACCATCACTCAATAAAATCCTAAACTCAATAATCCCATAGAGTTCTCAATTTCCCCCCTATTTCCCATCTATTCCATATTCTTCTATCAAAGATCATTGTGTTATTATTTGCATATCTCCTCTTTATATTATTCATTCACATCATATAGATTGCATTACTTACATAGTCATTTTCCACAAAACATTAAGCATATAAAGTTGCACTTAGGTTGCATCACATAAATAAAAAACACACTTATTCATCCATTTAACATTACATTTACATCACATCATAAATCATTTCATATCTACAAATCCATCACACATGTGCATTTATACATAAAAAACATAAAAAATCACTCATCCTGAATCCAAAAACCATGTCAGCAACACATCATAAACATACACATATCAACATCCACTCTGCATCACAAAATAAGTCAGCATATCACATCCATGATTGCATCCATATATGACATCATAAGAAGAACAAAAAAGAATTCATCACAATAAACGCTACGCATCATCTGTCACCAATCAAATCATGTATATGTTAGGTCCCGGAGACAACTGAGAGGTGGGGGGTGAATCAGTTGACAAATAAATTTAAACCAAAAACAATTTAACCAACTTAACGCTTAATACCGATAGACGAGTTAAGTATGCCGGTAGATAGTTATAATAGTTAATTTCTAAAGTGGTAAGGATTAGTGCATGAAACATAAATACAAAGTCATCCACAACACATAACACCAATATTTGTATGGGGAAACCCTATAAAGGGAAAAAACATGGTGGGAAACCTTACCCACAATCAGATGATACTACTGCAGATAGTATGTGTACATAAATGGGGTCTACACATGTAGAAAAGCCAACATCCTAGAGCTCACTGCTCAATCACAAAATGGGAGTCACACTGACTACAGTTGAATGGTAAAATCCAATAAGAATGTACTACACAAAATAGCATCTTCATATGCTGGATTCAGTACCGGTGTAATGCTGATATGCTGCCACAAAAAACCCTCCTTCAATCTTTAGATGATGTCTAAGTGTATAGCTCTGCTTAATCTCGCATATACCTTCACACAATCCTTTTTTGCATCCCACACTTGATCTTACAAATAAGATCTTACATTTATACCATAACCTAAGACCAATTTTAGTAGGTCGACTCTACAAGATATTACAATAAAAACATTTTACAAACAATATAATATCTGATGAAATAACCAATTGAACATGTTGGCTTAATGCATTTACAACAATAATTAATCATCTCCATAGCGTGCCATGTTAATCTGGAAAAGATAAACCTGTCGGTGTAACCCTAGACCTATTTGCCGGTAACAACAAATATGCAACTATGAATATACCAATGAACAAAACTCCAGGACAAGATGTCCAGACAATGTCTTTGACATAATCATGTGTCTTCCATGCCATTCCAAGTATCGGTGATCATTATATCTTGTCGGTGTACCATATACCAGTAACTGTGCAATAGTTACTTGCTTGTCAGTGAATGTTACTGGATCTCCAAAGTGCTAGTGTTTTAGTAGGTGTTGACATCAATGACAAAACCATACCAAAATACCAACAATCTCCCCCTTTGGCATTGATGGCAACACAAGATGGAAAAACCATCAAAGTGCCAAAACAGAAATGCCAAGTATCAAAAACCAACAATCTCCAAAAAGATTATAACCATAAAATAATCTCTCCTAAACAACAATCTCTCCCCCTAGGAGCAACATGTGTTTTCCAAAGTTTTTCAATACCAATCTCTCCAAAAGATAATGTATTTTTCCATAGATATCTCTCCCCCTTTGACATCAAATGCCAAAGTTACAATAAAACCAAGTTGATATACAAAATACCAATCAATTCAATATACCAACTACTCCCCCTGAGAAGTAGCTTCCTCATCAAAGACCAGAATAAAAGATCTCTCTGTTAATTCTGTCGGTTGATGACAATCATCAATTGTCTAAGTCTCTACCGGTGGTGGTATGACTCCAAGCTGATCTCTAAGATACTCAAAAGTCTTCTTAGGCAAAGGTTTAGTGAAAATATCTACAATCTGCTCTTTAGTATTCACATAAACTGGTTTTATCTCCTTAGCTTCAACTTTTTCCCTTAGAAAATTCAGTTTGATAGAAACATGTTTGGTTTTAGAATGTAATACTGGATTCTTAGATATATCAATTGCTACAGTGTTATCACAATAGATAGTAATAGGTTCCTTGCATTCTACCTTTATGCCTTTCAACATTTGCTTAAGCCATAGTACCTATGTACAGTTAGTTGCTGCTGCAACATATTCTGATTCTGCTGTTGATCAAGATGTACAACTCTGTTTCTTACTCGGCCAAGAAACTAATCTGTTTCCAAGAAAGAATGCTCTGCCGGTGGTGTTTTTTCTATCATCGACATCTCCTGCCCAATTTGCATATTTGTATGCACATAATTCATAGTTTTCATCTCTATGATACCATAATCCAAGATTTATAGTGCCTTGTAAGTACCGGAAAATCCTTTTTACTACTGATTCATGATTTTCTCTAGGATTACTTTGAAATATAGAAACAATGCATACTACATTCATAATATCAGATATGGTTTGTGTCAAATATAGTAAACCTCCTATCATAGATTTGTATCTAGTTGGATTAACAGGTGTAGATTCATCCCTTTGTGATAGTTTTTCATTTGTTGTCATAGGTGTGCTTACCGGTCTAGAGTTCTCCATACCAAATTTACTTAGTAACTCCTTTAAGTACGTTGATTGACTTAAGAATATACCTTTATTAGTTTGTGAAATCTGCAATCCTAAAAAGAATTTTACTTCTCCTATCATAGACATTTCAAATTCTTGCTGCATTTTGATAGAAAATTCCTTACATAATCCATCTTCTCCTCCAAAGATTATATCATCAACAAATACTTCTATAATCAAGATGTCATCATTAGTTACTTTATAATATAAATTGTTGTCTGCATTTCCTTTAGTAAAACCAATCTTTAAAAGATATTTATCCAATCTTGCATACCAAGCTCTTGGAGCTTGTTTTAGTCCATACAGAGTTTTTCTTAACCTGCAAACCATATCATTGTCATTTGTCAAAGAAAATCCATCAGGTTGTTCAATGTATACTTCATCTTCAAGAATTCCATTAGAAAATGCACATTTAATATCTATTTGATAAACTTTGTAGTTCTTGTGTGCTACAAAAGCCAAAAAAAATCTGACTACCTCAATTCTAGCTACTGCTGCAAAGGTTTCATTGTAATCAACTCCTTCTTTCTGAGAATATCCCTTACACACTAGTCTTGCTTTATTTCTGACAACCTTACCATCTCCATTAAGTTTGTTTCTAAATACCAATTTGGTTCCAATTACATTTTTATCTTTAGGTCAGGGAACTAATGTCCAAGTGTTGTTTTTCTCAATTTGTTCTAATTCTTCTTCCATAGCTTTAATCCAAAATTTATCTTCACATGCCTCATTAATAGATGATGGTTCAATTTGAGAAATAAGACATACCTCTTCATTTTCCAATCTTCCTCTTGTCATAACTCCTTTAAACTTGTTTCCAATTATCTGATCTTCAAAGTGATTCAGTCTTACATACTGGGGTGTCTTAATTTGTTGTTGTTCCTCAATTACTGTGGAATCCTCAGATGGTACCTAGGTAACTGGGTATTCATTCTGTACTGGTGGATTTAGAGTAGGTTCATTTGTCAAAATTTTTGTTGCTGGTTCAGAGTCTATATACCTTGAAGTTCCTTTGAATTGTTCATTAATATTTACATTTGTACTCTCAACAATTTTCTGCAATCTCTTGTTAAAACATCTATATGCTTTTCTCTTAGATGAATAACCAAGAAATATTCCTTCATCACTTCTAGAATCAAATTTGCAAATATACTCATCTCTTTTGATATACCATTTACTTCCAAAAGAGAGTAAACAAAACATAGCTGATGGAAGGAAGAGAACTATCAAGGAGTCCTGCCCCCAGGTTTCCAAATGAAAGTAATATCATGGAACATCAGAGGCCCAAATGGTCTCAATAAATAGGATATATTAAGGAACCTTATTCAAGATCAAAATATAGATATTATCCTGATTGAGGAAACTAAAATGAGTAAAGAGAAAGTGGAGAAACTAAAGTTTTTTAAAAATGGAGGGGTCTGTGGCAGTAGCTCGAATGGAGCCTCTAGAGGGGTTGCAATATTCTAGAATAAAAGTACAACCTCTAGAGATATGATAGATGTGGATGGCAATATTTTATCCCTAAAAGCTAGAAATATCCTTGATGAAAAGGAATTTGTTATTACTAATATCTATGCACCTAATTCCAAATCTACTAGAAGTAAATTCTGGAATAAAGTTCAGCATAAAAAGAAAAAATTCTCTATGTATAGCTAGGTTGTAATGGGAGATTTCAATACTCCTCTGCAAGACATAGAAAAATTTGGTGGTAGTCAAGCTCAACTAGATAGCAGATCTAACCTAATGGACTTTATTAATGACAATGCTCTCATTGATTTGGATCTCAACAGGGCTTCCTATACTTGGTCCAACTGAAGAGATGGTGATGATCTTATCCAGGTAAGACTTGATAGAGCCCTTCTCTCTAATGATTGGATTCTTTCTCATAGTTGTTCCCTTTCTGTTATTAATAGAATTGGGTCAGATCATTATCCCATTTCCTTTGTTGCTAAGAACTCTAAGAATAATCAGAGATTCCCTTTTTGTTTTGAAAAGATGTGGATCTCCCACCCTAATCTTGAAAACTCCATTGTTGAATGGTGGAATCTTGATGTGAATGGAATTGCCATGTATAAAGTTGTCAAAAAACTTAAATATGTCAAAACCAATATTAAGACTTGGAACAAGAAGGTCTTTGGTGATATTTTTTATTCAAAGAAAAAATTAAAGGAGAAACTGGACCAGATACAAAATTCCATCCAAAAAGAAGGCTACAAAAATTATTCAAAAGCCATGGAAGATAAGGTCCTTGGCAACATCCACAACATTATTTATAGGGAAGAAATATATTGGAGATAGAGATCCAGGGCTATATGGCTGAAGGCAGGGGACAGAAACACTAAATTTTTCCACAGGACTTCCCTAAAACACAAGGAAGCAAATAGAATCATAAAACTAACTGTTGAGAACAACACTCTACTTAATAAGGATGAAATCAAGGATGAAGCTGTTAGATTCTTCAAGCAGCTCATATCTAGTAGCGAGGACCTTGATCAAACCCATCAACTCAATTTGGTTAATAATATTCCTAAGATCATAAACCCTATTCAGAATAAGGCCCTTACTGCCATCCCGTCTGCTGAAGAAATCAAAAAATCTATCTTCTCTTTTCAAGGGGATAAAGCTCTAGGCTCTAATGGCTTCCCTATGTTCTTCTTTCAAGAATTTTGGAATATTGTGGGGGAGGATACGGTTAATGCGGTCAAAGAATTTTTTGGATCTAGAAGAATCCTTAAGGAATTGAATTCCACTTTTATAGCCTTAATCCCCAAAGTTGCTAGGGCGGATTCTATGGGGAAATTTAGGCAAATTAGCTTATGTAACTCTTTCTACAAAATTATATCCAAAGTCTTGACTACTAGAATTTTGGTGGTGCTTCCCTTCATCATATCTAAAGAGCAAAAAGGCTTTGTTCCTGGTAGGCAGATTCTGGACTCAATCATTCTTGTTCATGAGAACATTCATTCCCTCAGTGCTGCAAAGAAAGAAGGTTTCTTGATAAAGATGGATTTGGCAAAGGCTTATGATAGAGTTGAATGGGATTTTCTCTTTAAGATCATGGGGGCTTTTGGTTTTAATGATAAGATTATCAAAATAATCAGAGAACTAATCACTACTCCTATGTTCTCCATTTTGGTTAATGGATATCCAACAATTTTTTTCAAAACTTCTAGAGGGCTAAGACAAGGAGATCCCATATCTCCTATCCTTTTTACCATTTTGGCTGAAAGTATGAGCAGATTGATTCATAAGTTGAAACAAAGAAAAACTATCAAAGGTCTTCAACCTTCCTCTGCCAATGTTTTTTGCACTCATCAACAGTTTGTTGATGACACTATCCTCATGGGATATTCTTTAGTCAAGGAGGCTGATGCCTTCAAAACAACTGTCAACTCCTATGCTTTGGCAACTGGTCAGCAAGTTAATTGAGACAAATCAACTATGTACTTCGTCAATACTCCAGTCATAAGACAATAGAAAATTGCCAATATTATTGGATGCAAAGTGGAATTGCTGCCTTCCACCTATCTGGGTCTTCCTTTAGGGCTGGCACCCCCAAATTCCTTTTGGAATATGATCATTGATAAATTTAATAAGAGACTTGTAGGATGGAAAGGCTCAATGTTATCTGAGGCTGGGAAAATGCAGCTCCTCCAAGCTACCCTTCAAAATCTCCCTGTTTATGCCCTTAGTCTGTTTGGTATTCTGGCTAAAATTGCTAAAGCTATTGAAAGAATTCAGAAGAAATTCTTATGGTCAAGAGTGGAAGAAAAGAAGAGAATACCTTTGATTGCCTAGGACAAGGTGTGTAGACCAAAGAACAAAGGAGGGTTGGGGATTAAAATGATAAAAACTTTTAACAAAGCTCTTCTTGCCAAGCAGTTATGGAGAGCCTATGACACTAAGAAAGATTGGAACCAAATTTTGTTTGACAAATACATTAAGAATCAAACTATCCAAGGAATCCTCAATTCTGGAGATATCCCGGCTGGATCCTTCATTCTAGAATAGTATTACCAAATCCATAAAAGTTGCAAAAGCTGGAGCTGGATGGGTCCTTGGAAAAGGTGACAAAATAAGGTTTTAGGAAGACCGCTGGATGAAGAATGAAGCCCTATATGATCAAAACAATAGTCAATCTATTGAAGAATGCAAAAGGAGGTTTGGGTTGATGGTATGTGACTATTGGAAGGAGAATAAGTGGGTTAAACTTGAGGACATCCATTTTGGATTTTCCTCTCTCTAGAATGAGTTGCTGTCCTTTTCCCCTGATAAAAACCATGATGATGTCCTCCTCTAGAAAAGTGATCCTAAAGGTGATTTCACAGTTGCTTCTGCCTATAAAAACACTTTCTCTCAAACCAGCAATCCCATCTGGGGCAAAGTCTGGAACAACATTCTGATCCCTAAAGTCAACAATTTCTTTTGACTTGCTTCTCATAATAGCATCCTTACTCTTGATAATTTAATCTGAAGGGGCTTCAAATTCCCTAATAGATGTGACCTCTATCCAAAGGAGGGGGAATCAGTTGATCACCTATTTTTTCACTATTCCTTCACAAGGGAAATTTGTTGCAAAATGTGGGAATAATGGAAAATTAACTGGGTCATGAACAAAAGCAATAAGGATATCATCTGGCAATGGAATTTTCCTACCAAATGTCAAATTATCAAGAACCTATGGTCTTTGACCCTCCCCATGATATGCTGGGGCATTTGGAAAGAAAGGAATAACATGATCTTTAGGGAAGATAAGTGTAATACTCAGGTAGTCTTTGAAAAAATATGCAGGGCTATAAAGAAGAACATCAAAATCCCTCACAAGAATAATCAGCAATGGGCTATTATTGATATGAATGATATGGAAAAAGACATCCTTACTGAATGGAACCTAATTCATAAGGTCTACAGATCGGACAACAAGAAGAAGAGAGATAACATTGTTTGGAGGTTTCCTGATTATGACTCGATAAAGGTTATTTTTGATGGGGCTGCTAAAGGGAACCCTAGAAAGGCTGGTGGAGGTGGAGTTATAAAAAATGCTCAAGGAATTTGTATTGCTGCTTTTGCTTCCCCTTTTGGAACCCAAAATAACCATGTGGCTGAAGCTATGGCCATGCTAAAGAGCCTCCAGTTAGCTTAGGAATTCAAATTTAAAAGAATCTGGCTCGAAGGAGACTCTTTAAATATAATACAAGCCCTTAAAGGTATCAGTTCTGTTTCCTGGAATATTGCCAATATTATTAAAAATGCTAAAGATATTCTAAATAACTATGTTAGCATTATTATAACCCACACATTTAGAGAGGGCAACAAGGTAGCGGATATCCTTGCCAATGAAGGGGTCAAATTGGAGAAGGGCGTCAAATACATAGGGGAAAATCACATCATTTGGGAAATTAAGGAACATTTATACTTTGATTGCCTTAATGGATCAAGCTAATATCATGAGTGATTTCTGGGGAAGAAGTACCAATGACAGATTTGGGGGCGGATGAACTGCTAGATGAAGAGTGTTTCTCGGCATCATAACGAAGATCATATGTGTGCGAAAGGTAATTGTAATAATAGCCAAGTTCATATGAACATGAGTAGAAATCTCAAAATTGTGAAAGACTCTTTAGAAGGGGAAACCAGAAACTCAGAGCTTTACCCACGGGCTGAGATTATAGCAGAGGATATCATTACCTGGAAAGCAGAATGGGAGGCAACCTTAACAGGAATGAACCTTCAGGTTGTGAGCACTGGAAGAGCGAAATAAAGGTGTGGAGAAGGCTCCACAGATATGACTTCATTGATTATATGGAGAAGCTCCATGGTAGTAGAAACTCTGTGTCTCACGGTTTCGCTAAAAACTGGAGCAATAATAGGGCAACCCTGTTTGGGGAAATCTGGCAAATCAATGAAAATTTGATCTCAAAGGTCACGAGACTCAAGATGGAGGGGACAAAATTCTATAGGGATAGAAAGTATGCCACTGAGGCCTTCAAAAATTTCCCGAAGATGGAGGATGAGAAGGGCAACTTGGTGAAGAAGGACAACATATCATACAACACCCCTCAATAGGTAAAACCTTTCTGGCAAAAAGTTCTTAGGGCTTTAATGGAATATTTAACTATGGATGGCAGGTTTATGAAAATTTACAACTATCATTTTTCCATCCTGAACCACTTCTGCCATGGGGCTAAAATATCTTTTCCCTTCTATTTAGTCTCCTCTTTAAACGAGAGCCTGGCCGACCATGTTAAAAAGCCCAGCTCCTACCCTCTAGCACACCAAGGACTCATTCTACTAATTTATGAACATATTAAGGATAAGACTAGGGCTACCAAGGATGATCCTTTAATCATCAATGCTCAGATTTATGAGAAATGCATAGACTCTTATTCGATTGGGGAGCCTAGCACCCCTACCCAAAAAAAAAGGAAGGTTGAAACCATGCAGGTTGAAAAGGATGTGCTTTGTGATGAAGAAGAGGGAAATAATAAGGAAACTAATTCTGAAATGGAGCTTAACAAGGAGGAGAATTATGGGGAAGGAGAGGAAGGGGGAAATTCTGAGAATTGTCAACCCAACCCTGGAGGCTCGAAAACTGAGAAAGAGGCTCTGGAGCCTAAGGAAGGTGAAAACCCTAATGTAGAGGAGATTGAACAAAGCAAGGATTCTGTGGATACCATTCTGGATACCGCCCACAATTGCACCCTTGAATTCTTTAATTTTTAGAAGTGGGTGGTTGAAAACATCACCAACATGCAGAATAAACAAAGGGAGCTAGAAGTTAAGATCAACAAGCTGATCAATATGTTTGACCCTGGGAAATAGCACAAGGAGAAAAAGAATAGCGAAGTGGAGGAGGAAATGGAAATGGAAGACTAGCTGGAGAAAGACTTGATAAAAGGCAACCTGAAACATTTGGAGGATGTCATTAAAATCATGAAGGAACAGGTGGAGGAGGATAAGGACAATGTCAATGCCTGGATGGCCCGAAACGAGAAAGCCTTGAAAATCCTTATGAACCACATCCTCCAGGTTCTTAAAGTCTCCTTCCAGAATATGAATGCACTGGTGAATCATCTGGAAAAGAAAAAATAGGAGAAGAACCTGGTAGTTATTGAAGATGCTCCTACTTCTAGCCTAAGCCACCAGACCCCTAGGCGCAGAACCAGGCAGACTACTGTGGAGAAAGACATGAAGATGAAATAAAGTTAGATTGCTCAGGAAAATACCAACTTGAGGGAAGCGGCCAAGGCAATGATGCTCTTGGTGTAGAATGCAGAAGAAACTATGAAGAATTTCTAAATTTCTTTTTATGCTAAGCTTGGGGTCAATTTCTTGCTGGCCTCTTGCTGTCCTTTTCTCTGTTGTTGGTTTTTTTTGTTGGTCTTTTGTAGCCATTGTGTTTTTTTTCTCCTAAATATCTTTCATATGTAAATGGGTTTTGGGTCCCTTAAAACCTGTTTTTAATTAATCAAAAACGTTTACTTCCAAAAATTCTGAAATACTTAAGAGTAGGAGTATTACCAAACCATAGTTCATGAGGGGTCTTACCAGTTTCACCTTTGATGTGAACTTTGTTAAATGTATAGACTGTTGTGCTGACTGCTTCTCTCCAATACACATGTGGTAAATTTGCTTCTAATAACATACATCTTGTTGCATCCAAGATAGTTTTGTTTTTCCTTTCAACAACTCCATTCTGTTGTGGTGTCTAAGGTGTTGATAGTTGTCTTCTGATTCCATTCACTTCATAGAATGTATTAAAATCCCTAGATGTAAATTCACCTCCTTAATCTAATCTTAAACATTTGAGTTTCTTACCGGTTTCATTTTCAACCATTGCTTTGAACAGTTTGAACTTTCCAAGTGCTTCTGATTTTTCTCTGAGAAAAGTAACCCAACACATTCTAGAATAGTCATCAATGATTAGCATGAAATATCTATCACCTTGTAAGCTTTTAGTTCTAGCTGGACCACATAAATCAGTGTGAATCAAATCAAGAGCATTATTTGATTTTTTTGGAATACTTTTGAAACTAGCTCTAACTTGTTTTCCAAATTGACATTCCTTATATACTGTATTCTGAGGTTTGATAATTTTACGTAGATCTCTAACTACCTTAGTAGTATAGATCTTTACCATGCAATCAAAGTTTACATGGCAGAGTCTCTTATGGCATAACCAACTTTCATCTATATGTGCAATTAAGCATGTCTTTTCACTGTTATTCAAATGAAAGATATTACCTCTAGTCTGATTACCAGTTGCAATTTCCAAACCAGATCTATTCATAATTTTGCATTTACCATTTTTGAATTGTAACTAAAATCCTTTCTCATCTAATTGACCAACACTCAAAAGATTATGTTTTAAACCTTCAACATAGTAAACATTTTCAATGTTATGCTTACCATCAAGAGATATCGAACCCTTACCTTTGATTGAACAAGCTTTGTCATCTCCAAATCTCACTAAGCCTCCATTGTATTCTTGAAAGTTCAAGAATTTACCTTTGTCTCCTATCATATGATGTGAGCATCCTGAATCAATGATCCATTCATCCTTTACTTCAACTTTAGCTGCTAGGGCCTGTACTACCAGTTGAGCAGTAGGTGTCAGTTGATCTTCTGTTATAGCAACAAAAACCCATCCATTATCTATCGGATCCTCATCAGAATCATCAGTCACACCTTCATCAACAATGTAACAAGATTTTTCTTGATTCTTCTTAAATATGTATCTCTAATATTCAGGGTTAGGCTTGCATGTTCTTCTAGCTTCTTCTCTTAGTCTAGCATGTCTATCAAGACATCTTGAAGCCATATGACCAATCTTATTGCAGTTAAAACATTTAAAGGGTGCTTTACCTTCATACTTACTTCCAACTGGACCTTTAGGTATTTTTCTTACAAATAGTTCTTCAAGTTCTTTATTTTCTTTCCTACTTTCTTCAAGTTCTCTTGCATAAAAGGCTTTCCAATCAGATTTGTCAAATGATGGAGCAGATGATGTTGATGCTTTAAAGGCCAAATCTATCTTTATAGTAGCAACAGGAACAAATTCTTCAATTTCAAAAGCTAAAAGTTTCTCAATCAATGTATCCCTAGTAGCTGATGTATTAGGCATTGTTCTTAACTCATTTATAGCAGTGACTTTCATTTTATATGTTAGTGGCAATCCTCTTAAAACTTTTGAAACAATTTCATCCTCACTTAAGGTTCCTCCACAACATTTAATACCCAAAACAATTTCATTTACTCTTTCCATAAAAGCAGAAATCCTTTCATCTTCTTCCATTTTTAGATGTTCATACCTAACTCAGAAGCTTTCAAGTTTTGCAATTTTGACTACGGAATCTCCTTCATTCAGTGTTACCAAATGATCCCAAATAGCTTTAGCAATAGACCTATCTGATAGTCCCATGATTTGTTGATTTGATAATGTGCTCAAAAGTGCTTCTCTTGCTTTGCAATCATTTTCCTCATCTTTTGTCAAGTTAGCTGGACTGGGCTGATCTGGTACAACAATTGTATAACCATTCTTTGTAACTTCCCAGATGTCTTTTCCAATGCAATTTAGATGTGTCTCCATTCTGATCTTCCATATGCCATAGTTTGTTCCATCAAGTTTAGGACTGTCATTCCTAAAATAATTAGTAGACATTGGATCTCCTCAAGCTATTAAATTTCTGCAAAAAGAGGACTTGGCTCTAATACCAATTGTTAGGTCCCGGAGACAACTGAGAGCAGGGGGTGAATTACTTGACAAATAAATTTAAAACAAAAACAATTTAACCAACTTAATGCTTAATACTAGTAGACCAATTAAGTATGCTGGTAGACAGTTATAATAGTTAATTGCTATACTGGTAAGGATTAGTGCATGAAACATAAATACAAAGTCATCCACAACACATAACACCAATATTTGTACGTGGAAACCCTGTAAGTAGAAAAACCACAGTGGGAAACCTTACCCACAATCAGATGATACTACTGTAGATAGTAAGTGTACATAAATGGGGTCTGCACATGCAGAAAGGCCAACAACCTAGAGCTCACTACTCAATCACAAAATGGGAGTCACACTGACTACAGTTGGATGGTTAAATCCAATAAGAATGTAATGCACAAAATAGCATCTTCATATGCTAGATTCAGTACCAGTGTATTGCCGATATGCTTCCACAAAAAGCCCTCCTTCAATCTTCAAATGATGTCTGCGTGTATAGCTCTACTTAATCTCGCATATATCTTCACACAATCCTTTTTCGCATTCCACACTTGATCTTACAAATAAGATCTTACATTTATACCATAACCTAAGACCAATTTTAGTAGGTTGTCTCTACAAGATATTACAATAAAAACATTTTACAAAAAATATAATATCCGATGCAATAACTGATTGAACATGTCAGCTTAATGTATTTACAACAATAATTAATCATCTCCATAGCGTGCCATGTTGATTTGGAAAAGATAAACCCGTTGGTGTAACCCTAGACCTATTTGTTGGTAACAGCAAATATGCAACTATGAATATACCAATGAACAAAACTCTAGGACAAGATGTCTAGACGATGTCTTTGACATAACCATGTGTCTTCCATGCCATTCCAAGTGTCGGTGATCATTATATCTTGCCGATGTACCATATACCAGTAATTGTGCAATAGTTACTTGCTTGCCGATGAGTGTTGCTGGATCTCCAAAGTGCCAGTGTTTTAGTAGGTGTTGACATCAATGACAAAACCATACAAAAATACCAACAGTATATATATATATATAGAGGAAAATGTGTCTGTCATGATACAATGATCTCCCTGAGGGTCAATAATATAATACACAAGCAAAATAGGGAGCTAGCTCTCCCCCTGTCTCTTTGCCTCCCTTTGTTGTACCTCCCTCTACTGTACCTGCCCCCCTGATCCTCCTGCCCCCTTGCTGGTGGCCGAAAACCCACTGATCCCCCTATCTGCTAATTCTGAGTCGATCGTTGACTATGGGTCCTGTGAGACCACACACTCTCAGTGTACGAGGCTGCTCACTATCCTGTACGCACTACTCTGTGATATAATCCCCAGTAATACTATGCCTCTCAGGGTGACCTCTCCGCTCTCTCTTGCTGCTGCAGACTATTAGAAAATATCTACGCCAATCCTACCGGAACCAATGTTTGTCGGACAACATCCCTCTCCCCAAGAAACCGTGTAGTCTCTGTCTCTGCCCTTTTCACTCTAGCCTGTAACCCCTCTAACTTGGCATCTTGCTGATGAAGAGAATCCTAGAGCCCTGCAATAGTTGTACCTGTCTGGGCCTCTTCCAACATCCTCTCTACCTCCTCCCCCTCCGCCCTCAAGGAATCCACCCTTGTCCTAGTAGTATGAAGACTCTCTGTCAGATCAGCTACCTCATATGTCAGTCCTCCCACCTCTGCCTCCATGCTCTCCCTCCAAGCCCTCTCTACCTATAGATCATCCTCCACAGAATGAAGCCTCAATCGATAATTATCCCTCTCTTGATGTAATCGATCAAAATCAGCCTATGTTAGTCCTCCCCTCTCCCCCATCTGTTTCCCAGGGATATCCATGGGAACAACCTTCCCTACCTCCCCAGCTACATCCTCCTCTCTCTTGCCAAATGCAGCCTCTGTAGCCTCTCCCACTGGGGCATCCTCTCCATCTCCCTCTTCCTCCTCCTGATCCCTCTGCCACACAACTCGAACTCTCCTCTACTGCCTAACCACACCACACCCTGCACGAACCACAACTCTCTCTCATGGGCCATCATCCTCCCCACCCACCACCTGATCAACCCCTAGCTCCAACTCCTCATCATCCAAAACCCCAAGAATGGTAAGCCGCATTGGCAAGTGCCCCTCCCACCAGCTTCTGTATCCTCCTGTCATACCTAGATCCTCCCCTATCCCCATCCACTCATCCCAGACTATGTGAAAAGCCATCTAAAAGCTCGTCCGGCCATCCAAGGGACTCACTATAGGCCCCCAATACCTCACCTCCCGTGTAATCTCGGGATACACTGGAATATCCCCCACTATATCTTGCACCTGCCCAAGTTGTCAGGCCATTGTGAATGGAGCATAGTACTCCATAATATACACAAATCTCCCAAAAATCCACATCTCAACTCCTGCCTAGTGCAACTTCTAGTTATCCCTCCACCGCTCACATCCCAAAAATGGCCTCCATGTGAACTATGCCAACTCATCTAGAATCCTCCTCCGAAACCACATGGATGCTATGTATGTGTAGTGTAGCTGTCCCCTGTACCTGTCCACAAATGGCTATCATGGTCATCTTTCCTGAATACCCAGTGGTCGAGTCATTGCAATATGCTTCCATGCCTATATGTGTAAGAGTGTCACCCCAATAGATAAACTGACATACTCTCTGTAAGTCACCAAGTGCATGTCATGATAAAGCTGGGCTAGTATCGTTGAGCCCCACACGTACGTCACACCATCATGAGCCATAAAATACACGCATCTACTCCACCCTAGAGGAAATTTGTGTCCACCCAAATCCGGAAGGATCCGCCCACTCAGGAAGCCACAAATCACAAAAACTAATCGAGGAATCTGTCGAATACTCATCGCTTGCTCTAGGTGCATCCTGATCCTATCTAACATAGGTGGCATCTCATACTCGAACACCTCTCGTAGATAAAAATCAGCAGCGTCCAACTGATACTCAAGGATCATGCCACGAATGGGGATCTTCAAATATCCTCCAGATATCTAACAATGTCACTGTCGCCTCTCCTGTCGGCAAATGAAAGGTGTTATACCGATTATCCCACCTCTCCACTAGTGCATTCATCATAGCAGTATGCGCCCGTATCCTAGGCCATCTACCCACATAATGAAAACCCAATTCATCTAGAACCTCTAGCTCATCGTGGCCTAGCTCATGATACAAACTCATCATCGCAGGCCAATGCTCTCTCGAGGCTAGTGGTCCCCTCTCCACCTACATCCATTACACTGAATCGTTATGTTCACATCTTAAAAACCCCTTTGGACATCCCTAACCAACCATAACCTTCCCCTTATGCCAAAATTCTAATCAAAAATTGCATTCCCCCCTTCCCAAGCACACACGCTAATTTACCTAGCACTCGCACCAAAACCGTGATACATGAGCCATTTTGTAGGCACTCACGCCAATAGAGCCCATCCCCTTCCCTCTTTTTTCCCTCCTTGACTTGCCAACATGAGAACCTGTGTAATCCCTTGGACGCCCGCGCTGAAGCGCGAGCACCCGCGTCGAAGCGCGACCGTTCGTGTTGAAGCGCATGCAGCCGCATTGATCCCCCATTTCCCCTACCCAAACCCCTATTCTACCTGACCTCCCAGTGAGCACCCACGCTAATCGCTAGCACTCACACTGGCCTAGGGGCACGTGCACTGAAACAGTGATCAAAGTGCGTGCCTCACCAAATCTTAACCCCTATTTCAAGCCCTAAAAATTACTTAAAATGAAAAATTTCAAAAGAGGGATAGACCTTCTCACCGGTGGTCCATAGCTCATCGGTCGGTCGAATTGTCAGATCCTCTCAGCACAATGATCATGAACTAGAATGTGGTCCATCTCTCCTTCTCTTCTTCCTTTCTCTAAGTTGCTCCAAAGCTTGTGTGTAACAATGACCCCTCATTGGGCCTGTTGTGGCTTATATGGGCTCCCGTGAAGGCCCATTTTCCTCTGCGGTCTCGCATCTCCTATTCTTCTTTCCAAATTCTTCACAACTGCTTCATATTTCTTCCTCTTTTATCCTTTCCACTCTAATTCTTCTTCCTCTATTTTCAAGAATTTTTCCTCTTTTTTCCTGAAAAAATTCTCGAGGGGGCATACACCTCCCATGCTTTACACTAGGGCATCCTTTTCTTCTATCTTCTACACATCGCCAAATTTGTTGCTGCATAAAAGAGGGGCAAAATGTAGACACTTAAAAATAATTATTTTATTATTTTTAATTCCTAACATAATTAATTAATTTAATTATGTTAATTCAAATTCTCCTCAATATTAATTAATTATAATTAATATTGTGACTATAGTATGTGACTGATTTATTTAATAAATCAATCCCTTTCTTTATTCTTCTAAAAATTGAATCCTCACAAATCTCCCACTTAGCAAATTCATTTCAATTAATTAGTTAACCCACATGACTCCTCCAAATCATCTCCCTAATTTATCATTAACCTAATAAAGTCTTCTAGAAACTCCCTAAACCCACTTAACATTATTCTTCTGATTTTTAATTCTCCCACTCATTTTCTCTTGTAGTCAAATCCTCCTACAAATCCCATCCCACCTAATTCTTCCTTTAATCCCCTCCTAATGAGTTGCTAGTGGCTAATCACCATGATTAGCCACAAAGTCAACCCCTTGTCCCTTCCATCTAACCACTAGCTTTTAATACTCTTTTCCTAGGTGAATGTGAGATTTTCAAAATCTCACATTCCTCTAGGCATCACCTCCCCCAAGGAATTTTTAATTCCTTCTTATTCCTCCAATCCCCATGATCATCCCTTTTTGGATAATTTTAAATTCCTCCTCCCCACTCTTCGAGGAATGCCACTTCCCTTACTCCTCTCAAGGCACATTGAGAAGTCTTCCCAATGCACCTTTCTCTTCTCAAGGCTCCTTGGGAAGTCTTCCCAATGCACCTTAAGGAGTGTGGAGACAAGAAATGCCTTTAAGGCATATCTCTTGGTCTCCACACCCTCTCTTGGGCCATGTGTGAGCTCACAAGCAATCCTAACCCTTCATCTTGGATCCATCCTAGCCATCCATTTTTCCTCTCCTCTTCCTATAAATTGAGGACTCCATCCCTTCATTCTTCGTCTCCAAGCTTAGTAATCTTATGCTGCCCTTTTGAGCCTAGGAAAATCATCTTAGCATCCTTATCCATCTAATTTGTGCACAACATTGGAGAGCCATCCATATCAAACAAGCAAAAGGAGCACATCAAGTGGAGCATCATCCAAGGGCGCCTTCACTTTGTCAAGCTTCATCCAAAGGAGAAGGTAAATTAGTAAGGTATAAGCATTGTATTCATGTTTCTTGTGTGATTTGGTTTATGGTTTATCTTCTTATGTTTTTAGTGTTTGATTTGCATACTAACAAATCCAATTTACCTTGTCTCATTTTATCCTCTTCACAAGGCAAAGGTCCTAATTTTGTTTTTAGATGGTCCCATGAAAATTGAGTAAAAAGGAAGGAATGTAATAAGGTTTCTAAAATAATATATGTATAAGTGTGATTTTTTTTTAACATGACAATGTGCCAAAAAAAATTTGCATAGTAGTAATCATCTAATGAAAACCATTCATTATATCACCCATAGACTTAATCTACCACTTGGGAAAGGCATGATTGGTCCAAGGTGTTAAAAAAGGGGCTCATTTATGGGTCAATGGGTCATGGTGCATGTCAAACAAGAGAAGCAGCATGTCAAGTCACACATCTAGGTTGTATTTGACTACTTCAAGACCAAACATTATGTAGACTATGTGTTTGGTTGCTAGATATCAATCTAATCCTGAGCAATCCCCTGATCAAGCAGTGTAAAGGATATTCAAATATTTGAAAGGGACTTTGAAATATGGATTATGGTATAAGAAGGATGATGATTTCACTCTAAAATTATATACAAATGCTAATTGGGCCATATGTGATGATGATAGGAGATGTACAAGTGGTGGTGCATCTTTCTTGGGAGGCAGATTGGTCTCTTAGTTGAGTAAAAAACAAGATTTGGTGTCACTATATATAACAAAAGAATAATGCATTGCAACAGTATCTTGTTGTACTCAAGTTATATGGATGAAGAAAAATCTTGGTGATATTGAGGTGAAGTATGATGAAACAATTATCATTATGTGTGAAAATATATATTAACATTTCAAAGAATTTGATAATGCATTCAAGGAATAAACACATTGCAATCCAATATCATTTCTTTAATAGAGAAAGTTGTAGAGAAGGAAGTCAGATTGGAGTATAATGGACTACTAAATAAAAAATTGTAGATATCATTATTAAGGCTTTGGTGAAGGATACCTTTAATTATCTGTAAAAAAATTCAAGGGTTATTGCCCCTCCTTTTTCAAAAATAGATGCATTCAGTTGGTGCATATGTCTAGGGGGAGTTCTATAGTTCATCTTTTTCTCCTAGATTTATGTACTAGTTTCTCTTTGTTAGACACAATGCACCACTGAGAGGGGGGGTGAATCAGTGGTTCTCAAACTTTTCCCTTTAACTATCCCAATGAAAGCATATCGATTAACATATCTAGCTGAATGCAGACTTACCAGTTAGAGAGGAGACTAAACACAACTGAATTCACACAAGGGGTCATCACATAACACTAGTATGTACGAGGAAAACCCAATATGGAAAAAACCTCAGTGAGCAATGTTGTTGGAGTCTACTACTCCAATCTAGCCTCATAATGAAATCTCTATTACAATGTTTAGGGCACAAACCCAAGGAGCTCCAACCCAAAGGAGCCACAAGCCTTAATTTAGGGAACTAACCCAAAGAGCACCAACCCCTAATTTAGGGCACCAACCTAAGGAGCACCAACCCCTAGTTGTTTATGGGCTACAACCCAAAGGAGCTACAACCCCTACACTGAGCTACAACTCAATGATCTCGATGATAAATTTAAATACAAAATTAATTATACTGGCACAAGTGAATCTTGTAAACATTTCATATACCTCACTCTGTCGATGAGACACCTTCTCTGTTGCACCATCTCACTCTTCTACTGCTCTTATTTGTTGTTGTATTGTCGGTAAACTCTATCGGTTCACCTCTACTCTTCTACTCTATTGGATCTCCTCCTCACTTCTTTGTTCTTCAGTCCTCTCAACTATCTTTTTTCCGGTACAAGCTCCTACTAGTTACCTCTTTAGATGCACTCTATCTGCTACCGGTTGCTCAAATCATATCGGTTAACCCTCAGTAAAACCCTATCACTGGTTTAACCTTCACTCTCTTAGTCACTATTATCTTCTACTATTTTTCACTTGGATTGATCTGCAACACTCAATCAATTCGCAACAACTCTATCCTCTTCCATTCAATAGCCCCCTTCAATGATTTTGGCTTCCTTATTTATAACTTGGTTTTCCCGCCAAAAGCCAATTCAAAAGCAAGGGCGGCTAGGGTTTCCTCATCAACCTTGAGGCAAACCAAATCCAATCAAATCTTATCCGATCTGATCCTTTAGACAACTATTTGAACAACACCTCCATTAATGCGCCTTCCAATACATGTTTTCCAAATATAGAAAACATGACCCTATATCTCGACCTGCATTTGTCAAAATGCCATTAATATATTTTTTGTTTCCTTCTTGAGGTCTTCTCACAATCTGATTTACTTGCTTTGATCCAGGCGCAAACAACTCCCTGATTTTTCTTTGTCATTCATTCTTCCTTGAGCTGTACTCCTTTGATCCGATCCACAAATCCCACTATCCATATTAAATACACACCTATATAAAACACCTATCCCTACATGGTACTTCACCGACCTCCCCAAGATTGCCACTTCATCTCTATGTGGCATCCACATCGACCAAGTGTTGGCTTAATCTTCATGTTGGTCTAGATAGAATCACTGGCCAAACAATCTACTGGTTCTTCTTTTCTGCCAGTTTACTAAACCTTTTGGTATCTCACACTCTACCGGTTAACCTTCATCTCTACACTTTGTTGAATTATTGGTGGAACTTCTTAACCAGTCACCAGACATGTCTACCCATAGCATGCTCATTCTCATCAAGTAGAGTCACATCTCTTAGCCTCTTCGCTTCCTTACCAGTTCACATGCTTACTAGTAGCCATCTTGATGACAACATGTCATCATCCTTCAGTGGTTTCCAACTAAGTCATCTGCATGCTGGTTTCCTTCTCTATTTTTAGATGCACCACTTTACCTCCTTCTTCATTAGCCTAAATAACATCCCTGTCAGTTTGTCAAGGTGACAAACTCATCACACTTCATCTGTTCCGACATCCCAACATGCATTCTCTGTTGGTCTAGTGCATAACCCTAATTTCATGCACTTAAGGCATTCCTTTGTTTCACTAGTAACTCCAGTGTGAGCCTTCAAACACCTCCCTTTTCCTCATCTACCTTATCTCATGGAGATATGATGCACACTTTGATGAATAATGATGAACAACAAATACCCTAAATGGTACTCAGATGGGGGGGTGAATCAGTACATACAAAAACTTCTCAACAATTTATTAAGTTAAAACAATGATAACCAGTTGTCTTCATTACTAGACTTAACCATGGGAATATCAATTAAACACAGTAAGACTTCAGACATCTAAACCAATAAACTAAATACTACAAATATCATTCAACACTTGATAACAACTTCACCAATAAACATATGCATATTGTGTATCAACAATACCATAACCACTAGCTCTCCATGCATAATCACCTAGACAAAGAATACTTAATCATCACATGAAAAATGCACAACTCATGACACACAAATTTTTCATGTGGAAACTGAAATGGGAAAAACCACAGTGGGGATGAATACCCACAAGCTTTTTTTTTAACTCTTTTGAAATCCGCTCTGTTAGGAGCCTAGTTCAGTTAAAGACTTTACAAGAAGGTTCTACTAGGAACCAATCCTATTAAAGATCACCCAATTAAGGGATGGCTATATACCCTGTTAAAGGTTACCTTGCTAGAGGATTTAAAGAACACAATGAACTTGAGTCACCTAGTTAAAGGATTTATAGTAAGCCTATTAAAGCTACTAGGCAAAGGGATTTTCCTTCTGTTGAAATGGTTAGAAGACAACAGGTAAAACTCTGATCTGGTAACATCACTATATGCTAAGGCAGATCCTTTTTAGTTCCTCTACTCTGCAATCACACTCTATAGTTTTCTCTCACTGGTCTGGCAAGTATCTCATTATTTGGATACATACACAAATTTTGCCAGCACTTACAATAACAAATATCATTGACCTTATGGACAACAATTAGGTCGGTAGCATAAAACCTAAACCCTAAGCATCTTAGGTTTACAATTACAAGTTATCCAATCTTGACCGTACAAAACACATAGCATAGAATGAAACAATCTTAAATAGATCACAAATCATTCTGCATCGTCCATTCTTCACCGCACATAGAAATCAATAACCCATCATGCTTTCTTCTCATACCGCTAAGAAGAATGTTCATTCCCGAGGTAGACATTAAATGTAGTTGATCTTCACATCCAGATCCTCAAGGAAATCCTTCATGTGCACAAAACTAATGTGGCATATTGATCTTATCCTTATCTCTTGGCTAACTCATCATATAATATCATCAATTGCATCACACAAGCTAGATTGCCAAATCGAAAACCTTAAAACTAAGACTACCAACCGGTAGTCACACTTAGTGAAACCCTGACACCGATTCACTACATCTCTTCATACCGGTTCTCCAACTTGATCATCAATAACAACTTCTTCCAATCTTCATACCATTTGACCTATACTTATTGACATAATTGACAACATACATTATTATCATATCATCATATGCCAACATACTGATTCATCAAATGCCAACAATCTCCCCCTTTAGCATTGATGGCAATACTTACTTAGCATGGCATTGCAACAAGAAACATCATAGACCAGTGCAACTAAAATATCTTCTCCCCCTTTGACAACAATGCCAAAGTGGAGGCATAAGCTTCCATACTCCACTGTGCTGCTCCCCCTATGGAGTAGCATCCTTCAACACATCAATCTTGAAATATTTGTGACTGTAATACCTAATTGATGTGGAGCACACATCTTTAGTTTATTGCATGAAGGGGAAAAACCCCTAATTCACCTCTCAAATAGGTAAATGTAGTCTTCGGTAAGGGCTTAGTGAATATGTCGGCTAGCTGCTCCTTACTAGAAACATGTTGTAATACAACCTCTCTATTTTGAACCTTCTCTCTCAAGAAATGATACTTGAGCTTAATGTGCTTAGTTCTAGCATGCAATGCTGGATTCTTGGTAATATTGATTGCACTAGTATTGTTACAAAATATACTCACCGATTCAGATATAGGTAATTTGAAACTATCTAATACATGTTTCATCTAGATTGCCTGAGTGCAATTCATAAATACTACCACATATTCTGCTTCAGCTATAGACTGAGAAGTATAGCTCTGGTTCTTACTTGTCCATGAGACTAGTCTTCCACCAAGAAAGAATTCTCCACCAATTTTTCTTTTTCGATTTTCCACATTACCTCCCCAATCTGCATCGGTAAACACTTTGAGATTAAAATCACCATTTTATGGATACCACAATCCATAATCAATAGTCCTTTTCAAGTATCTAGGAATCCTATTGACTGCTACCAAGTTGGATTCTCTTGGACTTTTTTGAAAATGAGCTACTATGCCTACTGCATGAGCAATATCTGGTCTATTTTTGCACCACATAGTGCAACTTACCGATCATTGACCGATACTCCTTCTCATTCACCAACCCTGAATCATCTTCCTTAGTCAGTTTATAGTTGATCACCATCGGTGTACCAACCGGTTTTCTCTCCTCCATGCAAAAGATCTTCAATACCTCTTTGACATACTTGGACTGGGTAATAAAGATACCCTCTTTCATCTACTGAATCTATAAACCAATGAATAACTTTATCTCTCCAAGCAAAGACATCTCAAACTCTTTCTTCATTTCATCTGCAAATGCATGACTCATTTCATCATCTCATCCAAAGATTATGTCATCTACAAACATTTCACAGACCAGAATCTGGTCACCTTCAAATTTTAGGTAGATGTTGTTATCCTCACTTGTTCTCTGAAATCCTATTTTCACAAGATGAGAGTGTAAATGTTCATACCATGCCCTTAGTTCTTGTTTCAATCCATATAGGGCCTTGTGTAATCTACACACCATGTTACTATCTTATGATAAGTAAAATCCATCTAGTTGCTCAATATACACTTCCTCTTCTAGGATTCCATTCAAGAACGCAAACTTTACATCCATCTGATATACCTTAAATACCTTGAATGCTACAAATGCACATAGCATTCAGACACCTTCCAATCTAGGTACAGGAGCAAACATTTCTCCATAGTCTTCTCCCTCTTTCTGAGCATATCCCTTGCATACAAGTCTTGCCTTGTTCATCACAATTGTGCCTTCTTCATTTAGCTTATTCCTGAAGACCCATTTGGTACCTATGACATTCTTGTGTTCTGGTCTAGGTACCAACAACCATGTTGCATTCTTTTCTATCTAGTCTAGCTCCTCTTCCATTGCCTTAATCCAGTCTTCATCTGCAAATGCTTCCCTGGAAGTCTTGGGCTCCAATTTAGAAATCATGCAAGAGTTTTCTTTCACGTTTCTTTTTGTGAGTATCCCTGCATCTTTATCTCCTATGATCTGCTTTGGATCATGATCTAGTTTCACATATCTAGGAATGACTCTATCTGGTTCTGCTAGCTTTTCCTCTTATTCTTCACTTACTTCTTCTTCTTCACCTACTGTGGCTTCTTCTGGTATAGGAGCACTAAGATCTTTACTTGTTTCTTTCTTAACTGGCTCCCAGAAGGCTATACCTGGTTCATCTTCCACTTCCTTGCTGTAGATTTCCTCAGGTTCCTCAGGGGATTTATCAACCCTAACATTGATACTCTCAACAATTTTATGTGTTTTATTGTTGTAGCACTTGAGAGCTTTACTCTTATTAGAATATCCTTGAAATATTCCTTCATCATATTTAGCATCAAACTTACTCAGATGCTCACCTCTCTTGATGTAACACTTACTACCAAATACTTTAAAATAACTCACAGTGCGAGTCTTCTTGGTCCAATACTCATAAGGGGTTTTATTTTCTACCTTTCTTGATGAGTACCTAGTTCATAGTATAGACTACAGTGCTCACCGCTTCTCTCCAAAAAGTGTGAGCAACCTTTCCATGGATCAGCATTGTTCTGGCCACTTCAACTACAGTCTTGTTATTCCTTTCTACTATGCCATTCTATTGTGGTGTCCTTGGGGCAGACAACTGCCTCTTGATACCGTTATCTTCACAGTACTTGTTGAATTCATTAGAAGTGAATTCACCTCCTTGATTAGTTCTTAAGCATTTTATCTTTTGACCACTTTCCTTCTCTACTAATGCTCTAAAGGCTTTGTATTTTTCAAACACCTCAGACTTGTCTTTCAAGAATGTGACCCGCATCATTCTTGAATAGTCATCAGTAAGAATCATGAAATACCTATCTCCCTTAATACTTATAGTTTTCATAGGACCACACAAATCGGTATGCACAAGATCAAGTAAGTTTTCTGTTGAAAAAGACTTACCTTTGAAGGTTGAGGAATACATCTTCCCAAGTTGACATTCTCTGCATAAAGCATTCTCCGGTTTGTTCAACAAAGGCAATCCTCTTACTACCTTGATCTTACTAGCCTTTACAATATTATCAATGTTCATATGAAAAAGTATCCTATGCCATATCCAACTATCATCAAACTTCACCATTAGACATTGACTTATCTTGGCATTTAGCTGAAACAAGTTACCTCTGGTCTTCTTACTGGTGGCAATAAGTTCACCACTTTTTCCAATTATGCTACAGACTCCACCTTTAAACTCTAGAACGAATCCTTTATCATTTAGCTGAGCAACACTCAACAGGTTATGCTTAAGACCTTCTACCCAGTAGACATCATCCGCATTGCTCTTTCCATTCAGTGAGATGGATCCTTTTCCTTTTACCAAGCAAGGTGCATCATTGCCAAATCTAGCAACACCTCCATTATATTCTTCTAGAGATAGAAACTTTCTCCTATCACGAGTCATGTGGTGAGAACAACCACTATCAATAGAATAGAAACTTTCTCCTATCACGAGTCATGTGGTGAGAACAACCACTATCAATAATCCACTCATTAGAGTTTTCAATGTGAGAGACAAGTGCTTTCTTGTTAGACACTTCTTCCTTTACAACTACAAACACTATGTCCTCATTCTCTTCATCCTCAGATTCTTTATCAGTAACACCTTCATCCACTGCAAAAACACAATTTCTTCTATTTCCTCCTTTATACTTTCTAAACCTCTCTGGTTTATCCTTATTGTCATTGTTAGGAATGTTAACAGCTATATGTCCTATCTTATTGCAGGAAAAACATTTTAAAGGAAGCTTACCTCTATATTTTCTAGTGCCTTTTGGAAGTCTTTTGGCAAGAAGAGATTCAAACTCTATCAGAATCTCTTCATCATTCATACCTCTTCTTTGCTAGGATTCATAACTGGTACTTACTTCTTTTCCTTTTTTGGTTGGTGCAACGGATTCTCTAAAGGTTGACTCGGTCTCTTGAACACTGTTATCATAGCTATTCAACTCATATGTAGTCAATTTTGCAATGATAGAGTCTAAGGATACCTTGGTTTTGTCAATAGAACTTAGCTCCTAAATAGCAACAACTCTGATTGCATAGAACGGTAACAATGATCTCAAAACTTTACTGACAACAGTGGCATCATCAATTGTTCCACCAGTGCTCTTGATATCTCCAACAATAGTCTTCATCCTTATGCCATATTGCTGAATAGTTTCACCTTCAACCATCCTCATATCTTTAAATTTTCCTCTAAGGCTCTCTTCCTTAGCTTGCTTGACATGCTCATCACCACCATTAATAGTTTCAAGTGTGTCCCATACATCTTTAGGAGTGTCCTTATCTTGTACATCAATGAACTTAATATTGGACAAACTGATAATAAGGGCTTCCATGACTTGCCCATTTTCTTGAATCTCTCTTTTCTAATCATCGGTTAAAGTGCTAGTGGGAATTACATAGGCATTCTCAACATAGCTCCAGTTTTGAGCACCCAAACACTTAATATAGAACATCATTTTGTCCTTCCATATTTTGAAGTTATCTCTATTGAACTTAGGACCTTCCCTCTTCATCATTAAGGCAGGATCTTTTACCTCAAGCAGTTAAGCTTATATCACTGAGGACCTGGAGTTGCTCTGATACCAATTGATGAATAATGATGAACAACAAATACCCTAACTTGTACTGAGAGGGGGGGGGTGAATCAGTACATACAAAAACTTCTCAACAACTTATTAAGTTAAAACAATGATAACCGGTTGTCTTCATTATAGGAATTAACCATGGCAATACCAATTAAACACAGTAAGACTTCAGACATCTAAACTAGTAAACTGAATACTAAAAATATCATTCAACATTTGATAACTACTTCACCAATAAACATATGCATGTGGTGTATCAGCAATACCATAACCATTAGCTCTCCATGCATAATCACCTAGACAAAGAATACTTAATCATCACATGAAAAATGCACAACTCATTACACATAGATTTTTCACGTGGAAACCCAAATGGGAAAAACCACAGTGGGGATGAATACCCTCAAGCTTTTTTTTGAACTCTTTTGAAGTCTGCTTTGTTAGGAGCCTAGTTCGGTTAAATACTTTACAATAAAGTTCTACTAAGAACCGATCCTATTAAAGATCACTTAGTTAAGGGATGGTTATATACCTTGTTAAAGTTTGAAACCCTATTAAAGGTTACCTTGCTAGAGGATTTAAAGAACTCAATGAACTTGAGTCACTTGGTTAGAAGATTTATAGTAAGCCTGTTAAAGCTACCCAGCAAAGGGATTTTCCTTCTGTTGAAATAGCTAGAAGACAATAGGTAAAACTCTAATCTGATAACAACACTATATGCTAAGGTAGATCCTTTTTAGTTCCTCTACTCAACAATCACACTCTATAGTTTTCTCTCACTGGTCTGGCAAGTATCTCGTCACTCAAATACATACACAACTTTTGCCAACACTTACAATAACAAACATTATCGACCTTATGGACAATAATTAGGTCGGTAGCATAAACCCTAAACCCTAAGAGTCTTAGGTTTACAATTACAAGCAGTCCAATCCTGACCATACAAAACACATAGCATAGAATGAAACAATCTTAAACAGATCGCAAATCATTCTGCATCCTCCATTCTTCTTCGCCACACATAGAAATCAGTAACCCATTAGGCTTTCTTCTCATACCGCTAAGAAGAATGTTCATTCCCAAGGTAGACATTAAATATATTTGATCTTCACATGCAATATCCTCAAGGAAATCCTTCACGTGCAAAAAACTAATGTGGCATCTCAATCTCATCCTTATCTCTTAGCTAATTCATCATAGAATATCATCGGTTACATCACACAAGCTAGATTTCCAAATTGAAAACCCTAAAAATGAGACTACCAACTGGTAGTCACACTTAGTGAAACCCTGACACCAGTTCACTATATCTCTTCATATTGGCTCTCCAACTTGATCATCAATAACAACTTCTTCCAATCTTCATACCATTTGACCTATACTTATTGACATCAATGACAACATACATTATTATCATATCATCATATACCAACATACAGATTCATCAAATGCCAACAATCTCCCCGTTTGGCATTAATGACAATACTTACTTAGCATAGCATTGCAACAAGAAACATCATAGACCAGTGCAACTAAAATATCTTCTCCCCCTTTGACAAAAATGCTAAAGTGGAGGCATAAGCTTCCATACTCCACTATGTTTCTCCTCCTATGGAGTAGCATCCTTCAACACATCTTTAGTTTATTGCATGAAGGGGCAAAACCGCTAATTTACCTCTCAAATAGGTAAATGTAGTCTTCAGTAAGGGCGTAGTGAATATGTCTTCTAGTTTCTCCTTACTAGAAACATGTAATACAACCTCTTTGTTTTGAACCTTCTCTCTCAAGAAATGATACTTGAGCTCAATGTGCTTATTTCTAGCATGCAATACTGGATTCTTGGAAATATTGATTGCACTAGTATTGTCATAAAATATACTCATCGGTTCAGATATAGGTACTTTGAAACCATCCAATACATGTTTTATCTAGATTGCTTGAGTACAGTTCATAAATGCTGCCACATATTCTACTTCAGCTATAGACTGAGAAGTACAGCTATGCTTCTTACTCGTCCATGAGACTAGTCTTCCACCAAGAAAGAATGCTCCACCAGTTGTGCTTTTTCGGTCATCCACATTACCTCCCCAATCTGCATCAATAAACACTTTGAGATTAAAATCGCCGTTGTATGGATACCACAATCCATAGTCAATAGTCCCTTTGAGGTATATAAGAATCATCTTGACTGCTACCAAGTGAGATTCTCTTGGACTTTTCTGAAAATGCGCTACTATGCCTACTACATGAGCAATATCTGGTCTATTGTGCACCACATAGTGCAACTTACTGATCATTGACCGATACTACTTGTCATTCAGCAATGTTGAATCATCTTCCTTAGTCAGTTTATAGACGGTCACCATCGATGTACCAAGCAGTTTGCTCATCCTGCTTGTTCACTGGTCATATTCTTGTCAGTTGATAATCACTCACTTGGTTGAATTGTCTTCTCCATGTCAACACATCACTTACTAGTTGACATCCTTTTCTTACCAATGATACATTGTACCAGTAACCTATCCATCTCATCCACACAAGTTAGGCACTAAATTGTGTACCAGTGACTCCAGTGATCATTCCTTCGAATGACATTCTCTTTCTTACCTTACCGGTGTTATGCAACACAAGGTGATATCAAAGATATCCCATCCTTTATTCCACATGATAGTGTTGCACAAACATCTCTCATATCGATATCTATCCTATATCGATTGAAATCAATGAAAACACAATGCCAAGACTCTCAAAGGGAGCAGTGGGTGGTATAGTTCTCAATGTCTTATTAGTGAGGGGGAAAGAAAATTTTAAAAAGTGGCCTTTTTCCTTAATGTCAAAGAAGGAGAGATATATAGTTTGAGTTGAGTTCATTTGTCTTTGTTGTTGGTGGTACACAAGTGTTGTCATCAATGACAAAGGTGGAGAATGTTGGAAACTTAAGTTGATATGTTATGTTGTCATTGATGTCACTATGTGTTGTAGTGGTTAAAAATGTATGTTATGATGTTGTCAACTAGTTTCGTAATGATATTGAATAAGTCTGTAGTGTTTCTGAATGAATGGTATAGCCGAATGTTCAATATGTAAGCAACAATGTTTATGAATAAAAAACTATTTAGTCCCAATGGAAGGATGCTTTGCATTCCTCCAATATGTGAAGATTATATAGTGTGTGATGGTATGATGAAAGAATAAGTATCTGGTCAACTACTGAGAGCGGGGGGGAGTGAATCAGTAGATAGAAAAACTGATACAAACTTCACCAATCTCAAAAATCAATCTCTCAAAGTAAACTTAGAACTAACAATTTAATACCTCTATCAAGATAAAAACTCCTAAGATAAACTGGTTGACTGTTATAACAAATTAATAGTAAACAACTTCTTCATTTCTCAATGCTTCCATTATCATGACTTATCAAAAATAGTTAAGTAGTTAAGTAAATCAACCATGAAAACATAACCACAAAAACATTCACCACTTGACACAAATATTTTTGATGTGGAAACCAAAATACATAAAAACCACAATGAGATGAGACTCACAAGATAACTATTTGAACTCTTCTGAAGTTTGCCCTATTAGGAGCCCAGCCTGTTAAAGCTTTACAAAAAGTCATGTTAAGAACTGATCCTGTTAGGAATCAATATTTAATGGATTGACTACAAATGCCTTGTTAGAAGCAATACCCTATAAGGAGTAACCTTGGTAGAGGATTTCAATTCTACTGTAATTGTTAGAAAACAATAGGAGTTTGTTGATCTGTCTAAATAGCACTACACTTGCTTGATCAGATCCATTTCATTCTCCTATCTTCCTTTACTTAAACTGAAGATACATCATCCAGTTTGACAACCACACACTCAACTAAACTATGTCTATCTCTTTTCCAACTCATTAAATCAAACAACTTCATCGACCTTATAAACAAATCAATCGGGTTGGTAACACAGCAAAAACCTAATTCTCATAGAGATTACAAACAAATCAATTCAAGTATGACTGTTGGATTACATAGCAATCTCTGCACATCAATCAAGAAAACCTTGATCTCTCTTTGATTACTGTTTCATTTAACTTAGTAACTCATCACGTGCTTTGCATTAGATGCAATACATTTGCTCATTCCCTAAACAAAAACCGTTACAACAACTCACCAAACTCTCTTCGAATTGTCTTCAAACAATAATCACACATGTCATAATCATTACCACTCATCATCAAATCATAAACCAATATAACCAATTAACCAGACTTAATCAGTTAGGGTTTATCAAAAACAATAGGTAGGGTTTACCGGTTACAACAATAGATAAGTTTTACATTGGTTACCGGTTACAGTAACAATATTACAATAATATCAACAATATCATTAATGGTTTAATTGACATCAATGACAACATAACATATCATTAATTTTGGTCAAGGATGTGGAAGAGACTGTTGGTACTGATTAAAATTGAGTCAAGTTTAGAGGCCCAATCCAAAAATTTGCTCCGCATACCTAAACGAGGCAGTTTGAAGGGCCTAGTTTGCGAGAGGGTAAAATGGCACCAGTTGATTTTCAGAGGGTAAGGGTTGGGATTCATGTCCCACACCTTTCATTTGGCCTATTCAGTGATGTACAACTTTCAGAATTCATTTTGGATAAGTTTATGAGGTACCCAGTTTCAGGGGTGAGCTGGAAGTGCATTTTAGGCACAAATGTAGATTTTATGGAGTAGCCTACTTTGAGCGATTACATCTTTTTTCCTATTGATCATCATGGAGAAATTAAAAATTGATTCAATTGTATGCATAAATGTGAGTCAACATGCAAAATTTCAAGTCCTTATGAATCCATTTGCTCAGTTTTCAAAGCTCAATCCGTTTGTAGTTTGTGAGGTTTGCACAAGTGTAAAAATGTCCCAGTGAATGTCATGTCAGAATGTTTGTTCCGGGCTAATGTTGGTATAAATGGTGAGCTACATTTCAAATTTCAAGCCTTTATCAACCTGTTTGATCGGTTTTCAAAAGAGCTCATTTTGCCATCAAATTCAGTTATCCGCACTTCCAGTGTTATATCAGTTAATATAGTCATTTTTGTGAGCGCACCGTTTGCATCCCGTCAATCTGGAGATTGAACTGAGAATTCAAAGATTTAATATGTACTTTAAGGTACCTATGTTTCGAATTTGAGGACCTACGGAGGTCGTTTGGTATTTTTAAGAAAGGCATCATGTGTTGCGAAAACATTGACTTCATCAAGTCCGTAGTGTCGACAAAGCCAGTTGGGCATTTTTGAAAATTAATATCTCTTTGCTCGGGACTCGTCTTGAGAAACCGTTTGGTAGAAGTCATCCTTGTATATCAGAGTACATGCCTGTCAGATGGCGAGATCCAAAAAGGTGTTTTGATAGGTTTGAAAATTATGTCTTCGCGATTAAATGCGAAAATTGTGGCATAATTGCCTGAAGGATGTAAAATGCAATTTTATGATTCGAAAACGATGCCGATCGTTCCCAGAGGTATATTTGAGGTCCGTGAAGATATTCCAGAGGCCAGTAGCTTCAAAACAAAAAAAATTTTAGTCGGAACCAAATTGGGCCCCGACCTGGCTCATGCCTGTGCCATATTATTTTATTGGCGACTTTGTTTAATAAAGGATTTTTAGAATATCTAAGTGTGGATTGTGATTATGTGACATGTCATAAAAGTTGAAAAGACTGTAGACCTCCAAACAATTTTAGATTGGCATGTTTGGAGCCAAATCCTCCTTCAGCGACAAAGAAGAGACATCAAAAAAAAAAAAAAAAAGGCGCCTGGCAAGTAGAGGTTTGGAAGAAGGTTTTACAACTTTCAAAATGCAATTGGCAGCCATAATGCCATTCAACTTTACCCAAATCTCCTCCTTGCTGTAGTTTTTGGAAGGGCATTAGAAATTACCAAAGCAATGAAGCTTTCAGCAAATGTGAAAATGGAGTGGGAAGTGTGAGCTTCTTAAACAATGCAATTCCAAGTGCCATCTATGGTGAGAAATCATTCAAACTCCAAACAAATACGGTGGCATGTGAAAAGTAAAGGAGGCATTATGTTTTTAACCAAATGAAATTAACAGCCACCACAAAATCCTCCCTTGTATATGGAGTGGAAGTGGCTGAAGAAAATGTTTGTAATAAACTCACTTCAGCAAATCCAACTGGCATGTGTAATTCCTATGACTTCCTCCTTCCCTACTGTGTGCAATGTGTGGTGTTTGGTGGGGACATGAGTCTGCAGCAAATAGAATTTAGCAAGTTTAAACCCCAGCATTCTCCCCCATGTGACTGGTGAAAGGGGGAATTTTGAAATCAAACTGAAAATTTTGCAGTCTCCCCTCCCTCATGTGGTGTTTGGGAAGCAAATTTAAAACCGGCAGCAAGTAAATCATGGCAGATCACATGGAGATTGGAGGGGTTGCAGTCAAATAGAAGTAAATGGGTGTTTCCCCCAATTTCAATGATAGCCAGCATCCTCTTTCCTATGTGACATATAAAAAGGGCATTAAAATTAAAAGACACCAATATGATATTGATTAAAGTTGATCCAAACGCTTGTGGCTTTCATAAATCTCAATCGACAGGTGGAAGGCATTATAAACATCATGCAAGTGTCTAAAATTGCCATGAAAGCACTCAGAAATTGCTTCAAAATCGCAGTCCTAGGCATAATGCATTATCCCACATTGGCTGGGAAGAGGACTATTTTGATGTTTATAAGCAAGAACGCACAATAATATAATGTCTAAGCCATAAAAGCTTTTGACAGATGGTGCTTATGGGGGCCCAAGGTGGGCCCACACGTAAGCACGCATGCCGAGGTGATGGAGGAGGTGACTGAGCGACAACCAGGTGGACCCCACATAGGCAGGCTTCCTGAGATAGATAGGCAAAATTTTGCAGAGAAAGGTCAGGTTAATGAGTGAGCAAGTTTGAGATGGGTCGACGGTGCGCGCTATTTCGCAAAGTGAAGATGCACACGAGTTACACCCTATGAAATAGCGAAAGTGAACGAGAGCCATCCACGTGTCGTGATAGGTGGCAGTCCAGTGGCGATGACGTGGCGATGAAGTGGTGTACAAGCAAGCAGCCCAGTGGTGGTGACGTGGCCGACAAGTGGCAAAAGATGAGGTGTCATCCTAGGTGGTGTCCGGTCAACCCCATCGACCAATCAAAGCCCACCACGTGGCAAGGCATCAGAGCACAAATGGAGGCAAAAATCAAAATTAAAATGAATAAATGATATAGTTCTGACTATATTAAAATTCGAAATATTTAAATGATTGAGCACAAATGGGAATTAATCCACCCAGGGTCTAAATTTTGGCCAAAATAAAAAGTATTATATATCGCTGGAAAGCTCTCGGAGTGAGAAATCTGATTATGAGGTTAATTTTGAAAAATGTGGGATATTTTGGAGGCAATTTCCATGGGAAAAAAATATAGTTAGAGGGGAGACACTTGGCAATTCAGTTGTAGATTTGATTTTATTCCCTCCTCTTTTTATTCCAAATTCTTCTCAATTGTAAGGGTTCCAGAAATTTGGAAAATGCTCCAGATTTGATGGCTTCCACTTTCTGAATATCATGACCCAGATTTGTGAATTCTTATGTTTGGTTTCAGGGTATAGAGATTGCAGTGCATTGTTGTAAATGTGATTTTAGTTGCAGTTCTTGCTTGTGTCAGGCATGAGTAAATTCCTTAGAGTATTGTCTCTAAGTATGCATTTCATTATCATAAATTGAATCCTCAAAGAGGATGAAGATTTGTCAATTTTAAAGAAATTGTGTGACTGTTTATAGGTATCCTTCAAGGAAGGTTTTAAATCCTATAGTCAGTCATGAAAAATGAAATGTGTATCCAGATCTGATAAAATTGTGAATGAATCAAATAGTGCATTAATATAAGGTATTGGTGCATGAATATTTTTTTTAAGGAAAATAAGCTTGCATCTATGATTCATATTTGTAGTTTTGTCTGTGACTCTGTTGCCCAATGAACAAGGCACTGGTCTTTGACAGATTTGGGAATGGTCTCAGAACAACAAGTTTAAAAGAAAATCTATTTCCCTTCATGTTTAGGGGTTGTGTTCTTTCATTCCAAGCTCTTTTTCATTTGTGGTTTATACAGATCTAGCCAATCTGTAGTGTGTTTCTAAATTGGATGAGTTTGTGGAATGCTCTATCTACTTCATTGATGTTGTCATGGTGAGTGAATAAGTTTGATTCAGTGCATCAAAAGGGTATCCCCCCCTAGGTCTAGTAGAACCTGAAGTGGAGGAGGATCAATTAGGGTCCAATGTCATGTTGTCCAAGCCCTGAAGTTCTTCATAGATTGAATTGGCTACTTCATAGATCAATTGCAGGTGTTCTTGGGTTATCACTTTTGGTGAACAACAAAAATGGCGACTCTACTGGGGAGTAAATGAACTGTCAAGAGCCTCTGGATAAGAAAGAATTAATTCATATAAGGTTGAGATTATCCCATCCGAGTCACCACAAAAAATGGGACTCTGCTTTGGAGTTCATGGATATGAATGTTTGATTGATGAGGTCAGAAGTTAAGTGTATCCTTCATTCTATCAATTTCATATCCAGCCAGTCTGTCCATTGTGTATGCACAGAGTGTGAAAGTGAATTTATGAGTTAGAAAGTGTTCCTTGTTCTGGATCTGCAGAATGATATGTGTTTCATATCATATTTTATGAAGGAGTAACAATGAATGCATGGTTGAAAGTTGTAAGAAGTTCTTTCAGCTATATGTGAATTTTTCCCAATTCCTTAGTTGGGTGGCGACTCTGTGGTTCATACCAGTATTGAACAACCTGGAAGAGTGTTTGTTGCAACAAGATCGAAGGAGTAAAGAGAATTAAATTTGTGATTGAATGGTTCTGCAGTTCAAAATATCCTTTGTGCAAGAGGTGGTGACTCTGATGTAAAAGACCATGCTAAAGGTGAAGTAAATCTCCAGATCTACAAGAGTTTATAGCTGCAAATCTCCAAGTATTTTCAGAGGTTTCAAATGTAAAGATATTTGTTCTGAAAATTAGAATGTGTAATGTTGTTTTCCCATTTAGTGAACAACACTAGTTTAGAGGGAAAGAGAGGATCTCAAAATTGATTTGCATATCTATGCTGCTAAAATATTCAGTGTATGTTATCCTCCGTAGTATGCAAATGTGGAAGAACTTTATGTCAAGCAGTGTTATGAATAGATCAGTATAAGGATACTTGCTTGAAGTTTTCTATCCAAGATTTAATAATCGTTTGTGGAAGTAAGAAAAATGAATAGTGAAGTTTTTTAGTCTTGTGTATTTCCACATAGAGCCATGCCTAGTAAACCAGAACAACCATATAATAGGAGAAGTTTCATCATGAACCATTATGCTGCTCTAAATTTCAGAGATATTTCGGGTTACCCAAATCCCATACCCACAGAAATTAGAAAGTATTTGCCAATTTTCAGTGGGAAGAAATCAGAATCAGCATGTCAACATGTTAAAAGATTTTCAGATTTGATAGGAGAGTTTGAAATTTGCCAAGAAGATGTATGCATGAAATTGTTTATTCAGTCATTGAAAGAGGATGCAAGAGATTGGTTCTCTTTTTTACCAGTGAATTCTAATACCTCATGGGAAGAATTGATTTCAGATTTCATGGATCAATTCGATGAGAAGGTGAGTGATTCTTACTTACTAAAAGAGTTCACTTATATACAAATTAGGGAAGATGAATTGGTACCCACATTTAACATCAGATTTTCACAAGCTTTGTCCAAAATTTCTAGAAAGTATAAACTCGATGATAAAGTATGTCTGGATTTTTACATGAGTGCATTTGATGAGAAGATGGGTTTCCTATTGAGAAACAAAGAACCCAAAACCTTGTATGAAGCCTTTAACACAGCTAGGGATATGGAAAATAACTTGAAGTTTGGAATCTCGAAGAGATTCATGTCTCCTGTTGTTTCTTGTCAAAGCACCTTCAATGGTAAAATACCATGTGAGTCTCAGCAAATCATTCCGTGTCTAGGTGCATCAAGCTTTGCAGTTCCGAATGGTTTTGTTGATGCATGTGTTTCAGAGTTAAATGAGAGTCAAGAACCTTTGCCGTTAATGCCAGTTGTCTCTTGCAGTAGTGATGGAATGATTAGTGGGAAGCATTGTGAAAATGTTGATACAGAGACAGATATATACAAGGGATATGTACCATTTGATTTGTATGTCGGTTATGCTGATTATATGACTGCCAATTACCAAGTGAATCATGCATCTCTCCAGGATAATTTAATGAAAATAATGATGGTGATTACCATCAATCTTTACATGCTACTGATGTATTTGATGTTGAAATTCCAAATACAAAGGGATTACTAAGTGTTGATGTTTGTGCAAGCAAAAATGTGTCATATGATGAAAATCAGAATTGTTTAGTGCAAACAATAGTTGATCCTCACTTAGATATTGATAATATTAATTGTGTTGAGGATGAAGTAAATCTATTTTCAGATTTCACTTCAGATTTTACTTCTTGTAATCATGATGATGATCTTTCTATTTTGAAAGTTATGCACAAAGTAAACTCAGAAAATTGTGATGGTATGCGTGATTGCAAAGAAGATATAGCACACATGAATGGACAAAATTTTACGGAATCTCAAATGGAACAACAAAGTGCAATGCAAGTCCAAAAGATTGCAGAACTTAAGAAAGCTCTTGAAGTTGTGGACAAGAAGGTTCAAATATTGGAGAGCCTTCGAGCTGTTGATGAAGACCTTTTGAAATATAGTGAAGAGGATTCTTCAGAAAAGGACTGTGAATTGAATGCGTGTACACTTGATGAACAACATGCTGATCTAATAAATGGTCTTATGACAGAAAATTTTAGTGAACATGCTGAAAACTCATCTGATGAAGTAAATGGCAGTGATGTTCATGATCATTCTTTGGCTGATGACGAGTGTTCTATTGGTGAAGAAGATCGGTTGTGGCAAGATAAGTTCGATTATCTTGATTTTCAGAATGATGGTCATAGAATAAAATCTCATGAATGTGAAACATGGAACACTGAGGATTGTTCCAGCCAAGTTTCATTTTCTTCTTTGTCTAATGAAGATGATTATGAGGATTGAATGGATGGTGTCTTTAGCAATTTTACTAATGCTTTATTCAATGCTAATATAGATACGGACCAGCCACTTCAGTGTCATAATGTTCATAAGGGGATTCTTCATTTTGTTTCTTACCCTTTGTATGAAGAGTTGACTGATCAGCTAGATGTTGTAAATGATGAACCAGTCCATAATACTGATGGAAATCTGAACAACAATAGTGTGGGTTGTAAAATATTATTTCATGATGAAAGTAAGAGGCATGGATTATGTGATGATCATTTAAAACCACAAATGAAAGTGTTTTAGGTGGATATAAGTTTGGATGAAAAAGATTCAGCTAAGGATTTGCTTCAGCCAGAGGTATGCATTCTTTTCCATGAATGCGAGGTTGAGAATGTAGAGGTTTTCAGTCTGATAAGCAAGGATAGTATGAGGTGTGATCTGCATAGTGAAGTATCACATCCGGATTGTAATGTTCATGTTCCTTGTTTGCATCAGCTGGTTAGTAGTGTCCCTCGTTCTATTAATTTAAATAGTAATAAGACATGTGTTGATAGGAACTGAAATGTTGAAAAAGAGTGTTTTATTTTTCAAGTTCAGCTTGGTGATGTCCTTGCAAATGATAGAGTTGAGTGGGACAGTGAAAGGTATGTCAGCTTGTGGGAATGCCTCTATGGTGATTTGTCTCATGGTTTTACTTGTGTTGAAGTAATGTGTGATTACAAAGTTCAGAATCAGATAAGAGGTAAGCACACTATCTGTTTCAGTAATGAGACAAAAGAGGCAGATTTTAAAAGCTATGCTCAATTGTCACTGGAAGGTGCCTTTGTTTGGATCATGGTATCAAGTGATGAAAATTAGATTTTTGACAGAGGTAAATGCTAAGATTGATTGAGCAGCTTGTATTCAGTTTTAAGCATGTTTGTGTCTATTGTATAGTCGCTTTGCTTCAGTTGTGTGGTTTTCAATAAAGTGCCCTGCTATTTGGGTAGGATAAGGAAGCCTTGTTTTTGAAATGAGACGAGAAGAGAAGAATGATCCGTTTTCGAGTGGTCTGCTTAACCAAAGATATCTGGATTCTTGTGTTGATCTTGCAATCAACCATCCCCAGTCAGAGCCACTATTGGGACTGATTCAAATTGAGTTAATTTTAGAGGCCCAATCCAAAAATTTGCTCTGCATACCTAAACGAGGCAGTTTGAAGGGCCTAGTTTGCGAGAGGGTAAAATGGGACCAGTTGATTTTCAGAGGGTAAGGCTCAGGATTCATGTCCCACACCTTTCATTTGGCCTATTCAGTGATGTGCAACTTTCAGAATTCATTTTGGATAAGTTTATGAGGTACCCAGTTTGAGGGGTGAGTTGGAAGTGCATTTTAGGCACAAATGCAGATTTTATGGAGTAGCCTACTTTGAGCGATTACATCTTTTGCCCTATTGATCGTCATGGAGAAATTAAAAATGGATTCAATTGTATGCATAAATGTGAGTCAACATGCAAAATTTCAAGTCCTTATGAATCCGTTTGCTCAATTTTCAAAGCTCAATCCGTTTGCAGTTTGTGAGGTTTGCACAAGTGTAAAAATGTCCCAGTGAATGTCATGTCAGAATGTTTATTCCAGGCTAATGTTGGTATAAATGGTGAGCTACGTTTCAAATTTCAAGCCTTTATCAATCCATTTGATCGGTTTTCAAAAGAGCTATTTTGCCATCAAATTCAGTTATCCGCACTTCTAGTGTTATATCAGTTAATATAGCCATTTTTGTGAGCGCGCCGTTTGCATCCTGTCAGTCTGGGGAGCAAACTGAGAATTCAAAGATTTAATATGTACTTTAAGGAACCTATGTTCTAAATTTGAGGACCTACGTAGGTCGTTTGATATTTTTAAGAAAGGCATCATGTGTTGCCAGAACATTGACTTCATCAGGTCTGCAGTGTCGACAAAGCCAGCTGGGCATTTTTAAAAATTAATATCTCTTCGCTCAGAACTCATCATGAAAAACACTTTGGTAGAAGTCATCCTTGTATATCAGAGTACACGTCTGTCAGACGGCGAGCTCTAGAAAGGTGTTTTGATAGGTTTGAAAATTACGTCTTCGTGATTAAATGCGAAAATTGTGGCGTAATTGCCTGAAGGATGTAAAATGCAATTTTATGATCCGAAAATGATGCCGGTCATTCCCAGGGGTATATTTGAGGTCCGTGAAGATATTCCAGAGGCTAGTAGCTTGAAAATGAAAATTTTTTTAGTCGGACCCACTTTGGGGCCCGACCTGGCTCATGCCTGTGCCGTATTATTTTATTGGCGACTTTGTTTAATAAAGGATTTTCAAAATATCTAAGTGCGGATTGTGATTATGTGACATGTCATAAAAGTTGAAAAGACTGTAGACCTCAAAGCAATTTCAGATTGGCAAGTTTGGAGACAAATCCTCCTTCAGCGACAAAGAAGAGACATCAAAAAAAAAAAAAAAAGGGGCCTGGCAAATAGAGGTTTGGAAGAAGGTTTTAGAACTTTCAAAATGTAATTGCCAACCACAATGCCATTCAACTTTACCCAAATCTCCTCCTTGCTGTAGTTTTTGGAAGGGCATTAGAAATTACCAAAGCAATGAAGCTTTCAGCAAATGTGAAAATGGAGTGGGAAGTGTGAGCTTCTTAAACAATGCAATTCCAAATGCCATCTATGGTGAGAAAGCATTCAAACTCCAAACAAATACGGTGGCATGTGAAAAGTAAAGGAGGCATTATGTTTTTAACCAAATGAAATTAACAGCCACCACCAAATCCTCACTTCAGCAAATCCAACTGGCATGTGTAATTCCCGTGACTTCCTCCTTCTGTGCTGTGTGCAATGTGTGGTGTTTGGAGGGGACATGAGTCTATAGCAAATAGAATTTAGCAAGTTTAAACCCCAGCATTCTCCCCCATGTGACTGGTGAAAGGGGGAATTTTGAAATCAAACTGAAAATTTTGCAGTCTCCCCTCCCTCACGTGGTGTTTGGGAAGCAAATTTAAAACCGGCAGCAAGTAAATCATGGCAGATCACATGGAGATTGGAGGGGTTGCAGTCAAAATAGAAGTAAATGGGTGTTTCCCCCAATTTCAACGATAGCCAGCATCCCCTTTCTTGTGTGACATATAAAAAGGGCATTAAAATTAAAAGACACCAATATGATACTGATTATAGTTGATCCAAACTCTTGTGGCTTTCATTAATCTTAATCGGCAGGTGGAAGGCATTATAAACATCATGCAAGTGTCTAAAATTGCCATGAAAGCACTCAGAAATTGCTTCAAAATCACATTCCCAGGCATAATGCATTATCCCACATTGGCTGGGAAGTGGACTATTTTGATGTTTATAAGCAAGAATGCATAGTAATATAATGTCAAAGCCATAAAGGCTTTTGACAGATGGTGCCTATGGGCGCCCAAGGTGGGCCCACATGTGAGCACACATCCCGAGGTGATAGAGGAGGTGATTGAGCGACGACCAAGTGGACCCCACACAAGCACGCTTCCCGAGGCAGACAGACAAAATTTTGCAGAGAAAGGTCGGGTTAACGAGTGAGCAAGTTTGAGATGGATCGACGGTGCGTGCTATTTCACGAAGGGAAGATGCATGCGAGTTACACCTTGCGAAATAGCGAAAGTGAATGAGAGCCATCCACGTGTCGTGATAGGTGGCAGTCCAGTGGCGATGATGTGGCGATGAAGTGGCGTACAAGCAAGCAGCCCAGTGGTGGTGGCGTGGCCGACAAGTGGCAAAAGATGAGGTGTCATCCCAGGTGGTGTCCGGTCAACCCCATTGACCAATCAGAGGCCGCCATGTGGCAAGGCATTAGAGCACAAATGGAGGCAAAAATCAAAATTAAAATGAATAAATGATATAGTTTTGACTATATTAAAATTTGAAATATTTAAATGACTGAGCACAAATGGGAATTAATTCGCCCAGGGTCTAAATTTTGGCCAAAATATAAAGTATTATATATCGCCGAAAAGCTCTCGGAGTGAAGAATCTGATTATGATGTCAATTTTGACAAATGTGGGATATTTTGGAGGCAAATTTGATGGGAACAAAATTCAGTTAGAGGGGAGACACTTGGCAATATTCCGAATTCTTCTCAGTTGTAAGGGTTCCAGAAATTTGGAAAATGCTCCAGATTTGATGGCTTCCACTTTCTGAATATCATGACCCAGATTTGTGAATGCTTCTATTTGGTTTCAAGGTATAGAGATTGCAGTGCATTGTTGTAAATTTGATTTTAGTTGCAGGTCTTGCTTGTGTCAGGCATGAGTAAATTCCTCAGAGTATTGTCTCTAACTATGCATTTCATTATCATAAATTGAATCCTTAAGGAGGATGAAGATTTGTCAATTTTAAGGAAATTGTGTGACTGTTTATAGGTATCCTTCAAGTAAGGTTTTAAATTCTATAGTCAGTCATGAATAATGAAATGTGTATCTAGATCTGATAAATTTGTGAATGAATCAAATAGTGCATTAATATAAGGTATTGGTGCATGAATATTTTTTTTAAGGAAAATAAGCTTGCATCTAAGATTCATATTTGTAGTTCTGTCTGTGACTCTATTGCCCAATGAACAAGGCACTGGTCTTTGACAGATTTGGGAATGGTCTCAGAACAACAATTTTAAAAGAAAATCTATTTCCCTTCACGTTTAAAGGGTTGTGTTCTTTCATTCCAAGCTCTTTTTCATTTGTGGTTTATACAGATCTAGCCAATCTGTAGTGTGTTTCTAAATTGGATGAGTTTGTGGAATGCTCTATCTGCTTCAATGATGCTGTCATGGTGAGTGAATAAGTTTGATTCAGTGCATCAAAAGGGTATCCCCCCCTAGGTCTAGCAGAACCTGAAGTACAGGAGGATCAATTAGGGTCCTATGTCATGTTGTCCAAGCCCTGAAGTTCTTCATAGATTGAATTGGCTACTTCATAGATCAATTGCAGGTGTTCTTGGGTTATCACTTTTGGTGAACAACAAAAATGGGGACTCTACTGGGGAGTAAATGAATTGTCAAGAGCCTCTGGTTAAGAAAGAATTAATTTATATAAGGTTGAGATTATCCCATCCGAGTCACCACAAAAAATGGCGACTCTGTTGGGGAGTTCATTGATCTGAATGTTTGATTGATGAGGTCAGAAGTTGAGTGTATCCTTCGTTCTATCAATTTCATATCCAGCCAATCTGTCCATTGTGTATGCACAGAGTGTGAAAGTGAATTTATGAGTTAGAAAGTGTTCCTTGTTCTGGATCTGTAGAATGATATGTGTTTCATATCACATTTTATGGAGTAACAATGAATGCATGGTTGAAAGTTGTAAGAGGTTCTTTCAGCTGTATGTGAATTTTTCCCAATTCCATAGTTGGGTGGCGACTCTGTGGTTCATACTAGTATTGAACAACCTGGAAGAGTGTTTGTTGCAACAAGATCGAAGGAGTAAAGAGAATTAAATTTGTGATTGAATGGTTCTGTTGTTCAAAATATCCTCTGTGCAAGAGGCGGTGACTCTGATGTAAAAGACCATGCTAAAGGTGAAGTAAATCTCCAGATCTACAAGAGTTTATAGCTGCAAATCTCCAGGTATTTTCAGAGGTTTCAAATGTAAAGATATTTGTTCTAAAAATTAGAATATGTAATGTCGTTTTCCCATTTAGTGAACAACACTAGTTTAGAGGGAAAGAGAGGATCTCAAAATTGATTTGCATATCTATGCTGCTAAAATATTTAGTGTATGTTATCCTCCGTAGTATGCAAATGTGGAAGAACTTTATGTGAAGCAGTGTTATGAATAGATCAGTATAAGGATACTTGCTTGAAGTTTTCTATCCAAGATTTTATAATCATTTGTGGAAGTAAGAAAAATGAATAGTGAAGTTTTTCAGTCTTGTGTATTTCCACATAGAGCCATGCCTAGTAAACTAGAACAACCATATAATAGGAGAAGTTTCATCATGAACCATTATGCTACTCTAAATTTCAGAGATATTCCGGGTTACCCAAATCCCATACCCACAGAAATTAGAAAGTATTTGCCAATTTTCAATGGGAAGAAATCAGAATCAACATGTCAACATGTTAAAAGATTTTCAGATTTGATAGGAGAGTTTGAAATTTGCCAAGAAGATGTATGCATGAAATTGTTTATTCAGTCATTGAAAGAGGATGCAAGAGATTGGTTGTCTTTTTTACCAGTGAATTCTATTACCTCATGGGAAGAATTGATTTCAGATTTCATGGATCAATTCGATGAGAAGGTGAGTGATTCTGACTTACTGAAAGAGTTCACTTATATACAAATCAGGGAAGATGAATTCGTACCCACATTTAACATCAGATTTTCACAAGCTTTGTCCAAAATTTCTAGAAAGTATAAACTCAATGATAAAGTATGTCTGGATGTTTACATGAGTGCATTTGATGAGAAGATGGGTTTCCTATTGAGAAACAAAGAACCCAAAACCTTGTATGAAGCCTTTAACATAGCTAGGGATATGGAAAATAACTTGAAGTTTGGAATCTCGAAGAGATTCATGTCTCCTGTTGTTTCTTGTCAAAGCACCTTCAATGGTAAAATACCATGTGAGTCTCAGCAAATCATTCCGTGTCTAGGTGCATCAAGCTTTGCAGTTCCGAATGGTTTTGTTGATGCATGTGTTTTAGAGTTAAATGAGAGTCAAGAACCTTTGCCGTTAATGCCAGTTGTCTCTTGCAGTAGTGATGGAATGATTAGTGGGAAGCATTGTGAAAATGTTGATACAGAGATAGATATATACAAGGGATATGTACCATTTGATTTGTATGCCGGTTATGCTGATTATGTGACTGCCAATTACCAAGTGAATCATGCATCTCTCCAAGATAATATTAATGAAAATAATGATGGTGATTACCATCAATCTTTATATGTTGCTGATGTATTTGATGTTGAAATTCCGAATACAAAGGGATTACTAAGTGTTGCTGTTTGTGCAAGCGAAAATGTGCCATATGATGAAAATCAAAATTGTTTAGTGCAAACAATAGTTGATCCTCACTTAGATATTGATAATATTAATTGTGTTGAGGATGAAGTAAATCTATTTTCAGATTTCACTTCAGATTTTACTTCTTGTAATCATAATGATGATCTTTCTATTTTGAAAGTTATGCACAAAGTAAACTCAGAAAATTGTGATGGTATGCGTGATTGCAACGAAGATATAGCACACATGAATGGACAAAATTTTATGGAATCTCAAATGGAACAACAAAGTGCAATGCAAGTCCAAAAGATTGCAGAACTTAAGAAAGCTCTTGAAGTTGTGGACAAGAAGGTTCAGATATTGGAGAGCCTTCGAGCTGTTGATGAAGACCTTCTGAAATATAGTGAAGAGGATTCTTCAGAAAAGGACTATGAATTGAATGCGTGTACACTTGATGAACAACATGCTGATCTAATAAATGGTTTTGTGACAGAAAATTTTAGTGAACATGCTGAAAACTCATATGATGAAATAAATGGCAGTGATGTTCATGATCATTCTTTGGCTGATGACGAGTGTTCTATTGGTGAAGAAAATCAGTTGTGGAAAGAGAAGTTCGATTATCTTGATTTTCAGAATGATGGTCATAGAATAAAATCTCATGAATGTGAAACATGGAACACTGAGGATTGTTCTAGCCAAGTTTCATTTTCTTCTTTGTCTAATGAAGATGATTATGAGGATCTAATGGATGGTGTCTTTAGCAATTTTACTAATGCTTTATTCAATGCTGATATAGATACAGACCAGCCACTTCAGTGTCATAATGTTCATAAGGGGATTCTTCATTTTGTTTTTGACCCTTTTTATGAAGAGTTAACTGATCAGCTAGATGTTGTAAATGATGAACTAGTCCATAATACTGATGGAAATCTAAACAACAATAGTGTGGGTTGTAAAAAATTATTTCATGATGAAAGTAAGAGGCATGGATTATCTGATGATCATTTAAAACCACAAATGAAAGTGTTTCAGGTGGATATAAGTTTGGATGAAAAAGATTTAGCTAAGGATTTTCTTCAGCCAGAGGTATGCATTCTTTTTGATGAATGGGATGTTGAGAATGCAGAGGTTGTTCCTTGTTTGCATCAGTTGGTTAGTAGTGTCCCTCGTTCTATTAATTTAAATAGTAATAAGACATGTGTTGATAGGAACTGCAATGTTGAAAAAGAGTGTTTTATTTTTCAAGTTTAGCATGGTGATGTCCTTGCAAATGATAGAGTTGAGTGGGACAGTGAAAGGTATGTCAGCTTGTGGGAATGCCTCTATGGTGATTTGTCTCATGGTTTTACTTGTGTTGAAGTAATGTGTGATTACAAAGTTCAGAATCAGATAAGAGGTAAGCACACTAGCTGTTTCAGTAATGAGACAAAAGAAGCAGATTTAAAAAGCTACGCTCAGTTGTTACTAGAAGGTGCCTTTGTTTGGATCATGGTATCAAGTAATGAAAATCAGATTTTTGACAGATGTAAATGTTAAGATTGATTGAGCAGTTTGTATTCAGTTTTAAGCATGTTTGTATCTATTGTATAGTCACTTTGCTTCAGTTGTGTGGTTTTCAATAAAGTGCCCTGCTATTTGGGTAGGATAAGGAAGCCTTGTTTTTGAAATGAGACGAGAAGAGAAGAATGATTCATTTTTGGGTGGTCTGCTTAACCAAAGATATCTGGATTCTTGTGTTGATCTTGCAATCAACCATCCCCAGTCAGAGCCACTATTGGGACTGATTAAAATTGAGTCAAGTTTAGAGGCCCAATCCAAAAATTTGCTCTGCATATCTAAACGAGGCAGTTTGAAGGGCCTAGTTTGCGAGAGGGTAAAATGGGACTAGTTGATTTTTAGAGGGTAAGGCTCGAGATTCATGTCCCACACATTTCATTTGGCCTATTCAGTGATGTGCAACTTTCAGAATTCATTTTGGATAAGTTTATGAGGTACCCAGTTTGAGGGGTGAGCTGGAAGTGCATTTTAGGCACAAATGCAGATTTTATGGAGTAGCCTACTTTGAGCGATTACATATTTTGCCCTGTTGATCATCATGGAGAAATTAAAAATGGATTCAATTGTATGCATAAATGTGAGTCAACATGCAAAATTTTAGGTCCTTATGAATCCGTTTTCTCAGTTTTCAAAGCTAAATCCATTTGTAGTTTGTGAGGTTTGCACAAGTGTAAAAATGGAGTGGGAAGTGTGAGCTTCTTAAACAATGCAATTCCAAGTGCCATCTATGGTGAGAAAGCATTCAAACTCCAAACAAATACGGTGGCATGTGAAAAGTAAAGGAGGCATTATTTTTTTTAACCCAATGAAATTAATAGTCACCACCAAATCCTCCCTTGTATATGGAGTGGAAGTGGCTAAAGATAATGTTTGTAATAAACTCACTTCAGCAAATCCAACTGGCATGTGTAATTCCTGTGACTTCCTCCATCCCTGCTGTGTGCAATGTGTGGTGTTTGGAGGGGACATGAGTCTACAGCAAATAGAATTTAGCAAGTTTAAACCCCAGCATTCTCCCCCACGTGACTGGTGAAAGGGGGAATTTTGAAATCAAACTGAAAATTTTGCAGTCTCCCCTCCCTCACGTGGTGTTTGGGAAGCAAATTTAAAACCGGCAGCAAGTAAATCATGGCAGATCACATGGAGATTGGAGGGGTTGCAGTCAAATAGAAGTAAATGGGTGTTTCCCCTAATTTCAATGATAGCCAGCATCCTCTTTCCTGTGTGACATATAAAAAGGGCATTAAAATTAAAAGACACTAATATGATATTGATTAAAGTTGATCCAAACTCTTGTGGCTTTCATAAATCTCAATCGGCAGGTGGAAGGCATTATAAACATCATGCAAGTGTCTAAAATTGCCATGAAAGCACTCAGAAATTGCTTCAAAATCGTAGTCCCAGGCATAATGCATTATCCCACATTGGCTGGGAAGTGGACTATTTTGATGTTTATAAGCAAGAACGCACAGTAATATAATGTCTAAGCCATAAAGGCTTTTGACAGATGGTGCCTATGGGCACCCAAGGTGGGCCCACACGTGAGCACGCATCTCGAGGTGACAGAAGAGGTGATTGAGTGACGACCAGGTGGACCCCACATAGGCACGCTTCCCAAGGCAGACAGGCAAAATTTTGCAGAGAAAGGTCGGGTTAACGAGTGAGCAAGTTCGAGATGGATCGACGGTGCGTGCTATTTCGTGAAGGGAAGATGCATGCGAGTTACACCCTACGAAATAGCAAAAGTGAACGAGAGCCATCCACGTGTCGTGATAGGTGGCAGTCCAATGGCGATGACATGGCGATGAAATGGCATACAAGCAAGCAGCCCAGTGGCGGTGGCGTGGCCGACAAGTGGCAAAAGATGAGGTGTCATCCCAGGTGGCGTCCGGTTAACCCCATCGACCAATCAGAGGCCGCCACGTGGCAAGGCGTCAGAGCACAAATGGAGGCAAAAATCAAAATTAAAATGAATAAATGATATAGTTCTGACTATATTAAAATTTGAAATATTTAAATGACTGAGCACAAATGAGAATTAATTCGCCCAGTGTTTAAATTTTGGCCAAAATATAAAGTGTTATATATCGTCGGAAAGCTCTCGGAGTGAGGAATCTGATTATGATGTCAATTTTAAAAAATGTGGGATATTTTGGAGGAAATTTCCATGGGAACAAAATTCAATTAGAGGGGAGACACTTGGCAATTCAGTTGCAGATTTGATTTTCTTCCCTCCTATTTTTATTCTGAATTATTCTCAGTTGTAAGGGTTCCAGAAATTTGGAAAATGCTCCAGATTTGATGGCTTCCACTTTCTGAATATCATGACCCAGATTTGTGAATGCTTCTGTTTGGTTTTAGGGTACAGAGATTGCAGTGCATTATTGTAAATGTGATTTTAGTTGCAGGTCTTGCTTGTGTCAGGCATGAGTAAATTCCTCAGAGTATTGTCTCTAAGTATGCATTTCATTATCATAAATTGAATCCTCAAGGAGGATGAAGATTTGTCAATTTTAAGGAAATTGTTTGACTGTTTATAGGTATCCTTCAAGGAAGGTTTTAAATTCTATAGTCAGTCATGAATAATGAAATGTGTATCCAGATCTGATAAATTTGTGAATGAATCAAATAGTGCATTAATATAAGGTATTGGTGCATGAATATTTTGTTTAAGGAAAATAAGCTTGCATCTATGATTCATATTTGTAGTTCTGTCTGTGACTCTGTTGCCCAATGAACAAGGCACTGGTCTTTGACAGATTTGGGAATGGTCTCAGAACAACAATTTTAAAAGAAAATCTATTTCCCTTCATGTTTAGGGGTTGTGTTCTTTCATTCCAAGCTCTTTTTCATTTGTGGTTTATACAGATCTAGCCAATCTATAGTGTGTTTCTAAATTGGATGAGTTTGTGGAATGCTCTATCTGCTTCATTGATGTTGTCATGGTGAGTGAATAAGTTTGATTCAGTGCATCAAAAGGGTATCCCTCCCTAGGTCTAGCAGAACCTGAAGTGCAGGAGGATCAATTAGGGTTCTATGTCATGTTGTCCAAGCCTTGAAGTTCTTCATAGATTGAATTGGCTACTTCATAGATCAATTGCAGGTGTTCTTGGGTTATCACTTTTGGTGAACAACAGAGACTATAAATATTTTCACTTGAATATAATTTTGTTTTAGGTGTGCTAGTCTCTCGTTGGCCTTTTGCTGTCCTTTTCTTTGGTTGTTGTCTTCTGTGTTATTCTTTTGCATCCTTCTTTCTTTGTTTTGTCTTTTCTAGTTTCTTAATTGCTTTACCTTTCGATATGTAAGCAGGTTTCAGGTCCCTTAAAACCTAATTTTCCTTAATCAAAAACATATCATTAATGCAATATTCATGCAAATGCCAACAATCTCCCCCTTTGGAATTGATTGCAATACAAATATCAATAACAATGATTGGTGCATGACTATGAATAGGAATCATGGTTTACATTACCAAGTATTCACCATGCTCTTCATGTCTTTATCTTGTTGTTGGTTCTCCTTCCCATAATCAGATATTTCACTGTGTGTCATCAGCATTTTGTAACTTGATGCTCCCCCCATGGAATAAATCCTCTTGTACACCAAACCTTCTATAAAATTATACAAGTAGCTTCGGGACTGATGTAATTTACATCATACTTAACTGACTTCATGAAGAGGGACAACCCCTAACTGTCTTCTAAGATACTCAAAAGTAGTCTTAGGTAGAGGTTTAGTAAATATATCTACAAGTTGTTCCTTAGTAGAAACATGCTCTAAGATCACATCTTTACAATGTACTTTTTCCCTCAAGAAATGATACTTCAATTCAATATGCTTGGTTCGTGCATGAAAAATAGGGTTCTTAGAAATATTAATGGCACTTGTATTATCACATAAAATCTTTATAGGTTCTAAAATCTTCATCTTAAAACCTTCTAAAATGTGTCTCATCCATATAGCCTGTGTACAATTCATGTAAGTTTCAACACTCATCTTCAGCAGTAGATTATGAAGTACAACTCTACTTCTTACTACTCCATGAAACAAGTCTTCCTCCAAGAAAAAATGCTCCACCGGTTGTTCTTTTTCGGTCATCAACATTTCCTGCCCAATCTACATCTGTGTACACCTTCAAGTCAAAATTTCCTCCATATGGATACCATAACCCATAATCAACAGTACCTTTCAAATATCTAAAAATTTGTTTGGTTGCTATCAAATGTGTTTCCTTAGGATTCTTCTAGAATCTAGCAACTATGCCAACAGCATGAGCTATATCTGGTCCACTATGAACAACATAGTGCAATTTCCCAATCATTGACCTATATTCCTTCTCATCAATAGATCTGGACTCATCTTCTTTAGACAACTTACAACCTATAACCATAAGTGTCCCAACTAGTTTACAGTCACTCATGCCAAATATCTTCAAGACCTCTTTCACATACTTAGACTGTGTGACAAAAATACCATTCTTCATTTGTTGTATTTGCAAGCCTATGAAAAAATTGATTTCTCCCACTAAAGACATTTCAAACTCATTTTTCATTTCATCTACAAAACTGTTGCTCATGTCATCATTACCTCCAAATATGATATCATCAACAAATACTTCGCTGACTAGTATTTTATCTCCTTCAAATTTGAGATAAATGTTACTATCATCACTGGTTCTCAGAAAGCTTATCTTGATTAGATGTGTATGAAGCATTTCATACCATGCTCTTGGTGCCTACTTTAATCCATATAAAGCTTTATGCAATATATATACCATGTATTTCTTATCATTCAGAGCATAACCATTTGGCTACTCAATGTATACTTCTTCTAGTATCCCATTCAAAAATGCTGACTTAACATCCATCTGGTATACCTTGAATTTCATATGTGCTACAAATGCAAGTAAAGTTATAACACCTTCCAGTCTTGCCACCAGTGCAAAAGTCTCACCATAGTCTTCTTCTTCCTCTTTTGTATAACCTTTACAAACCAACCTAGCTTTGTTATGAACTACAATACCATCTTCATTCAACTTGTTCCTGAAAACCCACTCAGTACCTATCACATTTTTATTTACCGATCGGGGTACTAGGGTCTATGTGTTGTTCTTCTCAATTTGATCTAATTCCTCCTCCATATCTTTAACCCAATGATCAACACCAAATGCTTCCTTAGTAGTTCTTTGTTCAATAGTGGATATCATGCAAGAATTCTCTCTGATTCTTCTTCTAGTTAGTATTGCAGCATCCATATCCCCAATAATCTATTTAGGATTGTGATTCAGTCTCACATATCTTGGAATAACATGATCATTATCTTCAAGTTCAAATTCCTTATTATCATCATCTTCTTCTGAATTTATCTATTATGGTTGAACTAGTACATCAATATTTGCTTTGCCGATTTCAAATTTCATAGTGTCTGGTTCCAAAAACAAAATGCAAGGATCTTCATCCTTTTTCTTTGAACTAGTTTCCTCTGAGACTTTCATCCACTCGAACATCAACACTCTCAATAATTATTTGTGTCTGGTTGTTAAAACACTTGTAGGCCTTGCTCTTGGTGGAATAGCCAAAAAATATACCTTCATCACTTTTAGCCTTAAATTTGCTAATATAATCATCTCTCTTAATAAAACATTTTCTTCCAAATATTCTAAAATAACTAACATCAAGCGATCTACCATACCAATATTCATAAGGATTCTTGTCCTTACCTCTCTTTACCAGAATCCGATTCATAGTGTAGACAGTTGTGCTAACCGCTTCTCTCTAGAAAGTTTTCATTACACCTCATTGTATCAACATCATCCTAGAAGCTTCAACAACTAACCGGTTGTTTCTCTTTGTGATACCATTATGTTGTGGTATCCTTGGTACAGAAAGTTGTCATTTGATACCATTTTCTTCACAATACCTAGTAAATTCCTCAGAAGTAAATTCACCACCTTGATCTGTCCTCAAACACTTTATCTTCTTAACACTCTCTTTCTCAGCTAAGTCCCTGAATGCCTTGAACTTACCAAAAGCTTTACTCTTATCCTTCAAGAATGTGACCCACATAATCCTTGAGCAATCATTAGTGAAGATCATAAAATATAGGTCACCTTAAATACTTTTTGTTCTTATTGGTCCACAAAGATCTGTATGAACCAAATCTAACAAATGTTCCGCTGAAAAGGATTTTCTCTTAAAAGTTGAGGATGCCATCTTTCCCAACTGACATTCTTTGCACAAAGCATTAATCGGTTTGTCCAACTGAGGCAAACCTCTCACTATCTTGGACTTACTCACTTTAACAATTTTATCAAAGTTTATATGACAAAATCTCCTATGCCAAATCTAACTATCATCTATCCTTTGCAATTAAACAGTTGTTGACTTTAGGATTAAGGTGAAACAAGTTACCTTTAGTTTGCTTCTTGATTGCAATCAGTTCACCTTTATTTCCATAGATTTTTCACATACCATTTTTAAACTCCAATGGGTATCCTCTGTCATTGAGTTATGCCACACTTAAAAGATTATGCTATAAACCATCAACCCAGTAGACATCATCTTCACTACTCTTTCCATTAAGAGAAATAGTTCCCTTACCTTTAACCATGCAGGGTGAGTCATTACCAAATCTTACAACTCCGCCATCAAATTCCTTCAAAGAAAGAAATTTTCTCCGATCACCGGTCATGTGATGTGAACAACGACTATCAATGATCCAATCATCAGAGTTATCCATCCTGGATACTAATGCCTTCTGGTCTAACATCTCTTCTTTAATGGCTACAAACACAATGTCTTCATTAGCATCACCATCAAATTCCTCATCAGTGATACCACCATAAACAACAATAACACAATCTATTTTTCCTTTACCCTTATACTTCTTGAATTTCTCTCATTTGTGCTCATTATCACCATTAGGATAGTTAGCAACAATGTATCCAATCTTATTGCATGCAAAAAATATCAAAGGTAATTTGCCTCTATATTTACTTGTACCTCTAGGCAACTGCTTGGCCAATAATGCTTCAAGCTCAACTAAATTGTCTTCATCATCAACTTCTCCATTAACATCTCTACTTTTCCTCATAGATGGGTTAGAAACAAAAGCTCCAAATGCAAACTCAGATTTTTGTACACTACCATCGTAACCATTTAATTCAAAAGAAGTAATCTTTCCAATGATGGAGTCAAGAGTTACCTTAGTTTTGTTAATGGATGTTAGCAATTGAATAGTTACAACTCAGATAACATAGACCGGTAGCAGGGTTCTTAGTACCTCACTGATCACTATGGAATCTTCCACTTTACCTTGTGCACTCTTAATTTCACCGACTATATCTTTTATCCTTTGACCATACTGCTCAATATTCTCACCTTTAGCCATCTACATGTCATCAAACTTTCCTCTTAGACTCTCTTCTTTACAAATCTTAACATGTTCATCACCGCTATAAATATCTTCAAGTTTTTTCCATACCTCATATGCAGTTTCAAGGCCATGAACATCTACATACTCTACATCAAACAAAGAACTGATAATAGCCTCCAATGCTTGATGATTTCTTGTTTCTCTTTCTTCTAATCATTAGTTAGCATCCCAGTAGGTGCAACATACTTAGTATCAACATGTTCCCAATACTGACTTCCCAAACTCTTGATATAAATTTTCATCCTATTACTCCATATCCTGTAGTTCTCTTTATTAAGTTTTAGACCTTCCTTCTTCACCATGATCTACATATATTTACCTCAAGTTGTTAGGCTTAGACCTTAGACGATGTGATATGATCTGATACCAATTGATGGTATGATGAAATACTAAGTATCTAGTCAACTACTGAGAGGGGTGGGGTGAATCAGTAGATAGAAAAACTGACACAAACTTCACCAATCTAAAAATTTAATCTCTCAAAGTACACTTAGAACTAACAATGTAATACCTCTATCAAGATAAAAAATCATAAGATAAACCGGTTGACTATTATAACAAATTAATAGTAAACAATTTCTTCATTTCTCAATGCTTCCGGTTATCGTGACTTATCAAAAATAGTTAAGTAGTTAAGTAAATCAACCATGAAAACATAACCACAAAAACATTCACCACTTGACACAAATATTTTTGATGTGGAAACCAAAATACGTAAAAACCATAGTGAGATGAGACTCACAAGATAACTATCTGAACTCTTCTGAAGTTTGCTCTGTTAGGAGCCCAACCTGTTAAAGCTTTACAAAAAGTCATGTTAAGAACTGATTCTATTAGGAATCACGCGGCTAAGGGATTGACTACAAATGCCTTGTTAGAAGCAATACCCTGTAAGGAGTAACCTCGGTAGAGGATTTGAAAATCCAATCTAATGGACCACCTTGTTAGAGGATTTGAATAGCACAAAGCTTGAATAGCACAAAGTTAAGGGATTTCAATTTTGTTGATCTATCTGAATACATTTCATGCTTCTATCTGCCTTTACTCAAACTATAGATACATCATCCAGTTTGGCAACCACTCACTCAATTGAACGGTGTCTATCTCTTTGCCAACTCATGAAATTAAACAACTTCATCGACCTTATAAACAAATCAATCAGGTTGGTAAAACAACAAAAACCTAGTTCTCATAGATATTACAAATAAATCGGTTCAAGTATGATCATTGGATTACATAGAAATCTCTGCACATCAATCAAGAAAACCTTGATCGCTCCTTGATCACAACTTCATCGAACTTAGTAACTCATCATGTGCTTTGCATTAGATGCAATACATTTTCTCATTCCCTAGACAAAAACCGTTACAACAACTCGCCAAAATCTCTTGGAATTGTCTTCATACAATAATCATACGTGTCATAATCATTACTACTCATCATCAGATCATAAACCAATATAACCAATTCACCAGATCTAATCAATTAGGGTTTATCAAAAACAACAGGTAGGGTTTTCTGGTTACAACAATAGATAAGGTTTACACCGGTTACTGGTTCACTCCATAAATTCCTCCTACTAGTTATAGTAACAATATTACAACAATATCAACAATATCATTACCGGTTTAATTGACATCAATGACAACATAACATATCATTAATGCAATCTTCATGCAAATGCCAATAGTGTGGTTCTAGATATAATGTCTATGATTTGTGTATGTTGTACTATCAAGTTTAGAGGTCCTAGTTATTCCTCAGATTGTTAAGTTAGTTGTTATTGGTTTTGACAATGGGGTGCCTATTAAAATTGGTCTAGAGAATGCTTGGCAGTTCTTTGATATGTGGTTTTGTCTGTTATGACTTATAGGACATGTTTATTTTATTTCTCCAATATTTTGGTTCAATTTTCTAGTGATGGTTTCGTCTAAAAGTATAGTATGATGTTTTGAATTCAGTGTTGTTAGTTGGTCTAGGCTCCAGTTGATTGAGGTGATGTGTTCTATTTGGATCATACCTTTTTGGTCTAGACATATTTTAGCAATTTAGTTTTGATTTTGATATGGGTATCACTATGGTGTGTGTAGATATGCATTAAGTTTTGTGCATTGAATAATTTTTTTGGGCCAACTAGTTAGCGTGCTACATTATTCATCTACATGTTTCATTTTGTGTCAACCTTGGAGGATGTGTTACCATGTGGAGTTCATTGCAATAATTTGTAAAGGATGTGTGGTAATGTGTTTGGTCCCTCTCTATCTCGTAGAATGGACAACATTTGATGATATAGGTTAAGGTGGCTCAATTTGTGTAATATGATATATTATGTCTATAGGCTACATGGTTTAGGGTTTAAAGATTTACCTTATATACATAGGAGTTCATATGTATGAGTTGAGTATGGGATGAATGTGGATTTATGTGAATTAGATGTGACTAATATGTAAGAAGTTATGATATTGTAGAAGTTGGGAAATATAATTGAGATAGTGTTTGTGGTCGGATATGCTTTTCATGATATTGGTCACTTGACATAGTGGTTTAAAGACAATTTCATGATTAGGAGATCTTGTTCATTTCAATTAATTTGATCTTTTTCACCCACCAAAATAAGATGTTTTCTTTTTCGTAGTTGTTTGCACCTTTGTATCTTGCCCAAAGATTGTGCATGTTAGTCTTTCAAGGACTTCTAGTGGCAATGAGCCCCTTGGTCTTGTTCCTAAACTTTGTGTTGGTCTAAATTATGTCTCATAATTACACTTTACTTAAGTTGACTTAGGATAATGCATCTCATAGTATTTTGGATATGAGACACTGTTGGGAAGTGTGCACATAGGGATGATGCATGTTGGAGAAATTCCATCTTTTCTGGTCTTATCTTGTTGTTACATTCCACCTTTGGTGGGTGATCCAACTCTTGTGGAATATTTTATTACTTCTACCCACCCTCACCTACCCTTGTTTCTCATTAAGCCACATATGTCATGATTGTGTGCTCACATATTCGTGTGGCCTTGGATTTATAAGAAAGCTCATCTTACATTGTATGTAATAATCCAATTGATCTTATTTTTCATTTGGATTAGAATACAATTTTTTCTTATCGATATCTTGACTCTCTTTTGTGCTATTCATTGTGCTCAAGATCTTGGCTGTATTTGACAAATTCTTACATGGTCCATTGGGGATTCATTGAGTAGTCCATTTAAAGACATTTGGAGCATTCATTTTTGTATCTGAGGAGCAATAAAATTGTGGAGGATCCTATGGTGATTTCAACTTCACTGTTGAGTCCAAAAGGCCGTTTCCATGAATTTTGAATGTAAATTCACCTATATTTGGTAAAAAAATAATTTTGGGACCTTTTTACCTAATTTGGGTAGGATGATACGAATTTTGTAAAACAAACATTAAAAATAAAATTTTGAAAAAAATAAATAAATTATTTTGTTTGGGGGGGTTCACCTCGCCCCGTATCGTTGTACACATGCATTTTTGTAGGGACTAATGGGTCTATTTTTTTGGCTACCTCTATCATTCGCTCCTACACCGGCTTCGGCTATCCTTTTCCTTTCTAGCGAATTTTGTCAATATGTTTTAGCCCTTACCATTTCTCCACCACCAATCTTCACCCCAACCGTTGTTGGTTGATCATGCCAATTCTTCTATCCATGGCAGAGCCCCCACCACAAGCCCTCATTCCATCATTAGCGCGAACTCACATGCCACACAATGTCCTTTTTTTCCCTATAGTACACATGGCACCTCTTGATTATCCCACACAGATCTTACTCACTACCCAGTCAACACGTACAAAAGCGCTACATCACCTACCACGTGTGATGTCGCATCAAATGCCACATCAGCACCATGTGACTACTTGTTTGACTGCCACACAAGCACACCATACACATAGTGACCTACCATCTGGGCTCCCATGTAGTCAGCATACTGTCCACATAGGCATCCACATCATATTCCATATTGTTCATACTATCACATATCATGTTCAGATTCACTCCAAATAGTGTCATGCAGATGGATGATGTCATCATTCATAAAGTGTACAAGGGGTGTGACAATTTGGTGATGAACATAAAATTGTCAAATTTAAGCCAATCAAATACTAACATTAGCACTGCTTCAACCATTTTTGAAAATTTCTGACCTCCTCTCCAATGAGCTTTTTGATTTTGCAATCCAACTTGGAAGGCTCATAACTTGGTCATTTTAAGGCCTTTTTAGTACAATTTTTTTTTATTTGGGCTATTTGTTCGTGCTCTTTGTAGTGGTGTGGTGGTTTCTAATTTAGGTGGACACCTTTTTTAGAATTTCTAGTTTTTCACAATTGTACGTGTCCAATCCTCGATATTGTAACTTCAAAGGCTTTTTTTGGCCTCATATGACCTCCTCTTTAGGTGCCATTTTTTGAAAGTGCATTATTTTTCATTTACTTTCACCTAGTACTCTCATATTTTCACTATTATGAGTAAAAATTATACTTATAGTATTTGGCCATTTTTGAACTATTTGGTACTTGTAGTTTGCTTGGATCTTCATTTAGATCACTTACAATATTTGTTTGAGTAGTGTATATCCTATTTAAGGAAGTTGTAAAGTTGAAATCAGAAGTCCACTAAGTCATTTTTTGCAAGTGGCCCATTATACACACACTATGTATAAAGTGTCAAATCATCATTTTTATTTACTTTTTTTTTTTTTTGGGGGGGGGGGGTTCTTTGATTAAGTGAATTTGGGTGGCTGTCTTCTATGATTGTGCCTCTCTTTTCTTTGCACTCTTTCATTTTGTTTCTATGGGTTCTCCTAAATTTCCACTTTTAACTTCACATAACTATCTTTCATGGAAAATAAAACATTAAGGCTATTGAAACATTAAGGAAGTATATATCAAAGGATCTCATCTTTCACATTGAAAATTTTAAAATAGTTAAGGATGCATGGGATTTCTTAGGAAAATCGTATGGTCAAATTGATGAGATTAGGGCCTATCAACTTGATAACGATCTCACAATGTTGGATTTGAAGAACTTTGATACAATCCAAGATTATGTCACCAAGAAAAATGAGCTAAAAGTGAAACTTAAGGATTGTGGCATTGATAAGAAGGATGTGCTACAAGCTATTGGGAAAGCTTCCATCAAAATATGAAAAAATTGTTTCTAGCTTCCAAATCCATCACTTGGCAGTGGTCAGTTCCTTCACTATGCCCACATTTGATGCATTCATATAAATGTTGTTTTTAGAGAAATTTATGTTGATGGGCATGGGGTTTCTCAAGTCTCCAAAGCAATGGCTTTGGTGGCTAATCAAGAGAATCAAGGAAAGGATTCCAACAAGAAGCAAAATTAGTTCAAGCCTAAGATACAATGAGATAGAACATAATCTTCCTCTCCATAATGAAAGGATTCTACTGTTGGAATCAAGGATCGTTGAGAGGGGGGTGAATCAATGATCTACCAGTTGAAATATTTTCTAACTTAATCATAACAAGTCAAATCATGTTCAAATTTTTAGCTTGATGATGATTGTAATGGATAAATTCATGCATTGTCATTGATGGCACATTTATACACACACATATGTTCACATTGTCATAGTCATCTTAGTTAAGACAAACTGGTATTACTCCTAAGTCTTTGTATTGCAAAACTGGTATTATATGTATAGTAAAGTTCAAATGGTTTTGAGGGTGTTTAATAGGTATATGCAGGAATGGCATGACATGAGCTTGGAGATTCAATGGAAATCATCAAAGAAGAAATTGGAGGAAAATTAGTCTATGAGTTGGAAGAGGTTAACACTTAACCGGTATTGGTGTTCCAATCGGTTTCACTGATTGTATGATGAGTTATCACCGGTCATGATGAGTTATCCCTAATTGACAGATTTAGCAACAATCTATGATGAGTTATGTTAGATTGTCCAGATACACTGCACCTAGGAAATTGTGATGTGATTCCTAAGATGACATGAAATCTAATATCTATATAATGACATTATGATGAACTATTTTCATAATGTGAGATAGAAGTGTTAAGTTGTTGTGATTTACTAAAGGCATTGCAGACTATGTCGGTGATGTAATTTTGAGTGAGCAAAAGAGGATCTATTCAAGCAAGTTGTGCTCCTTCTAGATCACACCACTTGTTGTTTTCTAATCACTACAATAGTCAAATCCTGTAACCAAGTAAGCTCTAACAAGATTCATTGTACGAATCCTCTAACAAGGTGATCCATTAGTTTGGGTTTAAAATTTTCTACTGAGGTTACTCCTAATAGGGTACTACCTTGAATAGGGTATAGCTCCCAATAGGGCTTTGGGATCTTTAATAGGATTTTGTCCTAGCAGAGCACTTTGTAGACCCTAACCGGTCAGTTACCTATTACTATAGATAGTTAATTTGTGAGTCCCATCTCACTATAGTTTTTCCTAGTTGAGTTTTCCATGTATAAACACTTGTGTTATGGTGGATGTTTTACTTGTTGTAGATGCTTTAATATCATTTTGGATTGCATGCATAGTATTAAGTAAACTGGTTAACTATCTTTACCAGTCTGTGTTTAAAGTGGTATTGTTTTTGTTGTCACTGATTCACCCCCCCTTTTAGTGCTTTATAAGTATATCAATTGGTATTAGAGCCAAAGTTAATTAAGGCTTAATCACTTGGAAGGAAACCCTAAAGCCACCATGAGGGATATGAGTTATTTATAAATGGTTAGAGTGCTTGACGAAACCAAGGAAGAGCTTGAAACCCTAAGGGTCAGATTTAAAGCTTCACAAGTCAAAAGGAGAGAGTTGGCTAAGAAACTATTGGAGATATCTGATAGTAGTTCTTCAGATGAGGCTAACATTGATGCATTAGCTGAAGAAGTTGAAAAATTGAACGATGAAAAGCTAAATCTAAGAAGAGAGTTAGAATCCCTAACCATCTGCATGAGCAAAGAGCTTGAACCAAGAAGGAAAATTGAAGACCTAATAAAAGAGAGAGATCATGAGATTTTCAAAATCAAGCAGGAGAATGCTGCTTTGCATGAACATTGGCATGAGGAGAAAGAAGAGAAGGAGGCTTTGCAACTAGATCTTGAAATGGCAACATCTCAAAGAGAGACTCTGACAAAACACAATGAAGATCTTACCACAGAGCTCACTGAGGTTAATGGAAAGCTGGAAAAGTTCAATAAGTGTTCTTCTATGCTGGATGAGCATATTCAATCTCAGAGGATTAAAGGTGACACATCTGGACCAGGTTTCAATACATCTGAGAAAGGAAAATCTTTTGGTACCAAGAGTAACATGCACAATGGTAAAACTACTCCTAAGGCTAACAAGCCTACCAGTAAGAAATATTTTAAACCTGTTTGCTTTATCTGTCACAAACCTGGACATACTACTAATGTGTGTAGAAGCAGACCTAATGAGAATATAGGCTATAATGCCAATGCTAGGTATGTGCCTAGGAGATTTGAAGGTCACAGTTTTACATGCAACATGTATGCACATAGATAAATTGAATGCATATATGGAGCAAATAATTTGATGCCTCATATGAATCCAAAACTTAATGGTGATTGGAGAAGAACCTATGACAACTAGGAAAACATGAACTGACTGAAACCCTATCTCAACCGATTTAATCCATATGAAATGGAAAAGGTAACTAATGTGATTTGCACCATTTGTAACAATTATGGTCATGTGGCTATGTTAGGATTACTGCAGATACTGAGAGGGGGGGTGAATTAGTATCTAACTGATATGAGCAATTTATTAACTTAAAACATGCAAAACATATTAATATTGTATACTAGTAAGCAGAAAGTAATGAAATAAACAGAGATAACAACAACCACATGAAAAGCACACCATAACATAATATTTTAACAAGGAAACCCGATGTGGGAAAAACCTCGGTGGGATTTGTGACCCACAATATTCACTTATTGGCCAATAAGAGAATATTACTGCTACAATAGGGGCCTGCACATGTAGGAAGGCCAAGTGCCTAGAGCTCACTGCTCAAATACAAAATAGGAAGTCTCACTAACTTACAAAATGGATTATATAAATCCAGTGTCTTGTACTGCTTCAAAATAGCATCTACTATGCCAAATCTAGTACCGGTTTCTTCTCTGCTTCTTACATAAACTCTTAACCTATAATTCGCATAATAGGTCTACCTTATTTCACCTAATTACATTCTTCCATTCTTACATCCATATCTTACAATGTTCTACAATGAACTCTCTTATATAAGAGTCATTTTACAACTTTCCAAGTCGGCTTACAATGATTTTATAATAATAAACAAAATACATTATTAATAAAATTCTTGTCGGCTTCTGTGCTAGTATGCTTCTTTTCACTACCGGTGCTAGTGGTCTGCGTGCCGGTGTAGAGTCTGATCTTGCTAGTGCCGATGGAATGCCTTGCCTGTGTCATAGGATTCTAAGGTTTCCATCAATGAAAAAACCTTCAATCACCTACAATGTCTCATTGGAGTGTGCATTTGCCAACAATCTCCCCCTTTGGCATTGATGGCAACACCCATGAGAAAAATTCAAAAAGTGTATCCAAAAATTGAAGTCCAAAAATGTTACCAAAAATGTGTGCTCCCCCTGAGCAAATGATCCCTAGATTTTTCTCCTACCACTACTACTCCCCCTTTGGCATCAATGACAAAGGTTGTCAAAGTGTCAATAGAGTGTAGTTTTCTATTTTACCCTTGTAACCGGTTGGTTACAATCTGAAAAAGATCCGCCAAAAGTAGATTCAGGATGTCAAGGAACTTTTTGTTATCTTTTATTGCAGCCTCTGTCCTCTGAACTGTACCAGTGAGGTGTTGCATTTTCTCTACCGGTGTTTTTTGTCCTTGAACTAATGCATCAGATATTTCTTTCCTTAAACATGTGAGGTAGTCCAACTTTGGACTTAATCTCCATTTCAGATCCTTAGCCTTGCCTTTTATTTTCTCCTTTTCTCTTTCTAGCTTTAGTAACTCTTCCTCAAAACCTGTTATCTTTTGCTCAAAAATTGATAATGAATCAGATGAATTAATAAAATTGTTAGCTAGCTTATTAATTTCCTCCTGTATCTTGCTCATTTTCCTATCTATGTCAACTGTCAAAAAGTTTGTCTTACAAGTGTCTCTGTACAAAGTTTTGAACTCCTTAAGTGTGCTGCACAGTTCCGGTAGAAGTGTGTCAAACTGCCTTGTACACTTCTTTATTTGTTCCTCAAAGAATTTTTGTTTTTCTTTTTCTAACCCCTCTTTGAATGCTTCTTCCTTTATTTGCTCAACTATCACTATGTTGTCAGTAATATATTTAGACAAAGTGTCGAGTTGACTCAAAGAATCCTTATTATCTACATTGCATTTTGGAGCTTTCATCTTCAAAATTGGAATTGTGTCATCTATAGCTTTATATGCCTGTGAACTACAATCTGTTATTTTCTTTATAGAATCTAAAAGAACTTTAGTTACATTTGTTGATTCAAATCTTGCAGAGGAGGAACCAACATTCTGAATTCCACTAGTGGGGGCAATAACCTTACTTGTAGTGACCTTTGGTAGGTTAGTCTGTGTTTCCATTTCCTTAAGCAATGGTCTACCTTGTTCACCAATTGTCGGTGGCACTGATTCTGCATTAACCTGTTGTTGTTCTAGAGCTTGTTGCTCTACTTGTTGCTTTGTTTGTTGATCTGTTTGTGTCTCTATTTGAGTCTCTGCATGTTGCCCTATGTTATCATCTACCTCTTTTCCTTTGGTGTTATCAGTGTTATCAGTTACCAGTGGCTCACTAGCCATATCTGTTTTACCTATTGTGTCCTTGTCTACCACAATGTTGACTTTCTTAGTATCAACATCAACTGTGTATAGTACCTAAAAATTAGTATTTGTATCCTCTTGTGATACATCCATACTCTCATCTGTCAGTTGATCTTCAATTGTTTCTACCAGTGGAGTATCTTGAGGCGGTGGGGATAGATTATCAGTTATGTTTAAGCTTGGAGGTCCACCAACCTTTCCTTTCCCTTTATCTTTGTCCTTTTGATAAACTTTGATTGGCTTGGGGTTTCTATACTCTTCTTGTTTTTCCTTCTCAACAAGGAATATATCCCATCCATTTGTTGTTTCCTCTGCAGCCTCATTTACTCTTTCAACCATTAGTGCAATATGTTGGTGTGCAGTAGAGAATACTGACTGGTTAGCCTCTGCAATTAGATCATCTATTTCTTTCAGAGAGTTAACTGGGTAGACAACAAGTAATTTTTCAACTTTTATTTTCTTGTCAAGCTCTACAACAGCTTGTCTTCTTGCTTCCAGTCTCTTGAATAGTTCATCTGGTAGTTCATCTACAACTTGCATCAAGAACTTCTTGTAGATATCCAAGTGTGAAATAACACTGTTTTCAACCTTTTCTTTATCATGAACTGATAGTGAGTCATATAGTTTGTTGATGTTTTTAAGTTTTCCTTCTTCTATGATTTCATCCAACAGTTTGTCAATCGGAGTAATATTTTGTTGAGTCCTTTTCTTTGGTGTCAACTTCTTCTTCTTAGGAGTTGTCTTCTTGATCGGGGGCCTCACTACCTATTATTTTTGCCTGGTTCTTCTAGGTGAAGGTGTGTATACTAGTGAAGGTTCCCTTTTCCTTACAACTCTTTTAAATGTTGCAGGCATATCACTTTCTGAAGAAGTAGCTACCGATGAAAGGTGAGTTTTAGGCTGTAGTGCTTCCAACTCATCTTCAGTGATACCAGTTTGTTTTAGTACATATTCTTTGATAGCCTTAGCCTGTCTTGAACCTCTTCTCACAGTTGCTTCTACTTTCTTCACTCTTTTCTTGGATTGAATTTGGTTTTCAATGGTTTCTATACTACCAAATACTTCTTCCTCAGGTTCCTTGGGTGCTTCCAAAAGGGCTTTTGCATATGTTTCAATGATGTGGTCATCGGTCTCATAACCCATTTTAGTAACCCAAATTGTTCTTGGGATAACTACTTCCATCCAGATCTCATCCTTCTTGATGACAAAACATATCTCATCCTTGTATTTATTTACAATTTCTTGTGTTTATCTAGGCCTTCAATGCTAGAAAATACTCATTGATATTCTTCTCTTTGTTTTCACCCATATTGTTCAATAAGTCAGATAATTGTTTCCCTACTGGTATGTCAAATCCAAGGTTCTTGTTACCTATATCGGGCACCTATTTTGTTATATGTAGCATTAAACATACAAGTAAATTGCCAAATCTAAATGTCCCTTTCTTATCCTTCTTGATCTTTCCCAGATTGTCAATAAGTTCATCCTTTAACCATTCACATACATCAATTTTCACATTATCTTTAACCATATCATGAGCACTTTTTATGCATAAGCTGGAAACCGAGTTAAGTCTATTTGCATGAGTTGTTTTGTAACCTAGAATCATGCTAATGAATCTCACATTTATGTCAGTTACATCATTCACCCTTAAAGACCTTTTGTTGGATGTTGCACCTGTTAGGTTCATTACTAGGTCATTTGAGACCTTCTTTATCTTGTCTGGTCTGTTACTGGTGGAGGGTAACCCTGTTATAGCTTTCACACCTTCCTTGGTAATTTCATGAACCGAATCTAGCCAAAAGAATGCACCATGTATCTTGCTCAATACTATCCTTATAACTTCCTTGGGGAAATCCGAAATACTGAGGATTTTAGTGAATCCTAGGGTTTCAATAATTTTGTGTTTAGGTTTCACATTACCAGAATCATCACATATAACAGTTTTGTACATGTTCTTAATTTCTTCATATCCTAATTCTTCTATATGGCAATGGATATACATTCTAGGGTCTTCTACAAAAACTACTCCTTTGGGGATTTGAGAAAAAGCACCAACATTATCATCCTTCTTTGCTATTTCAGGAACTAACTAAAATATGGGCCTAGGGCACTTGATTACTTCCACTACAGTAGGGTTTGCTATGAATTCAGGTACAGAGGAGGATTCCATGATTATAAATACCTTTTTCTGCCTTTGGAAAGATTGATTGTTGAAATGCTTTGCCTCTTTGCTTGAAATGCCTTAGCTCTAGAAATTTCGCACTCTGGTGAAGTAAAATGGAGCCAAAATCACTAATTTATAATGTTAATTCACCAACTACCACATTTAATGCATGTTGATTAAGTAGTCACTTAACTTTATTTTTCGGTATAGAAGTAATTTCTACTTCTCACCATCAACCGAGGGAATAATAGCATATTTCACATTTGATTGCCAAACCCTCAAAGAAATTTTCTTCAATTAGATGAAGAGACTCCTGTCAGTGGAGTGCTACTTTATTCTGCTGGTGGAGGAGTATTCCTATCAACATTTAGTTCTGATTTCCTGATCCATTGTTTTGAAAATTCATGCTTAACTTATTCAACTTTTTCTTTTCCTTTCAAACTAGGACCTTTGTTGTTTGTCGGTGAGGACGTACTTCTACAAAATTTAGCAATATGTCCAATTTTGTTACATGCATAACAAGTCACATTATTTTTCTGAATAGCCTTTCCACATCCTATGTCGGTTTGTGTTCTGCATTGATTAGATAAGTGTCCAAATCTTCCACAAACATAACATCTCACATCCATTCTGCAATTTTTCAGAGTTATGACCAATTTTGTTGCATTTTGAACATTGACCGGTGGGTGCATTGGTATTTTGATTACTTCTAGATCTACATTGATTTTGTCTATGACCATACTTGTTATAGTTAAAGCATTTTCCATTGAATTTATAAGCAGTAGGTTGTCTTACCGGTTTGCTATGATCCTATGTGTTTGCAGTACCGAAGCTTTCTCCAGCTTCAAAGCCAATTCCACAAGTGTCACCTTTAGGTTTCTGATTCATCAACAAGTCACCAAGTTCTTTTGAGCTTTTCTTGAATTTTTCTTTATGCTGATTTGCAGTATCTAGTTCTTTTTCTAAGATTTATTTCTACCTCATCAGTTCATTTGAGTCATTCTATGTATGCATTAGATCTATCTTCAACAAATCATTTTCATAGCTAAGTCTGGTGTTCTCATTTGCTGCATCACTTAGTCTTCTAGTCAAATCTTCTTCATTCTTCTTTCTATCTTCAATTTCCTTACAAAATCTCATAGTCATATCCTGCATCTCATTCCTAGTTGTCATGTTCTCTTGTTTCAGCTTGCTTATCTAATCATTAAGAGTTTCTTTTTCATCATTCTCATTTTGCATCTTTTCATAGAGTTCTCTTCTCTTGTTTCTTGCAATGGTAATATTTTCTTGAAGTGCTTGAATAATATCCTGAGCTGCTTTTAGATCATCTTCAAGTTTGATATTTTTCAATTTTTCTGTATCATAGTCTAAGAGAGCTGCTTCCAATTGCTTCATCAAATTTTCTATCTCTACAGGTGACAGGATCTTCCTCAAGCTGTTAGACTTCTGAAAATAGAGGACCAAGCTCTGATACCAATTGTTAGGATTCCCATAGATACTGAGAGGAGGGGTGAATCAGTATCTAACCGGTATGAGAAATTTCTTAACTTAAAACATGCAGAACATATTAATACTGTATACCGATAAGCATAAAGTAATGCAATAAACAGAGATAATAGAAACCACATGAAAAGCACACCATAACACAATATTTTAACGAGGAAACCCAGTGTGGGAAAAACCTCGGTGGGATTTGTGACCCACAATATTCACTTACTGGCCAATAAGAGAATATTACTGCTACAATAGGGGCCTGCACATGCAGGAAGGCTAAGTGCCTAGAGCTCACTACTCAAATGCAAAATAGGAAGTCTCACTAACTTACAAAATGGATTATATAAATTTAGTGTCTTGTACTACTTCAAAATAGCATCTACTATGCCAGATCTAGTACAGGTTTTTGCTCTGCTTCTTACATAAACCCTTAACCTATAATTCGCATAATAGGTCTACCTTATTTCACCTAATTACATTCTTCCATTCTTACATCCATATCTTACAATGTTCTACAATGAACTCTCTTTTATAAGAGTCATTTTACAACTTTCCAAGTTGGCTTACAATGATTTTACAATAATAAACAAAATACATTATCAATAAAATTCTTGTTGGCTTTTGTACCAGTATGCTTCTTTTCACTGTCAGTGCTAGTGGTCTGAGTGTCGGTGTAGAGTCTGATCTTGCTAGTGCTGGTGGAATGCCTTGCCGGTGTCATAGGATTTTAAGGTTGCCATCAATGAAAAAACCTTCAATCACCTACAATCTCTCATTGGAGTGTGCATTTGCCAATAGGCTATGAACTATAGGAGGAGAATTGGAATAGGTAATGCATGACCTTGGAGATCATCTGGGATGGCTTGCAATCATTGTAAAAAACCAGGACACATGGCAAAGTTTTGTAGAACCAAGAAGAACAAACTAATGAACCACTCTGTAGGCTTAAGGAAACCATAGCAAAAATGAACATAATCTGGAAGAAGAAGAGTGAGGACAAGCCTACAGAATAATATATCCCTTCACCTAGTGTGGAGAATCCCACACTGGTGAATTAAGCCTTTCAAATAGGCCTAAGGGGAGCATAGTAGTAAATCTACTTCTAGACCCCTTGAAGAATGTGTGGTAAGAGATTATTGCATTTTGAGTCATTTTGTGAGAATTTTTTATATCATTTCCTATTGGTTTTTCAAAAGATTATGAATCGGTTATATGTCTGTCGGTATTGGAAAGTTTTGTTAAGCGGCATATTAGTGTTTGTTACCCTATCGATTGACCAATTAATGAAGTGGGTAGGTTTATAAAAGTGAGTTTTACTATGTTATTTTTACCCTAATTGCATTAGAAGAAGAGTTCTTGAGCACTTGCAGAGTGAAAAGAGAATTGCTAGTTGATTGTAGACGGATTTGTGTTGCGGATTGAAAGATTGAATTGGATTCAAAGATCAAAGAAGGCAAAATGAGTGTACACTCAAGAGATCAACCGGAAGCCTTACCATCATGAAGGAATTAATGAATTCTTTTGTTAATCTCCTTCAAATCAATTTTATCTAAAATGAAATCATCATCTAAGAAAGTAGAGAGACTTATGATCACTACTGGACCTATGGAGTCTATGGAATCAGACAAAATAGTATCATATAATGCATTGTCTCAATTCCCTGATGGTGTTATGATAAAAGGTGATTTATCCAGTTATATTGACTGTAAAATTGAAGATTTAGGATCTTTATCAATTTATTCTCAACTAAAATCCTTGTGTGATAAAAAGAAGGAAAATCAAACCCAAGTTCATAAGGGTTTATGAAAAGGGTTTTTACAATGCAACATATTTTCGAAGATTTTGAAGAAGAACATGTTAGGATAATTCTTAGTCGTGTGCATGGAGAAAATATGTATCTTGAAAGGTCACACATAATTGTGAAGGAAGAAATTCATGCAATGACTGGTTTTTGGCAAACCGGTGAAGTCCCAAAGCTAAGGAAAATTTAAAAAGAGATTATGGTTACACTGACTCGGACTACCTCTGACGGTCATGCATTTTTAGTCAACAAAATTAAGGACCCAATAGTTAGACTTGCAACTATGGTCATTGGTTATTTTATTTTGGCAGAATGAACAGTGTGCCATCTGCTGTTGTGCATGCATCTTACAGAATGATTGTTGATAATGCAGATTATGACTTATGAGAGTCTATAGGTCTATTCTTCTATTTTCATAATTTCCTGCCAAGAATGTGTGACATTCAATGGTCAAAGGACATACTGGTAACGACTCAAATCAAGAACAACATTAAGGCTGTAAAGAATACATTTTCTGCTACTATGAATAGATATTTTAATGAGTTCCAAAATAAAATTAACATGAGGTTAAGGCTACCTAAAGATGTGGTGAAACACTTTGCAAAAGACATTTGTTTCATAGTTACCATAGATTTTTGTCTTATGGAGGTCGTAGATCCTAGGGAAGATGAAATGGATGAAATGAGTTATGAAGTCAACTATGAATTATTAATCGGATATGCCAACAAACTTTTGGCATCTCCCAAGGATAAGAAGAAGAAAAGACTAGGAATATACCAGGAAAGAAATTCACCTGTTGAACCAAGTTCTGCCAAAGAGAAGAATAAGAAAGTTGAGCAAGCACCTTCAGTGACCACCGGTACAAGGGTGACAAGAAGTGTTCAAGTCAAAAAGGAACCAACACCCAAAGTGATGCTAAGAAGAAGACTTCAATGAAGAAGAGAGGTAGGAAACTTATTCTTCAAGCAGAATCTAAGGATATCAACACTGAAGAGGAACCAAAGAAGATGAAAGCAACTGGTAAGAAAGACAAATCTATAGGGGATACCTCAAAGCTAAGTATTCCTATTAATGATTTATCTTACAAACCTATGACTGATTTTGAGAGAACCGTAAAAAAATTAGGGAGGAATAGGTTTGATAATGTGAAAGAATATTTCAATTCATTTGATGATGATCAGAAGCAACAAATTGTTCAAGAGGTAATCAACTACTTGTGTCAATACAATCGGTTGCCTTAGGATATTAAAAAGGATATTTTTGATTCTTTGTATTCTATTATTTCAAATAAGTGGAAGTGGTTGTTGAACATGATCAAGAAATTATTGATAGTATTTTCATTCAATATTTTCTTGAATTATCTAGAGATGAATTATTAGAATTGCTTGATAATTTCAAAGGAAAGTTTCATTCTAAGGCAAGAAGATTGAATTTATTGAGTGGAAAGGTTCAATCTGTTGAATTTTAAACTCATCAAATAGATAGAAATATTCAAAGGATGCATGAGCAGATAAAGTCTCATAAAACTGATCAAACAGAGACTGGAGCTCAACTGGAGTTAGATGAAGAAGAAATTATTGCACCAGATATTTGTTGGTATTATGGATGACTTCATCATGTGTTGCATTGATTTTGTCATTGATGTCAATACTTATCTTCTTGGAGGTCTACATTGTTGATTCAGCATGCTGGTTATATAGGTTTATTGTTGAACCAACACATTGTGTTCACCGGCATGGTTAGTGGCTTATGCACAGTCACCGATATATGCTTCACCAATAGGTTATATGCTTCACCAACAGTGATGATAACTTGTTATCATATGAAGATCATTTGGTTATGTCAAATACATGGATTGGATGTTTGGATTTGGTGTTTTTCTTATTGGTCTAATTGGGTTGACATATTTTCCTTTACCGGCATATAGGTCTAGGTTATGGACTGGTACAAGATATCTATTCTAGATTAGCACAACACATTTTGGAAATGGTTTATTGATTGGTTAATATGTAAATGTATTGAGCCAACATATTGTATCGCATCAAGACTTATTTTGTAATTGATTTAATTGTAATATCTTTAGTGAGCCGACCTTATCATTTGGTCTTAGTTTTTGTATAAATTATTGTAAGATCTTATTGAAGATTAGAGATGGTATGAGTGTATGCGAATATTGAAGATCATTGAAGAGAGAAATTAAGAAGATCTTTGTGTGAATCACACAGACATTATTTGAAGGTTGAAGGAAGGTTATGAAGGTGTATGGCACTCATTTTCGGAGCTTAAACTGATACTGAATCCAACATTGTAGATGTTATTCTAAAGTAGTACATTATTATTGGATTTAACCATCCAATTTTAGTCAATGTGACTCCTATTTTGTGATTGAGCAGTGAGCTCTAGGTAGTTGGCCTTTCTACATGTGCAGACCCCATTTGTATACACTTACTATCTGCAATAGTATCATCTAATTGTGGGTAAGGTTTCCCACCATGGTTTTTCCCCTTACCAAGTTTCCACATCAAAATCTGTGTGTCATGTGTTGTGGATGTTGTTTCTCTTTATGTTTCATGCATTAAGTTACATTGGTACTGCTATCACTGTTAATCTATTTTACTGACATTTAAGTTTGGTTTACCGACACTAAGTTTAAGTTGGAATAATTTGCATTTGGGTTATAATTTATATATAATTGGTTTGAAACTTATTCACCCCCCCTCTCATTTGTCCTTCTCTGTTCCTAACAATTGGTATCAGAGCCCAGTCCTCTTTTTGCAGAAGACAAACAGCTTGAGGAGATCCTATGGCAGCAAATATTTTCAGGAAGGATAGTATGAAACTTAATGGAACTAATTATGGCATATGGAAGATCAGAATGGAAACACATCCAAATTGCATTGAAAGAGATATATGGGAGATTACAAAGAATGGATATGTTGGTCCTACTCCGAATCAACCTCATCCACCAACATTGGCTAAGGATTTGGAGAATAATTGCAAAGAAAGAGAAGTACTTCCGAGCACATTATCAGATCAACAAATTATGGGATTATCAGATCGATCTACTGCTAAAGCTATTTGGGATAAAATGCAAACATTGAATCAAGGAGATATCACTGTCAAGATTGAAAAATTGGAATGTTACCGGATCAGGTATGAAAATTTAAAAATAGAAGAAGAAGGAAATAATTTATGCATTTATGGAAAGAGTTAATGAAATTGTTGTTAGACACAATGCACCACTGAGAGGGGGAGGGGGCGAATCAGTGGTTCTCAAAACTCTTTCCCTTTTGCAATCTTATGTGAGCATACCGGTTGATATATATAACTCAATGTAGACTTACTGTTTATGGAGTAGACTAACTTAATTGCAAACACACTCACAAGGGGACATCACATAACACCAACATATACGAGGAAAACCCAAGATGGGAAAAACCTCAATGAGCAATGTTGTTGGAGTCTACTGCTCCAATCCAACCTCACAATAAAACATAGTTATAAATTTTAGGGCACCAACCCAAGGAGAACCAACCCTTACCTCATTTCTGGGGTACAACCCAAAGGAGCACCAACCCCTGACTTTAGGGTACCAACTGATACAGGAGCCTCCAAGAAGATACCAAGGCAACCAAATGGTCAAAACATGAATGAAGGCTCAACAACTTCTATAAAGGTCAATTGGGACATTTTGAATCGAATAATGGCAATTTATAATGATCAATATGATTTTAGAGTGAAATGTCCTGAAGGTCCTTATAAGGACTTTAGGACCAAAAATTATGTAAGGGAGGCCAATAGTGCCTAAATGGGATTTGGGTAGATAGATAAGTTTATTTTAGATCCTAGGAGTAATAAAACATCAAGTTTGATAGGTTAGACTTTAAAATATTCAATAAATTGTAAGTTAGAAATTCAAATTTTTGAATTCTAACGGTTAGTTGTTTTTAGGTGGGAAAATGGATTTTAGAGTCTAAACAAGTCTATAATGAAAAATAATTGATATAAGATGGTTTAGATGGTTGAAATACACCTTATATATATGTTGGACAAAATGAGAAATGAAGGGGAATGACTGTAGAAGCATATTTGTACGAATTGCATCATTGAAAGGCAATAAAAACTCATTTTCTTGCATTTTAAAGTCTCTTTTGATGATTCATTGATAAAGTATCACTTGTATGAACTGGAAATATAATTTTAAAGTTATTTTGATTCATTTACATCCATTCCTATTTCTATTTCAGATTTATTTGACTGATTGGGCTCTTGAAAGGCTTGTTTTGACATTGTTTTAAGAGCATGGGATAAGGATTCATTCCAAAACTATACTTACTATGACTTGGAATGAACCCCTAAGTTGTATCATATCATTCTAACACTAGATAAGCAGTATTGACAAGAAATTGTAGGGTGATCACTCAAAAAGTAGATTTGAAGGTGTGAAGAGGGTATGGGAAATGAGGCTGAGGTATAGCAGCCACTAATGTAGACATTGGAGGGCTAGTTTTTATGAATGGAATTGTTAGAGGGAATCAAGGAGATGTTGTTCCATCATTTTTTCTCTCAGATAAGTGATGGCATGTGGGAGATTGACCAAGTCCTAGTTTTTAGGGGTTTTGAGGCCTAATTTGGGGCTTTCATATTTGCAGGACTCATAGAGTCAAATTGACACACAAAGTGTTTGATTGGGACAATATAAAAATAGTGTCAAAAGTTGTGGAGTGATTGGAGTTGTTGGGTTAGTAGTTCCTTTGTAAATTCACCCATTTTTTTGAGTAAAAAGTGTCTCAATCAGCAATTAGAGAGATTTGGTACAAAACATCACCTAGTTTAATTTTGGTAAGTTGTGTAACTCTGAAAAGGGTATCTAAAAGTGCAATTTTTTTGAGAAGTCTTTTGGAAAAATCTGGATTAAAGTCTAAATAACAGTCCCATGAAGGCTTATTAGGCTTGGCCTAATTCAAAGAAGCAATTTTTGAAGCTTTTGTTCCAATTCAACAATACCTCATTCTGACATATGTTTAGTAAGATCGAAAAGGTTATTTTAATATTTAATTTTTTTTGTATTTCTTTGTAAAAGTTGAAAGTTATTTGTGTTCTACCCATTTGGAAGGCTACTACGTTTGAGGGCATAGAAGTGAGTTTGCCTAACTAAACTTCAATAAGGGTTTTGAAACCTATTGGTATCCTATAGGTTGAGTGTAATAAGTCATTTAAAACATTTATAACCATTTATTGAGGTCTTGTTTGGGTTTGGGTCTCTTTGTGTCATTTGGGTGTCACTAAACCTATTGGAAACCTTGTATTTCCTATATAAATCCACCCAAACCAAGTGGCCCATCATAATCCCTCTGCATCAAATTGGTATCAGATCTCAACAAAATATTTGGGCTGTGTAAGAGGTTTGGGTTTTGTGGTTGGATTGCGAAGAATCTTTGACTTTCTTGTGGATTGAATTCTTTGTAGAAGCCTTGGAGTTGATTTTCCTCTAAGAAGCCTTCCAGAGTTGATTCTCTACATCAGGGGGACAAAGATGTCTGAAGAAGAAATTTTTTCTCTAAGGATGACAAATCTAGAGCTTGCAAAATTGGTGAAGGAATAAATGGCAGAGAATAGGAAGATGAAAGAAGAGATGGAAATATTGAAGAACCTAGTAGAAAAGGAGGAGAGGAAGAGCATGAAGAAGAAGAAGCATCACCAAGGGAAGAAGGAGTTGATCCTAAGGATGCAAGGTTGGCAAAGCTAGTGAAGGCTATCAAAAGTAGAGACTCAAAGACAAGAACTAATCTACCAATTTATGAAGGTAATATGGATAATTAAATTTCGCTTGATTGGTTTAGTGCTCTTGAAAATCACTTTGATTGTGAAGATGTAGAAGATAAGTTCAAGGTTAAGGTTGCTAAATCTAGGTTGAAGGGCCATGCATTATTGTGGTGGGATAACTTGTAGGAAGATAGAGGAAAGAAAGGATTGCCTAAGATCACCTCATGGCCAAGGATGATGGACAAGTTCCTTCCAGATGATTATAAGGTGCAATTGTATAAAAAAATGCAAGGGCTGAAGAAAAAGGACATGGATGTCCAAAAGTATAATGAAGAATTTCACAAGTTAGACATAAGAGCAGCACATGATGAAGATGTGGAAGAGAAGGTAGCAAGGTATCTTGCAGGTCTGAGATACAATATACAAGATGAGATGAGTATGGCTACACCAAGGATAGTGGAGGAGTGTTACAAATTAGCCATGAAGGCTGGAGATAAAGTAAAAAGAAGACAAGATAGGCAAGGTAGTGGAAGAGGCCAAGAAAACAGAGGTAGAGGTGGCAGGTTTAATGAAGGACAAGTGAAAAACATAATTTACAAAGGCAAGGAACCTATGGTTGACACAAATAATTGACAAAGAGGTGGAGGAATATTTGCAGTAGGAAGAGGAAGTGGTATTTTCACAGGAAAGTGTTTCACTTGTGATGAAGTTGGGCATCAAGCTTTTAGGTGTCCTAAAAAGGAGAATAACATAAGGAGAGAAAGAAGTGTTGGAATTACTCAAGAAGAGGATGAGAATAAGGAAGAGAGGGAACCCCTACTAGCAAATCCAATCTTGGAAGGTGATTTCTTGATGGTGAGGAGAAGGCAACAAATGCAGCAGCAAGAGAAGCCCAAGGTATCAATTTTTAAAACCAATTGTGAAAGCAAAGGTAAAATTTGTAGAATGATCATTGATTCTAGTTTATTTGATAATTTGGTATCTTATAAGATGGTAAACAAATTAGGATTGAAGAAGTTTCCAAATGATAGACCATATAAAGCATCTTGGGTAAGCAATGAATAAAACATTGTCATTAGGGAGCAAGCTTATGTTGATTTTTCAAGGGTATAGTGATAGAGTTTTGTGTGATATCATACCCATGACATGTTGTCATATCATTCTTGGAAGGCCTTGACAAGACTCTAGGAGGACTATTCATTTTGGTCTTGAAAATATGTATGTTGTGCATAAGGGTGGACAGTCTTTCACTCTTACACCTCTTCCTTGTAATGTTGATGAAAAAGAAAGTATTATTGTGTTTGGAAGAAAATAATATGTTGCTTTGCAGGAGCAAAAGAAGGATGAATCAGGTCTGAAGCATGAGTCATCATTGTTGATGATGAAATCTGAAAATGTTGACAAGGTAACCAATTTGTAGTAGCAAGTGAGTGAAGGAGTAGTAGTTGTGGGCACACTTTGGTGTCCTATTGTGTCACCAAGGAAGGTTGGTGTAGATATGTCCATGAAGGGAAATGGTAAAGGTCTTTTAGATCCTCAAATGCATTAGCTAGAACCTATAAGGAAGTCTCATTATGACTATCCCAAACAACAAACAAGCAATGAAAAAGCGATTGAAGTTGGTAACAAGTTTTCTTTGTTTCTATCTAATGATTTGAGTGAAAGTTGTAAGAAATGGGATGGAGACTTGAAAACTAGTAAGAGATCAAGTTGCAGGACTCCCTCAAGGATCTTGAGAGGCATAAAAATAAAACAATTCAACTCTTGGGATAAGAGTATCTTTGAAGGTAGGGTGTATGATGCAGGAGCATCCAAGAAGATACCAAGGCAACTAAATGGTCAAAACATGAATGAAGGCTCAATGACTTCTATAAAGGTCAATTGGGACATTTTGAAGCCAATAATGGCAATTTATAATGATCAATATGATTTTAGAGTTAAATGTCCTAAAGGTCCTGATAAGGACTTTAGGACCAAAAATTATGTAAGGGATGCCAATAGTGCCTCAATGGGATTTGGATGTTTAGATACATTTTTTTAGATCCTAGGAGTAATAAAACATCAAGTTTGATAGGTTAGACTTTAAAATATTCAATAAATTGTAAGTTAGAAATTCAAATTTTTGAATTCTAACGGTTATCTGTTTTTAGCTGGGAAAATGGATTTTAGAGTCTAAACAAGTCTATAATGACAAATAATTGATATAGGTCAGTTTGGATGGTTGAAATACACCTTATATATGTTGGAAAAAGTGAGAAATGAAGGGGAATGGCTATAGAAGAATATTTGTATAGATTGCATCATTGAAAGGCAATAAAAACTCATTTTCTTACATTTTAAAGTCTCTTTTGATGATTCATTGATCAAGTATCACTTGTATGAACTAGAAATAGAACTTTAAAGTTATTTTTATTCATTTAAATCCATTCCTATTTCTATTTTAGATTTATTTGACTGATTGGCCTCTTGAAAGACTTGTTTTGACATTGTTTTGAGAGCATGGGATAAGGATTCATTCCAAAAATGTACTTACTATGACTTGGAATGAACCCCTAAGTTGTATCATATCATGCTAACACTAGATATGTAGGATTGACAAGAAATTGCAGCGTGATCACTTAGAAAGTGGATTTGAAGGTGTGAAGAGGGTGTGGGAAATGAGGCTAAGGTATAGCAGCCACTAAAGTAGACATTAGAGGGCTAGTTTTTATGATTGGAATTGTTAGAGGGAATCAAGGAGATGGTGTTCCATCATTTTTTGTCTTAGATAAGTGATGGCATGTGGGAGATTGACCAAGCCCTAGTTTTTAGGGGTTTTGAGGTCTAATTTGGGGCTTTCATATTTGCAGGACTCATAGAGTCAAATTGACACACAAAGTGTTTCATTGGGAAAACATACAAATAATGTCAAAAGTTGTGGAGTGATTGGAGTTGTTGGGTTGCTAGTTCCTTTGTAAATGCACCTAATTTTTTGAGTAAAAAGTGTCTCAATCAGCTATTAGAGAGATTTGGTACAAAACATCACCTAGTTTAATTTTGGTAAGTTGTGTAACTCCGAAAAGGGTATTTGAAAGTGCAATTTTTGTGAGAAGTCTTTTGGAAAAATTTGGATTAAAGTCTAAATAATAGTCCCAAGAAGGCTAATTGGGCTGGGCCTAACTCAGAGCAACAATTTTTGAAGCTTGTGTTCCAAATCAACAATACCTCATTCTGACATATATTCAGTAAGATCAAAAAGGGTATTTTAGTCTATAATTTTTTAGTCTGCCCATTCGAAAAGGCTACTAGGTTTGAGGGCGTAGAAGTGAGTTTGCCTAACTAAACTTGAGTTAGGGTTTTGAAACCTATAGGTACCCTATTGGTTGAGTCTGATAAGTAATTTTAAGCCTTTATAACCATTGGTTTAGGTCTTGTTTGGTTTTGGGTCTCTTTATGTCATTTGGGTGTCACTAAACCTACTAGAAACCTTGTATTTCCCATATAAATCCACCCAAACCAAGTGGCCCATCATAATCCCTCTGGATCACCAACCCAAGGAGCTAGAACCTCTGCACCTAGCTACAACTCAGCGTTCACAATATAAAACATCAAACACAAGGCAGTAATCTAGTTACAAGTGAATCTTGTAACAACTCAATACAATCTTCCTTGCCGATAAGGTATCTCCTCAGTCTTACCAGTTCTCTGCACACTCTAACTGAATCTTCACCAACTCAGCCACTATCATGATGGTTCTTCTCTTCTTACTCACTGCTCTCTCTCCTCACTGTTGTTGCTTACTATTTCACCTTTCTCTCTGTCAGTTCTCTCTTCCTTCAACACTCTGCTGCTCTCCACCGGTATTATACTTAGTTAGTTCTATGCCTGCCTACTCTGCAACTTCCTTCGCCTTTTCTCTCCAAGTATGGACACTACTGGTTCTTCTCTTCTACCAGTTGAAAACTTCAACCTAATTCTCCCTCACTCTTACTCTCTTCTTAGATATTTGTTGAGCGCTTGGTTGTTTTTCTCTCATGTGCAAAAGTAACACTTAGTCACTTGGAAAGACCATAATCTTCTTCCCTTTAGTAGCTAAATCTATCTCTTAGGCTAATGTTTTTATAACCCAGACTTCCTGCCAAAAACCAACTCAAACTTGGCACCTTTGGGTTTTCTCCACTGATTATGAGACACACCGAATCCAATCAAATCTAATCGGATCACAAATTAGAGATGTCTATCTATACATATTCGCCATTTACGTGCCTTCCAGAACATGCCTCCTTTGTTCAACAACCTACAACCATTCTATCGGCTTTTCTTAGACAATCACCATAAATAGCCCAGTTGTCTCCTTCGCCTACTTCAATCCGCACAAACAATCTGTCCTGGATCTTGAGCCGTACAACTCTGCAACTCTACCTCAATATTTGTAGTCACCATTAATGTTTCATCCGCCACTTCATTTACGTTTTCCATTTCATCCTTATGTGGCATCACTGTCAGTATCCACCTCATCACACTATTCTATTGGTTCATGCCTAGTCACCAAACACCCACATAACCGATTTCATTTACCGATAAGAAAACCCTATTGGCTTATGACACCTTGCCAGTTGTCCTTCTTGTCATGACCTTTCCTAATCTGCTGGTGTAACCCTCAAACCGATCTTTAGACATGTCAATCCAATACATGCACATTCTCATCTAGTAGGATTCTTTTGCACCTGCACCTTGTCAATATTACCGGTGGGATTTCATACTGGGTTACCACTCTTGATGACATAATGTCATCAACATTCAATGAGCTCCATCTTTATCAGGTGAGAATCCTATCTTCCTTGTCTCTTCTCTGATGTTTCATCAATTGACATAACATGTCAACTATCACCAATGCAGATTCTAGTTAATGTGTCTGCTAGAGGGAAACATGATTTCCTTCTTGTTAGTGAGACACATTGATGACACCAAGTCATCACACTCCAATTGTTCTGCATCAACCTCTCTTTAGTATTCTGGTATCCCATGTATATTCCTGTAGACTCTTCATCATTCTTCTTCATCAATCTAATTCTACTCTCATCTAGTTTGTCAAGATGACAAACACATCATCTCAACTCCTCATTCATCCTTCACTGTCCTGGTAGCACACCTAGCATGTCTGGTGTGTATTTTTGATCTCATACTCCTAATTCTCCTTAGGTTTACCAAGCCATATTCTGCCACTTCAGCATGACCAATGCTCATCATGTAATCTCTTCACCTCATTTGTATCATATTGACAGCTTCTTGTTCACTAGTTGACATCAATGTCAGTGATACCGGTAACATCCTATACTTGTTGACATCAATGACAACACAATGCCAACAATCTCCCCCTTTGGCATTGATGTCAACACATGTAGTATCTAGTATACTACAATAACTTTCTCCCCCTTTGATAGCAATGGAAAAGGTCATTGTAAGGATAACATTCCTTCTTGTATCTACCCAACACTAACATAAATATTTCTCCCCCTTTGAAGATTATGCACAACATCATCTTAACTACCAACATTTGAGATGGAAAAATAAGGTACCTAACAACCCATAACACCGCATACTGGTCTCTCTCTCCTTCTTTGAGCATTTGCTTGATCTACTTCTGTGTATAGTATATCTGATATCAATCTAAGGATATAGCTCTAAACTCCTCCTAAACCTTATATCTCTGGTCTTCATTTCTAATATACCAGATCCTAAATTGGTACTTACCTCAGTACTTGTAACATCCACCAACATGACCACAATGCCACATATTCAACTTGTTGACTCATAAAGATGAATGCACATAAGATCAACTACTAGACCACCATATGTTATTCAGGTCCTTTCCAATGACACCTGAGACATAGCCACATCCATCCAAGCTATTAGAGTTTCTGCAATGACCCTTCAACTCATTGACTTGACTTTCATAACTTAGCAACACTCATCAACATCTATGCCAGTAACATGCTGCATGTACTGGTCTCTTGTCTCTGTCAGGACACTTTCCTTATTACCTATATTTCTCTGTTCCAATTTCTTCTCCTACCATTAATTTTTTCTGTAGCAGTAAGTCATCTTCCATGTGTATTCAGGGTAACTACACATATTGCTCTCATATTTTCTTCCTCTTACCAACAACAACTTGTTCATCTCCTTATCTATACTCAACTAAGGGGTGAATGATATAGTCAATATGTAACTCCCTTTGATTCCTGCATCTTCTTTAATTCATAGGAGATATCACTTGTGCATTTAATGCACAATTCTAGTCCATGCTCTTATCTTCCAGCTTCTTCCTCCATGTCTGCTTGAATTCTTTCCTTTCCACATTTACAATCTTCTTCTTCTCCTCCTCATTGATCCTTGCACTTCCGGATTCTCCATTATAGCCGGAAGTAGTGCTATAGAAGCACATAGCATATATCCCAACCTCATGATTGGGGAACCTTCTAACATACCGGTTGGATCTTCCTCCTCTAACCAAGCCATTTTGGCTAGTTACTGGTATCCTTGAATTCCTTGCATGTGCTGGAACACATTTCATTTTGTTCCATATAGGTCTTTGCCACTCATAAGTCCTATAACTACCTTTGAGTTGATTACGACAGTTCCATCAGTTGCCATAGGAAGGTGACTTCTTCTTCCTGCATTCAAAATTTCTATGGCCAAATCTATTGCTGTAATAGCATACAACATTTGCATTTCTAGGAGCATTAAATGGATTCTTGTTAGCATAACCGGGAGTGGGAATATGCAGGTTTTTACATTCAAATATCTTATGCCCATATGTATTTCTTCTCTTGCAATCTAACATGCTATTCCTAGGAGAACCCTGTCTATTCCTAGGCCTCATTTTACATTCATTTGCCCTCAGACCAAATCCTTTACATACAAGGCAATAACCAGAGAAAGGTGGCTTATTACTTACAAATTTTTTCTACCAAACATGAGATGATCTTACCAGTTTGGTCTCTCCATTTCTCCTTCCCTGGGGATGGACACTAGGTTGTCCATGCTATATAAATTTTTCATCAGATCTCTCCTTCTTCCACACTTGACAAGATGTGTGGGCAGCAACATCTTCCTGTCTTCTACTAGTGAAAAGCCTTCTAGGATGCCTTCTCATGTTCTTGCTTCTAGTGAAGCTATCTTCTCCTATTTTCCCCTTACCTTTCAAGTCTGTATCATCCCTCCATGCAACATCAGTTTTCCTCTTCATGTTTTCACCGATTGAAGTCAGGTCAACCTTCTTTCTTGGAGTATCTTTGACTATGAAGGTTTGTCTTTTGTCATTTTCATTTGAGGAGACAAATTGAATATCTTTATGGGAGGTCTCCTTGCTTGTAGAGAATTCACTGACAGGACATCCTAATCCTGCAGTATCCTTGGAATGATTTTGTTTGCTTAATATTTTGTCCAAGGCCTTAGAACTGCCATCATATTGGATCCTTATCTTGAGCTCATTTTGATATTTCTCAAGTTCTTTCTTGATGCTCTCCATTTCCTCTTTCAGCTTTAGACACTCTTTGTCCTTTGTTTCCACTTCTAGTTTGAGATCCTCACATCTTCTCTCCTTATCATTGAAGACTGATTTCAACTCACTAGGCAATCCTTTTGCCTCTTCAAGTTGAGATGTCAATATGAAGATATTTTTATTTGATTCTTCAAGACATATTCTCAACTGGTTGCATTCATCATGAACTGATTCTTTGTAATTCTTAAAGTCCTTTCTAACACTTTGAAGTTCATCTAGTGCACCTACCAGTTCACTTTCAAGATCTACTTCAGCTTCATCTTCATCATCACTCCCAAACACATCTTGTCGATGGGATCTATTAGCCTTGTCACACTCTGATGTGTGTGCATCACTTTCTATCTCTTGTGCCATGAAGAGATGAGTTTCCTCTTCATCAAAACTACATCAACTGATGGAACCATTGTCAACGTTTCCACATGTATCAATATTGTTGTTCTTCATGCTTCCACAATTTGATTCGGCAGTGCATGTCTCATTTTCGTAAAGCATCTTTAGTCTATCCCATAGACTCTTTATTGTTTTGCATTTGTCCACCTGTGAGGAGACACTATCGGTGATCCCCCTGAATATAGCCTTCATGGCTTCTTTATTACATAACCATCTTCTTTCTTCCTCAGCTCTGGTGGAGGGACATACATTCCTAGGGAGACCATTTACAACTGCCATCTAGACATCATAACCTAGGGAGGATAGGAAGACTTACATTCTGCAACTCCAAATACCATAGTTTGAACCATCAAACATTGGAGCAGGGATTGACACTAAACAAACCATTGTGTCCTTAGGTGGGAATCTACCAAAGCTAGAGAAATCTCTTCTAGCTGGGAACCTACACTTTTTTTACAAATTGTTAGACACAATGCACCACTGAGAGGGGGAGGGGATGAATCAATGGTTCTCAAAACTATTTCCCATTTGCAATCATATGTGAGCATACCGGTTGATAGATTTAACTCAATGCAAACTTACTAGTTATGGAGTAGACTAACTTAATTCCAAACGCAATCACAAGGGGACATCACATAACACCAACATATACGAGGAAAACCCAAGATGGGAAAAACCTCAGTGATCAATGTTGTTGGAGTCTACTGCTCCAATCCAACCTCACAATAAAACACAGTTACAAAGTTTAGGGTACCAACCCAAGCACCACCAACCCCTACCTGATTTATGGGCTACAACCCAAAGGAGCACCAACCCCTGACTTTAGGGTACCAACCCAAGGAGCTACAACCCCTACACTGAGCTACAACTCAGTGTTCACAATGTAAAACATCAAATACAAGGGAGTAATCTAGTTACAAGTGAATCTTGTAACAACTCAATACAGTCTTCCTTGTCAGTAAGGTATCTCCTCAGCCTTACCAATTCTCTGCACACTCTAACTGAATCTTCACCAACTCAGTCACTATCATGTTGGTTCTTCTCTTCTTACTCACTGCTCTCTCTCCTCACTACTGCTGCTTACCATTTCAACTTTCTCTTTGTCGATTCTCTCTTCCTTCAGCACTCCGCTGCTCTCCACTAATACTATACTTAGTCAGTTCTATGCCTTTCTACTTTGCAGCTTCCTTCACCTTTTCTCTCCAAGTATGGACACTATCGATTCTTCTCTTCTATCGGTTGAATACTTCAACCCGATTCTCCCTCACTCATACTCTCTTCTCAGATATTTGTTGAGCACTTGGTTGTTTTTCTCTCACGTGCAAAAGTAACACTTAGTCACTTGGCAATAGCATAATCTTCTTCCCTTCATTAGCTAAATCTATGTGTTAGGCTCACATATTTATAACCTAGAATTCCCACCAAAAACCAAATCCAACTCTATGCCTTTGGGTTTTCTCCACTGATCATGAGACACATCGAATCGAATAAAATCTGATCAGATCACAAATAAGAGATGTCTATCTATACATATCCATTATTTACGTGCCTTCTTGAACACACCTCCTTTATTCAACAACCTGCAACCATTCTATCAGATTTTTTCAGACAATTTCCATAAATAGCCTAGCAGTCTCCTTCGCCTACTTCAATCCACACTACCAATTTGTCTTGGATCTCGAGTCATACAACTCTGCAACTCTACCTCGATCTTTACAGTCACCATTAATGTCAAACCAATCACAACTACCTCACCAACCTTACTTCACTGACCTGTGCATGTTTCATCTGCCACTTCATGCATGTTTTCCATTTTATCCTTATGTGGCATCACTGTCGGTATCCACCTCATCACACTGTTCCATCTATTCATGCCTAGTCACCGAACACCCACATAACTGGTTTCATTTACCGGTAAGAAAACCCTAGTGGCTTATGATACCTTGTCAGTTGTCCTTCTTGTCATGACCTTTCCTAATTTGTCGGTGTAACCCTCAAACCAGTCTTCAAACATGTCAATCCAATACACGCACATTCTCATCAGGTAGGAGTCTGCTGCACCTGCACCTTGTCAATATTACCATTGGGATTTTATACTGAGTTACTACTCTTGATAACATCATGTCATCAACATTCAATGAGCTCCATCTTTATCAGGTGAGAACCTTATCTTCCTTGTCTCTTCTCTGATGTTTCACTGGTTGACATAACATTTCAACTATCACTAATGCAAATTCTGGTTAATGTGTCTGCCAGAGGGCAACATGCTTTCCTTCTTATTGGTGAGACACATTGATGACACCAAGTCATCACACTCCAGTTGTTATGCATCAACCTCTCTTCAGTTTTCCGGTATCCCATGTATATTCCTATAGACTCTTCATCAACCCGATTCTACTCTCATCTGGTTTGTCAAGATGACAAACACATCATCTCAACTCCTCATTCATCCTTCACTATCCTGGTAGCACACCTAGCATATCCGGTGTGTATTTCTGATCACATACTCCTACTTCCCCTCTTGTGTACCAAGAAGTATTCTACCACTTCAGCATGACCAATGCTCGTCATGTAATTTTTTCACCTCGGTTGCATACAACATCATATCGACAACTTCTTGTTCACTAGTTGACATCAATGTTAGTGATATTGATAATATCCTATACCGGTTGACATCAATGACAACACAATGCCAACAATTGTTTTAGGAATACAATGTTGTGGAGGATCTTTAAGTGAAGATGAAATTGTTTCCAAAGTTTTAAGAGCTTTGCCACTGGCTTACAAAATGAAAGTGACTACTATTAATGAGTTGAGAACAATGCCTAATACATCAGTTGCTAGAGATACCTTGCCTAGAAAACTTTCAGCATTTGAGCTTGAGGAATTTGGTCCTATTGCTATAGTCAAAACTGATTTAGCTTTCAAACCACCATCATCATCATCATTGTCATTTGAAAAAATTGATTGGAAAGAACTTTATGCAAAAGAAATTGAAAATATAAGGAGAGAAGATGAAGAACTTGAAGCATTACTTGCAAGGAAGATGCCTAAGGGTCTAGTAGGAAGTAAGTATGAAGGTAAAGCACCTTTCAAATGTTTTAATTACAATAAAGTTGGCCATATAGTGTCTAGGTGTCCTGATAGACATGCAAGATTGATGAATAATAATGAACTACTAAGGTCCTAACTGGTATTGAGAGGTGGGGGTGTGAATTAGTACACACAAAAACTTGTTGCGATACTTTGACAAATCAAAACATAGATAACCAATTGTCTTCACAATAGTACTTAGCCATAGCAATACCAGTTGAACAGAAATACTTTAGACAACATTCAATAGATCTCAAATCTTAATGACTACTTCACCAATATAATCATGCATGAGTTGTATCAATAATACCATAACCATTTAACACTGCATGCATATCTAACTTAATCAGAATCACACAATCATCACATGAAAAAATCACAACCCATAACACATATATTTTTCAAGTGGAAACCCAAATGGGAAAAACCATGGTGGGATGAATACCCACAAGCTTGTTTATGAACTCTTTTGAACTCTACTCTATTAGGAGCTTAGTCCGGTTAAAGACTTTACAATAAAGGTCCTGTTAGGAACCGATCCTGTTAGGGATCACGCGGTTAAGGGATGGCTATATACCCTGTTAAAGGTTGAAACCCTGTTAAGAGTTACCTTGCTAGAGGATTTAAATAACACAATGAACTTGAGACACCTAGTTAGAGGATTTAAAACAAATCCTATTAAGGCTACTTGGTCAAGGGATTTACCTTCTGTTGAAATGGTTAGAATATAACAGGTAAAACTCTGATCTGATAACAACACTCCTTGGTAAGGTAGATCCTTTACAGTTCCTCTCTTCTGCAATCACACTCTGCAGATTCCTCACTCTGGTTTAGCAAGTATCAAAACAAGAGGACACAAACACAACTTTTACCAACACTTCAATAATAAAACTCATTGACCTTATAGAAAAAAATTAGGTTGGTAGCATAATCCCTAAACCCTAAACATTTTAGGTTTACAATTACAAGTGGTCCAATCCTAACCGTCAAATACATTACATAGAATGAAATGATCTAAAATAGATCTCAAGTCATTCTGCATCGTCCAATCTTCACTGCATCTGGAAAATAGTAACCCATCACGCGCTTTTCACATACCTCTAAGAAAAATGCACATTCTCAAGGTAGACATTCAATGCATTTGATCTTTACATGCAAGATCCTCAAAGAAATCCTTCACATGCACACAACTGATGTGGCATCTTGATCCTTATCCTTGTTCTTAACTAACTCATCAGAAAACATCATCAGTTGCTCCAGACAAGCCAAACCAGAAACCCTAGAGATGAACTGAGACTACCAACTGGTAGTTACACTTAGTGAACCCCAACATCGGTCCACTCATCTTGGTTAACCATAACCACTTCCAATATTTATACTGGTGCATAATGGTTCACCTGCTTGAGCACATATTGACATCAACACTTATTGACATCAATGACAACATACATTATCACCGCTTCATCATATGCCAACAATCTCCCCCTTTGGCATTGATGGCAATATTCAGTGTATCCTTTCTCAGTATCTGTACCAACTTAAAAGATCACCACCACCACCCAGAATGGTCAGTGTGCACTTTGCACAATTATTTCTCACACTTGCATATTGTCCTTCAAACATATATATTCTCCCCCTTATATCTTCATCATCAGATATCTTCTCCCCCTTTCACAATAATGCCAAAGTGGAGGCACAAGCTTCCAATCTCCACTATGTTGCTCCCCCTATGGAGTAGCATCCTTCAACACATCAATCCTGTAAGATCTGACATGGTAGTAACTAACTAATGTGGAGCACACATCTTTAATTTAATTCATGAAGGTGCAAAACCCCTAATTCACTCTCAAATAGGTAAATGAAGTCTTCGGTAAGGGCTTAGTGAATATCTCTGCTAGTTGCTCCTTACTGGAAACATGTTATAATACAACCTCTTTATTTTGAACTTTTTCTCTCAAGAAGTGATACTTGAGATAAATATGCTTGATCCTAACATGCAATACTATATTTTTGGAACTATTTATTGCACTAGTATTATCACAGAATATACTCACCGGTTCAGATATAGTCACTTTGAAACCATCCAGTACATGCTTCATCTAGATTGCCTGAGTGCAATTCATAAATGCTGCCATATACTCTGGTTTAGCTATAGACTAGGAAATAAAGCTCTTCTTCTTACTCGTCCATGCGACTAGCCTTCAACCAAGGAAGAATGCTTCATCAGTTGTGTTCTTCTGGTCGTCCACATTACCTGCCCAATCTACATTGGTAAACACTTTGAGATAAAATTGGCCATTGTATGGATACCACAATCCATAATCAACTGTCCCTTTCAGGTATCTAAGAATCCTCTTTACTGCTACCAAGAGGAATTCTATTGGACTCTTCTGAAAATGGGCCACTATGCCCACTGCATGAGCAATATCCGGTCTGTTGTGCACCACATAGTGCAACTTACCAATCATTGACCGGTACTCTTTCTCATCCACCAACACTATATCATCCTCCTTTATTAATTTTTAGCCGATCACCATCGACATTCCAACTGATTTTCTCTCCTCCATGCCAAAGGTCTTCAATACGTCTCTGATATACTTAGACTGGGTAATGAAGATACCCTCTTTCATCTGCTGAATCTGTAAACCAATGAAAAACTTTATATCTCCAATCAAAGACATCTCAAACTCCTTTTGCATCACATCTACAAATGCATGACTCATATCATCATCTCCACCGAAGATTATATCATCTACAAATACTTCACATATCAGAATCTGACCATCTTCAGATTTTAGGTAGATGTTGTTGTCCTCACTTGTTCTCAAAAATCCTATCTTCACAAGATGAGAGTGTAACCATTCATACCATGCCCTTGGTGCTTGTTTCAATCCATAAAGGGCCTTGTGTAACCTGCACACCATGCCACTATCTTCTAACAAATCAAACCCATCTGGTTGCTCAATATACACTTCTTCCTCTAGGATTCCATTCAAGAAGGTAGATTTGACATCCATTTGGTATACCTTAAATACCTTGAATGCTACAAATGCCAGTAGCATTCGAGCACCTTCCAGTCTAGCCATTGGGGCAAAGTTTTCTCCATAGTCTCCTCCTTCTTCCCGAGCATATTCCTTGCATACAAGTCTTGCCTTGTTCTTTACCACTATGCCTTCTTCATTCAACTTATTCCTGAACACCCATTTGGTACCTATGACATTCTTGTGTTGCGAACTAGGTACCAAGGACCATGTTGCATTCTTCTCTATCTGGTCCAACTCCTCTTCCATTGCCTTTATCTAGTCTTCATCGGTAAGTGCCTCTCTAGCTTTCCTAGGCTCAAATTCTGAAATCATGCAAGAATTGTTGTTCACCTTTCTCCTTGTTAGTATTCCTGCATCTTTGTCTCCTATGATTTCCTTTGGATCATGATGCAGTCTTAATAACCTAGGAATGATCATAGCTAGTTCAACTTGCTTTTCCTCATCTTTTTTGCTTCATCTTCTTCTTCACCTACTGAAGCTTCGATCGGTATAGAAACACTAAGGTCTTTGCAGTGTTTGTTACTTGTTTCTTTCTTAACCAGTTCCTAGAAGGCTAAACCCGATTCATCTTCTATTTGCTTGATGTTGGTTTCCCTAGGCTTCTCAGGGGATTCATCAATCCTGACATTGACACTCTCAACAATCTTCTGAGTCCTTCTATTGTAGTACTTGAGAGCCTTTATTTTAGTGGAATATCCTAAAAAATATTCCTTCATCACACTTAGCATCAAACTTACTCAGGTGCTCACCTCTCTTGATATAGCATTTACTCCCAAACACTTTGAAATAACTCACATTGGGAGTTCTCCCGTTCTAGTACTCATAGGGGGTTTTCTCTTTACCTTTCTTAATGAGTACCCGATTCATGGTATAGACTGCAGTGCTCATCGCTTCTCTCCAAAATGTGTGAGCAACATTTCCTTGGATCAACATAGTTATGGCCACTTCAACTACAGTCCTATTATTTCTTTCTGCTATGTCATTCTATTGTGGTGTCCTTGGGGCAGACAATTGCCTCTTGATACTATTCTCCTCGTAGTACTTATTGAATTCATTAGAAGTGAATTCACCTCCCTGATCGGTTCTTAGGCATTTTATCCTTCTGTCACCCTCCTTCTCAACCAATGCTTTAAAAGCTTTGAAATTTCCAAATTCCTTAGACTTGTCTTTCAAGAATGTGACCTACATCATTCTTGAGCAATCATTGATAAGAATCATGAAGTATCGATCTCCCTAAATACTTCTAGTTTTAATCGGACCACACAAATCAGTGCGCACTAGATCAAGTAAGTTCTCTGCTGAAAAGGACTTACCTTTGAATGTTGAGGAAGACATCTTCCCAAGTTGACATTCTCTACACAAAGCATTCTCCAGTTTGTTTAGCAAAGGCAATCCTCTTACTGCCTTGATCTTACTAGCCTTTACAATAATGTCAAAATTTATATGATAGAGTCTCCTATGCCATATCCAAATGTCATCAAATTTCGCCATCAGGCTCTGACTAATCTTAGTGTTCAATTGAAACATGTTTCCTCTGGTCTGCTTACCGGTGGCAATAAGTTCACCACTCTTTCCAATTATTTTGTGGACTCCACCTTTGTACTCTAGGATGAGTCCTTTTTCATTCAATTGAGCAACACTCAAAAGGGTTGTTCTTAAGGCCTTCCACCCAATAGATATCATCTGCACTTCTCTTTCCATTCAGTGAGATGGATCTTTTTCCTTTCACCATGCAAGGTGCATCATTAGCAAATTGGACAATACCACCATCATATTCTTCAAGAGACAAAAAATTTCTCTAGTCACTGATCATGTAGTGAGAACACCTGCTATCAATGATCCACTCATTGGAGTTGTCAATGTGTGAGACAAGGGCTTTTTGGTCAGACAAATCTTTTTTGATAGCCACAAACACTATGTTCTCATTCTCTTCATCCTCATATTCCTCTTCAGTAACACCTTCATCCACTCCAACAAGAAAATTTCTCCTACCTACTCCTTTATACTTCCTAAACCTCTCTAGTTTATCCTTATTGTCATTGTTAGGATAGTTAACAGCTATATGTCCTATCTTATTGCAAGAAAAACACTTCAAAGGAAGCTCACCTCTGTATTTTTTGGTGCCTTTTGGAAGTCTCTTGGCAAGAAGAGCTTCAAACTCCCTCAGAATCTCCTCATCGTCCATATCTTTTCCTGTCCTAGATTCATAACTGGTACTAACCTCTTTTGCTTTCCTGGTCGGTGTGGAGGAAGCAAATGCTCTAAATGCTGACTCGGTTCTATGAACACTACCATGATAGCCATTCAATTCATATGCAGTTAACTTTGTAATAATAGAGTCTAAAGATACATTGGTTTTTTTGATAGACCTTAGCTCCCAAATAGTAGCAACCCTCATTGCATAGACTGGTAAAACTGATCTGAGAACTTTACTTACAACAGTGGCATCATCAATTGTTCCACTAGTTCTCTTGATCTCTCCAACCACTGTCTTGATTCTTATGCCATACTGCTGAATGGTCTCTCCTTCAACCATCCTCATATCTTCAAACTTTCCTCTAAGGATTTCTTCCTTACCCTTCTTGACATGTTCATCATTGCCATAAATGGATTCTAGTTTGTCCTAGACATCTTTCGGATTGTCCTTATCTCATACATCAATGAACTCTACATTGGACAAGCTACTAATAAGGACTTCCATGACTTGCCCATTTTCTTGTATCTCTCTTTTATGATCATCGATTAGAATGCTAGAGGGGATTACATAGGCATTCTCAACATAGTTCCAGTGTTGTGCACCCCAACTCCTGATATATATCTTCATTCTGTCCTTCCATATTTTAAAGTTATCCCTATTGAACTTAGGACCTTCCCTTTTCATCATTAAAGTAGGAGCTTTTGCCTCAAGCAGTTAAGCTTATATCACTGACAACCTGGATGGGCTCTGATAGCAATTGATGAATAATGATGAACTACTAAGGTCCTAACCAGTACTAAGAGGGGGAGGTGATTCAGTACACACAAAAACTTGCTTCGATACTTTGACAAATCAAAACACAGATAACCAGTTGTCTTCACCACTGTACTTAACCATAGCAATACCGGTTAAATAGAAATACTTTAGAAAACATTCAACGAATCTCAAATCTTAATGACTACTTCACCCATATAATCATGCATGAGTTGTATCAATAATACCATAACCATTTAACACTGCATGTATATCTAACGTAATCAGAATCACACAATCATCACATGAAAAACTCACAACCCATAACAAACAAATTTTTCACGTGGAAACCCAAATTGGAAAAACCACGGTGGGGATGAATACCCATAAGCTTGTTTATGAGCTGTTTTGAAGTCTTATCTATTAGGAGCTTCATCCGGTTAAAGACTTTTGCAATAAAGGTCCTGTTAGGAATCGATCCTGTTAGGGATCACCTAGTTAAGGGATGGCTATATACCCTATTAAAGGTTGAAACCCTGTTAAGAGTTACCTCGCTATAGGATTTAAATTACTCAATGAACTTGAGCCACTTGGTTAGAGGATTTACAACAAATCCTGTTAAGGCTACCTGGTCAGGGGATTTACCTTTTATTGAAATGGTTAGAAGACAATAGGTAAAACTCTGATCTAATAACAACACTCCTTGCTAAGGCAGATCCTTTAAAGTTCCTCTCTTCTGCAATCACACTCTACATATTCCTCACTCTAGTTTGGCAAGTATCCAAACATGTGGACACAAACACAACTTTTTCCAACACTTCAATAACAAAACTCATCGACCTTATAGACAACAATTAGGCTAGTAGCATAAACCCTAAACCCTAAACATTTTACGTTTACAATTACAAGCAGTCCAATCTTGACCGTCAAATACATTACATGGAATGAAATGATCTAAAATTTATCTCAAATCATTCTGCATCATCCAATATTCACCGCATCTAGAAAATAGTAACCCATCATGCACATTTCACATACCTCTAAGAAAAATGCACATTCCCGAGGTAGACATTCAATGCATTTGATCTTCACACGCAAGATCCTCAAAGAAATCCTTCACGTGTACATAGCTGACGTGGCATCTTGATCCTTATCCTTTTTCTTAACTAACTCATCACAAAACATCATTGGTTGCACGGCACAAGGCAAACCAAAAACCCTAGAGCTGAACTGAGACTACCAACCAGTAGTTACACTTAGTGAACCCCAACACCGGTCCACTCATCCCAGTTGACCATAACCTCTTCCAATCTTCATAATGGTGCATACCGGTTCACCTACTTAAGAACATATTGACATCAACACTTAGCGACATGAATGATAACATACATTATCATCGCTTCATCATATGCCAACAAAGACTAAGGGAGGAAGAAAAAAGAACATATAAGCCTAACCCTGAATATCAAAGATACAAATTTAAGAAAACAAAGATAAGTCATGTTACTATGCAGATGAAGGTGTTATAAATGATTCAGATGAGGATCCAATAGATAGTGGATGGGAATTTGTTGCAATAAAAGAAGATCAACCGACACCTATTGTCAAACTGGTAGAGGAGACACTCGCAACTAAAATTGAAGAAAAGGATGAATGGCTCATTGATCCTAGATGCTCGCATCATATGACTTATGATAAAAGAAAATTCTTGTCATGTTGGGAATGTAATGGAGGTCTAGTAAGATTTGGAGATGACAAAGCTTGTTTAATTAAAGGAAGAGGTACTATATCTTTCGATGGTAAGTAGAATATTGACAATGTTTATTATGTTGAAGGTTTAAAGCATAATCTTTTGAGTGTTGGTTAGTTAGTGGAAAAAGGATTTCAGTTACAATTCAAGAATGGAAAATGCAAAATCATAAACTAAACTAGATTGGAGATTGCAACTGGTAATCAAACTAAAGGTAATATCTTTCATTTGAATACCAGTGATAAGACATGTTTGATTGCACACATTGATGAAAGTTGGTTATGGCATAAAAGAATCTGTCATGTGAATTTTGATTGCATTGTAAGGATCAGTTCAACTAAGGAAGTATGTGATTTACCTAAGATTCTGAAACCTCATAATCTGGTATGTAAGGAATGTCAAATGGGAAAGCAAGCTAGAACAAATTTTAAAAGCATTTCTGAGAAATCCAATAATACTCTTGATTTAATTCACATTGATTTATGTGGTCCAATAAGAACAAGAAGTCTAAAAGGTTGTAGATACTTTATGCTAATAATTGATGATTATTCTAGGATGTGTTAGGTTACTTTTCTCAGTGAGAAATCTAAAGCCTTTGGGAAATTCAAGATATACAAGGCAAAGGTAGAGAATGAAAGCAACAAGAAAATCAAATGTTTGAGATCAGATCAAGGAGGAGAATTCATATCTAGGGAATTCAATGCATTCTTTGAAGTGAATGGAATTAAAAGACAATTATCAACACCCTAGACACCCCAGTAGAGTGGAGTTGTGGAAAGGAAGAACATAACTATTATGGATGCAGCAAGAACCATGTTGATGGAAGCAAATCTACCTCATGTGTAGTGGAGAGAAGTAGTGAATATAGTGGTTTATACTTTCAACAGAGTTCACATCAAAAGTCAAATTGGTAAGACCCCTTATGAACTATGGTTTGGTCATACTCCTACTCTTAAATACTTCAGAATATCTGGAAGAAAATGTAATATTAGGAGACATGAATTTATTGGCATGTTTGATCCTAGAAGTGATGAAGGAATATTTCTTAGTTATTCATCTAGAAGACAGGCATATAGATGTTATAATAAAAGATTCCAAAAAATCATTGAAAGTAGTAATGTGAAGATAGATGAACATTTTAGAGGAGATTCAAGATCTATAGAACTAGAAGTTGAAATGATTATAAATGAACCGACATAGATTGCACTGGTATAGAATGTAGATCTAGTCACACTGACATCATTAGAAAACTCAACTGTGACTGAAGAACAACAACATACGAATGTAAATCAGAATAAACCTAGGTATTTAAGATTGAATCATTTAGAAAATCAGATAATTGGAAATAATAATCAAGGTGTTATGACTAGAGGAAGATTGAAAAATGAAGAGGTATGTTTAATTTCTCAAGTTGAACCAGCATCTGTTATTGAAGCATGTGAAGATAAACATTGGATAAAAGCAATGGAAGATGAATTAGAACAGATTGGAAAGAATAATACTTGGACATTGGTTCCCCGGCCTAAAGACAAAAATGTAATTGGAACTAAATAGGTATTTAGGAATAAACTTAATGAGGATGGTGAGGTAATAAAAAACAATGCAAGATTAGTTTGTAAAGATTATTCATAGAAAGAAGGAATTGATTATAATGAAACCTTTGCACTGGTAGCTAGAATTGAGGCAGTTAGACTATTTCTTGCATTTGCAGCTCATAAGAACTATAAAGTTTATTAGATGGATGTAAAATGTGCATTTTTAAATGGAGATCTTGAAGAAGAAGTTTATATTGAACAACCTGATGGATTTTCATTGAAAGATGATAAGGATATGGTTTGCAGGTTAAGGAAAGCTTAATATGGATTGAATAAATCTCCCAGAGCTTGGTATGCTAGATTGGATACATATCTTTTAAAGCTTGGATACACTAAAGGTAATGATGACATTTTGGTTATTGAAGTATTTGTTGATGATATCATTTTTGGAGGTGAAGATGGATTATGTAAAGACTTTGCTAACAAGATGCAAGAAGAATTCGAAATGTCTATGATTGAAGAGATAAAAAAATTTCTAGGTTTGCAAAACTCTCAAATAGATAAAGGTATATTCATATGTCAAACAAAATACTTGAAGGAAATTTTGAAGAAATTTGGTATGGAAAACTCCAAACCGGTAAGCACTCCTATGACTACAACTGATAAATTGACATTGAAGGATGATTCAACTCCTATTAATCTAACAAGGTACAAATCTATGATTGGAGGATTACTGTATTTGACACAAACCAAACTTGATATACTAAATGCAGTGTGTAGTGTATCTAGATTTCAAAGAAATCCAAAGGAAAATCATGAATCAACAGTTATTTTTCGGTACCTACAAGGCACAACAAATCTTGGTTTATGGTATCCTAAGAATGACAATTTTGAGTTATGTGCATATATAGATTCTAATTGGGTAGGTGATGTAGATGACAAAAAGAGTACCACTGGCGGTGCATTCTTTCTTGTCAGAAGATTGATTTCATGGATCAGTAAGAAGCAAACTTGTACATCATTATCTACAGCAAAGCAAAATATGTTGCAGCAACAACTAATTATACTTAGGTATTGTGTATCAAGAAAATGTTAAAGGATATAAAGGTAAAATGAAAAGAACCAATAATTATTTATTGTGATAATTCAACAGCAATTGATATATCAAATAATTTGGTATTTCACTCTAAGACAAAGCATGTTTCTATTAAGTATAATTTTCTGAAAGAGAATGTTGAAGGAAATGAAGTAAGATTGGTTTTTGTGAATACTAAAGAGAAAATTGCATATATCTTTACAAAGTGTTTGCCTAAGGAAAAATTTGAATATCTCAAAGAGAAGCTAGGGGTAATTTCCCCACCGGAAAAGACTTAGATGTTGAAGATTGGCATCAAATCGGCAGGGAGTAATAGAAAAATATTTATCTGGCTTTGATGAAGGAGAGCTACTGCTCAGGGGGAGTAGTTAGCTGTACGATATGTTTTGATTCTTAACTACTTTGGCATTTGATATCAGAGGGGGAGAGATATCTATGGAAAAACTTTGTATTTGGGGAGAGATGATCATTATACTTGGAGAGATGTATTTTGGTTTTGGTTTCTGTTCTTTTTACAGAACTTTGTGACAAACTTTGTATTGATCTATCTTTGGGAGATTGCTGGTTTATTGGTTTTTGGCATTCTGTTTTTGGTACTTAGATGTTTTTCCATCTAGCGTTTCCATCAATGCCAAAAGGGGAGATTGTTGGTATTATGGATGACTTCATCATGTGTTGCATTGGTTTTGTCATTGATGTGAACACTTATCTTCTTGGATGTCTACATTGTTAATTTGACAATCTGGTTATATTGGTTTATTGTTGAACCGACACATTGTGTTCACCGACATGGTTAGTGGCTTATGCACAATCATCGGTATATGCTTCACCGATAGGTTATATTGTTCACCGGAAGTGATGATAACTTGTTATTATCTAAAGATCATTTTCTTATGTCAAAGACATGGATTGGATGTTTGGATTTGGTGTGTTTCTTATTGGTCTAATCAGGTTGACATATTTGCCTTTACTGGCATATAGGTCTAGGTTATGGACTGGTACAAGATATCTATTCCAGATCAGCATGACACGGTTTGGAAATAGTTTATTGATTGGTTAATATGTAAATGCATTGAGCTGACATATTGTATTGCATCAAGAATTATTTTGTAATTGACTTAATTGTAATATCCTTAGTGAGTTGACCTTATCATTTGGTCTTAGGTTTTGTATAAATGACTGTAAGATCTTAATGAAGATTAGAGATGGTATGAGTGTGTGTGAATATTGAAGATCATTTAAGAGTGAAATTAAGTACATCCTTGTGCGAATCAAGTAGACATTATTTGAAGGTTGAAAGAAGGTTATGAAGGTGTATGGCACTCATGTTCAGAGCTTAAACCAATATTGAATCCAACATTGCAGATGCTATTCTGAAGCAGTACATTGTTATTGGATTTAACCATCCAATTGTAGTCAATGTGACTCCTATTTTTTGATTGAGCAGTGAGCTCTAGGCAGTTGGCCTTTCTACATGTGCAAACTGTTAGAATAAATGAGAGTCCCAAAGACATTAAGAGGGGGGGTGAATCAGTGTCTAACTGATTAGTAGAATATTTATACTTATTTAAAAATTTGCATCCCAAAATAGTGTACCGGTAAAAGAGAATTAATGTAGCAAATAAGAATAACAGAGACAACATAGAAAACACACCATAACACAAGATATTTAATGAGGAAACCTAGTGTGGGAAAAACCTCGATGGGATTTGTGACCCATAATATTTACTCACTAGCCAATGAATAAATACTACTTACAATGAGGGACCTACAGATGCAGGGAGGCCAACAACCTAGAGCTCACTACTCAATAAAGAGTCACACTAACTATAAAATGGATTATGAAAATCCAATACAATGTACTTCTTCAAAATAGCATCTCATATGCTAGGTTCAGTACTAGTTTAAGCTCAGTCAATAACCAAAACCTTTGTTGTCAACCATATCACTTTCTTATAAAAAATTATACATCTTATCTCACTCTTCTTTATCTCTCATGCCATATTTAAAATGACCTATAAGATCTCATACATATATGAGTCTACTACAATATACCATGTTGGCTTACAAAAGATATTTACATTAAAATACAATAAATAAAAGTTTATTCCATGTCGGCCTAAGTGTCGATATGCATTGTTGCTAATGTTGGTGAAGTGCTTGTCAGTGTCTGTGTCAGTATCTGCCAGTTGGTTTCTAGATGGTTGCTAGTTGGTTTCCAGTTGGTTGAAATCAATGACAACATCAACTATTCTCATAAGAGTGCAGAATGCCAACAATATCCCCCTTTGACATTGATGGCAACACTCATGAGAAAAATCCAAAAACTGTTTCCAAAAACTAAAGTCCAAAAATATTCCAAAAAGATGTGCTCCCCCTGAGCAATTGATCTCCTCTTTATAAGAATTTTTCTCTCCATTACTCCCCCTTTGACATCAATGACAAAGGTCATAAAAAATAATCAAATGAGTGCAAAAATTTCACCTCAAAGTCTGTAACCGGTTGGTTACAATCTGAAAAAATATCTGCCAAAACTAAATTCAGACTCTGCATAAACCTTTTTCTATCATTCAAAGTTTCCTCAGTCTTTTGGATCATGTCGGTGAGATAATGCATGTATTCTTCTGGTGATCGCTCTCCTTGAACTAATGCCTTAGATATTTCAATTCTCTGGGTGATAAGATTATCCAACTTAGGACCAAGTTTACTTTTAAGTTCCCAGGCATTTGACCTTATCCTTGCCTTCTCTTTCTCAAGTTTCTCTAACTTCTCAAAAATTGATATATGTCCAAATGAACCAATTATATTATCTTCTATATCATCAATTTCTTTCTGTGTTTTTCTGATCTCCTCATCTACGTCCTCTGTCAAAAGGTGAGGTTTGCATGTTTCCCTATATAGCTCCTTGTACTCCAAAATTGTAGAGTTAAGTACCCATAATAATGTATTTAAGTGTTCTATACATTTCTTTATAGTGTCTTCAAAGAATGTGTTTTTCACTTTTTCAACTCTCCCCTTAATTGTGTCCTCATTCACCTTATAAATAGTTATTACATTATCAACAATAAATTTGGACAATGTCTCCAATTTACCCAAAGAATCCTTAATGTGTTCTATGTTACAAATTTTTGTAATCAACTTAAGAATAGGTAATGTGTTGTCAATCGCCTTGTAGGCCAATGCATTGCAATCCGTTATCTTCTTAATTGAATCCAAAAGTACCTCTGTAACATTGGTAGGTCTGAATTCACCTATAGATGTACAAGATATCTAACCAATCATTTTTATTTCCTCTTTGCTTACATCAAATGTGTCCATTTTTCTTGTATTTTCTTCTGGTGGATCAGTTTGTGTTTTCATCTCAACCTTTAAAGGTTTCTCAAACTGTTTCAATGTCTCTATGTGCACCTATGCCTTAGTTTGTTTCTCTATCTCCAGTGGCCCTGTGCTAGTACCTTTATCTTCAGTAGGTTTTTTAGTCTGTGTTGATGTCTGAGTTTCAACAATTTGTACTGGTTCCTCTACTATGTTGCTATTGTCAACATTGTCTGACTTAACCTCTGAGTTAATCCTTACCCAAAACATTGTTTACCTCTTGAGTATCCACATTCATTGTAAAAAGTATCTCTGACTCAGGATTAGTATCATCATGTCTTATTCCTTTAGTGTCAATAACCAATGGATCTTCTGAGTGTACCGGTATAGTATCCAAAGGTGGCAGTGGAAGATTTTCAGTAATCTTAATGTTTTGAACTCCACCAATTTTTCCTTTACCCTTTTCTGTTTGATAAACCTTAAATGTCTTCTTAGGTCTATTCATTTCCTCTTGTTTTTCTTTCTCCACAAAGACTATATCCCAATTATCTGTTGTTTCTTCTGCAATTTCCTTCACTCTTCTAGTCATTAGGCTCACTTGCCAGTGTCCACTAGCAAATATTGATCGGTTAGCCTTAGAAATAAGTTCATCTATTTCTTCTTTGGAGTTAACCGGGTGAATAGCCAAGAGTGCTTCAACTTTCAATTTCTTATCTAATTCCATCACAGATAGCCTTTTAGCTTCTAGTCTCATGTAGAGATCATTTGGTAGCTCATCAATAACTTCAATAAAAACTTTCTTATAAATGTCTAAATGAAGAACAATGCTTTCTTCAATAGTGTTTATGTCAGTATCATTTGAATAAGTATACCATTTACTCACATTAGACAAATTTCCCTCATGTGTAAACTTATTAAGTAGATCATTCAGTGAAGGGGTAACCGGTGTTTGTTTCTTCTTAGGTGTGAGTTTCTTCTTAAGCTCCCTAACTGCTTGTTGTTTATTCATTAATGTCTTGGTTTTGTTAGGTAAGGAGAGGGTACTAGTGAGGGTTTCCTTTTCCTTTCCACTCTTTCAAACTCAACTGCCTTACCACTGTTAGTGTCGGAAGATGTGTCAATCGGTGAAATATGTGCCTCTAGTTAAAGTCCTTCAAGTTCACTAGCCGATATGCCACTAAGGTTCATGAAATTTTCTTTGATTTCTATTACCTTCTTGGATGCATCACTAATGAAGTTTTCTCTTCTCTTAGTCCTTTTATGCATAGATACTTTACTCTCTATTGTTTCTACATTTCCAAAGAATTCTTCAGATGGCACTCTAGGTGCTTCAAGCAGTGTTTTTGCATACATTTCCAAAATATGTAGATCAACCTCATAACCCATTTCAGTAGCCCAAATAGTTCTAGGGATTACTGCTTCCATCCAAGTTTCATCTCTTTTAATGACAAAATAGATTTGCTTGTCATATTTCTCAACTATGCTCTGAGGAATCCTTTCCCTTGCTCTCATCTTAGATTGGAAAGTTTTAAAAAAATCTTCTATGTTATTATCTCTATCAGTTCCCATGCCGATAAAAGTTTCTTATAGTTGTTTTCCTACTGGTATATCATAACCAGAGTCTTTTTGTCCTGTACCGGGTATCTCTTTGGTGAAATATAACATCAGACATACCAGAAGATTTCCAAAGTGGAAAGTGCCTTTCTTGTCTCCCTTGATCTTTTTCAGATTATCAATAAGCTCATCTTTCAACAATTCACAGACATCTATCTTAGCATTATTGTTTATCATTTCATAAGCACTGTAAATACAAAGACTGGAAACAAAATTGAGTCTATTAGCATGTGTGGCTTTGTATCTTTATATGGTGAAAAGTGGAAACAACAATATTGAAAGACTAAATGAATTCAACCACAAAACCCTAGCTTAACAATCAACAAAGATCCACCATAACATATGAAGATTACCTAAGACAATGCAAATCAAATGAAATCACAAAGATTATACCATCACATGTCCACTAGGGTTTGGATCTCCATTCTTCCTATCTCCATTGATCTTGCTTGATATATTTGCTCTTAGATTTTATATGTGCACAAGAGCTCAACAAAGAACGAAAATGTGGTTGCAAGTAGGCTTGATCACATATGAATGTTCGAAAGCGTAATGTAGTCGAGAAGTCAATTGATCAAGTTTGATAATGAAGGAAGTATCCTCTTATATAGAAGATACTATAAGAAATGGAGGGATAAGATTGAGAGGTGTAAAAGAGGTCGGCTATGATTAGAGGGTAGGTAAAGAAAATAATAAAATAATGAAAGGGGTAGGTAGTGTAGGAATTAAGAGATGAATGACATGTGTCATGGGTAGAAAATGAATTAATTAAATAAATAAAGATTTATTTAATTAATAGAAGAAGTGGGATCAATTAAAAAAATAAAATTATTTATTTAATTTAGGAAAAGGATAATTTAAATAAATAAATGTATTTATTTAAATGAGAAATAAGGCTAGAAGAGGATAGATGAATTTATTTAAATGAGAAATAAGGCTAGAAGAGGATAAATGAATTAATTAAATAAATAAAGATTTATTTAATTAATAGAAGAATTAGGCTAAAATAATTAAATAAATAAAAATATTTATTTAATTAGACATGACAATTTTAGGTGTCTACATTTTGCCCCTCTTTGAGACAATGCAGCTTGTTACGTTGTTTCAAAGAAGATAATATGAACTGATACACAGTTGCCCCAAGATGGGAATGATATGCCCCCTCAAGAGATTCAATGAAAATGTCTGAAAAGATCACAGACAATCTCTTGATAAGAAAGAAAGGCTAGAATGGACTGACCGAATAGGATAGAGTGACAGAGTCACATGATAATGAAGACTGACATGGGAGACTTGAGTTAGGGCTAGGGTAGTCTATAAGATAGACTATGAGGGGAATACACCCTCATTGTCATCCACACCTCCAAGAGATTAGAGTGCAGAGAGAGAATAGAGCAGCATCAGTCAGCAGTGATGGCAATGGTGCATAGATTTGAGCACGTTCACCAATTTTAGAGGCCATCAGATGCAGGAGAGCCAGTAAGTACCACAAAACCTCCTTGTACTTTGTTGCAATATGTGTTTTCATTAATGCATGCTAGGTAGTGCAATAAATGTGCTTTAGGTATGTCAAACAATATGCAAAAAATGCCGAGGCGTGTCTGTGTTTGTGCCAGGTGCGTCTGGGTTGGCTAGGCACATCTGTGTTTGTGCCAGGTGCATCTATGCTGGAAAAGACGTCTGTGTCAAATGCGAGTGCGTCTGCATTGTGCAGGCGCGTTTGTGCTATGTGGGCACGTCTGTGCTAGGTGGATGCATTTGTGCAGAACAGAGGCATGTCTATGTATTTTAGGTGCGTCTGTGCAGAGAAGGCGCATATGTGCAATATGTAAGCGCGTGTATGTCATGAAAGCGTGTTTATGTCTTCTAGGCCAAATCAGTAGTTCTATGATGAACATACGCTGTCGATTGGATAAGCTGCTGAGAGGATTTACTCAAGCAGGTCCTCTAGGGAAGACCAGAATAAATCAAGGCACTTTGTGATGAACAGGGAGTACCAAGACATAGTACTTTGTGATAAACAAGGAGTACTAATATGAGCAGCACTTTGTGATGAACAGTGAATACCACTTTGACTGACACAGATGATTTTGCTTGACTGCAGGACTACCTACCTATGCTTGAGTCATGGGAGAGATTCCCATCGACTCAAAGCTTGCGATCGGAGCTGACATTTGAGGATAGAGCTACTATTGAGGTTATGGGTCTGCAACATATTTTGTATGTGCCTGAGTTTTGGGTGAACATGGGATTGTTGACTTCTTTAGCTAAGAGATGGCACTCAGAGACATGTATATTTCATTTGACGATGGGTAAGATGACAGTCACCCTGGAGGATGTATATAGGATATTGAGGATACCGATCAATGGGGAGTTAGTTCCTTATGATCAAGTGGGAGACAAGGATGCACTGAGATGAGTGTTTCAGGATCTAGGACTAGAGATTAGGGAAAGACACATGGCTTGGGACACCATGATAGTGACAGGATTGGCGCTACCAGTGGTGTTGGCAGGAGTGATCAGTGGATTCCTCTTTCCGTATAGGGCGACATGAGGGTTGGTTGTGTAGCCATATGTATTTTGACATCATTGTATCATGACACTTATGATTATATATATATGAGATGATTCATCTTTGCGACAGCTATATGCATGTGTACCTATGTGATGTATGTTTCTATGTCATTCTTATTATATGGATGCAAATATGTACATGAGGAAATGCAATAATTTTGTTCTTTTATGTTTTAATATGTCATGCAAATGCAAATGTGAATGTATGAAATGCAGATGAATATGATAATGCAAATGATGAGAATGTAAAATGTGCTAACATGTGTTGTGTGCAGAATGTGATGCAATTGTGATATCTATATGTATGTATGAAATGCTTAATATGTGCTAATACAGGTGCAGCTACATGAAATGCAGATATTTTTGGTGTTTCATTATACTTAGTCATGTGATAGTGGACTACACAAACTCAAGAAGGACGATGGAGGTCAATCAAGAAAGGGGGATGGAAGGTAGAAGATATGAAAGTGAAAGAGCTTCTTGTGCTTTATCATCATTGAGCTTTATTATGGAAAGTAGGTTATGACAATCGAGACATATGTTTGACCCGAAAAGTCATTGTACCCATTTGTATGGAGATCAGATAGTTACAAACAAGGAATGCCCCAGTTCACACTAGACTCACAGTGTCCTCATATCCTTGGACAAGTCATAGCATTACTAAGAGACAATCCAAAAACAACAAAGAAAAATAGGTGACGATACCCCATCCTTGCCTTTCTAGTCAAAGACATCCTGAAGACAAAATCTCTAGTCAGAGACATCCTAGAAAAGCTAAAAGACATGTCACCAGAAAGATGAAATCAAAAGAAAACCAAGACTTGACACTAACATCCACTGTAGTCCTCAAGTTTAGTGTCTCTTGTCACTTGTATAAGTCTATTTGATTGTCACAATGTTTACTTTCACAAAAAGGATAGATAGCACTGAACCATAATGTTGTCTGAGTCTTTTAAAAGATTTAATTTATTGAAGCCCATTCCTGCTTGTCTCATCTAAAATTGACTGAATCCATGAAACTGATACTTTATTGTGGAGAATACAAAACTTTATTATGGACTGGTGATGCAAATGTTACTTTATTGCAGATTGTGTGCAGATACACTGAAGAAAACTGGAAGAAACTGTACTCCTCAGAACGTGTGATGTTCCTAGTTCCACACCCATCACTAAACGTAGGATTTTCCTTAGCCACAGATAGGAGCTGATTTATTATGGATGGATAGGGGTGAAAAGGGAGGTTTATTATAAATGGCTGACCATTCTTAGGTGGATCAATAACAAGCCATGATGGGAATGGGTAAGTTTATTGTGAACAAATAGGCTATGAGTGTGTGCAAAAGTGAAAGGATGAAAGAGAATCCTGAAGGAGGGAGGAGCAATGTCTCTACGCATGGCGCTGGTGACCTATTTTTCACCATGGTACTTACCCAGGGCGCCACCGAAGTGGTTTTCACCATTGGACGAAATGTTTTTTGTTTTTCAATTTTTTTTTTTATTTTTTTTATTTTTTATTTTTTACTTTTTTTTGTGTCACAAGGCGCCTATTTGCCAGGTTTTCACCAAGTACCGATTTTTTATGTTTATGATTTTTTTGTATTTTTGAAATTAGGACACTTTGAAGAGCTATGTGTAAAACCTGTGAAGGTGCATACTGTTGATAGGATCCTCCAAAGGTTCACCATCTAGAGTTGAAATTTGATATGCACCAGATCCATAGGCTATTGTAATGATGTAAGGACCAAGCCAATTTGGTTCAAACTTGTCCTTCTTCTCTCTGTCTTGCTGATTTTTAGGATTTTCTTTGAGAACTAAGTCACCTACCTCAAATGTGCGAGGCTTGACTTTATGATTGTATCTGCATCGTTCCTTGACTAAATGGTGTGTATCTCGAGTGACTGTCTTCCTTGATAAAGGATCTGAGATAGAATTACTAGTGTGTGGACTACGTAGGCCCATATGCATGTCACCTAAAGAAGTTTGGGCATCCCTGATAACAAATTCCTTGGAGGAAGCTCCATTAAAGGTCCATGATGTATCACTAGAAGGGAAAGGATGTGAAAAATAAGTGGATGAGTTATGAAGGCTAATGATTGCAAAAATAAGTGAAAGTAGGATAGCATGATGGAGACTTAGGCTCAATAAGTATTCTTTTTGACTTGCAATTGTAGAACTTTTGCCCCTAGTTATTTTGATATTAGGGGAGATCAACTCTTGCTCTTTTTCTTTCATAGGATTTTTATCCTTGACTTTGATTTTTGTAGAGTCCAATAGCTTTTGATTTTTATTTGGGTTGAAGGACTTCTCTTTATTTTTTACTTTTAGATTTTTCTTTTCGAAACTTTCTTTTTGATCCCCAATAAGTAAGGGCTTTTGTGATTCTTGTTGATCCAAGTCTAGAAGTGGAGTGGAAATGGAATGAGTGGATGAAATGGTAAGGCTATGTGAGTTCTCAAGAGGGCTGGCAATATGCTCAATAGATTCTTCATTGGAACCACTCTTAGGACTATTGATATCAAGAGTTGCTTGCACCACTAGAGGAGATTTGCATTCTGACTTAGTAGCCACAACACTAGCTGGTTCACACCCAATTCCTTGGCATTGCAAATTGTTTGTAGATTGTTCCTGTCGACTGAATACCTTAGGAGATAGTGGGAGTTGATCAACATGAAAGATATACTCACCACATCCCATGTCTTTAAACTTCAACTCTTCTTTGATCTCTATTTGTTTTGATGTAAAAGCTTTTAAGGATTCTAGATCCACATATACTAAGGATGGAGTTTCTTCTCTATTGACTGTGATTGTTATTTCCGATCTAGGTTGCAGATTGTTGCAATATATGAATGGATTTGGATCTTCTTTGATGGTCACTTCAACTCCATTTTGTGGAAACTTAATGCATTGGTGATATGTAGATGGTACTGCACTCATCTCATGAATCCATGGACGTCATAGCAATATGTTGTATGTGAGATCCAAGTCTAGGACTTGACAAACCACATCCTTTGTAATTGGCCCAACTCTAAGAGGCAAGATCACTGTACCTTTGGATGAACACTCTTCATCATCATATGCCTTGATGGTAATTTTGTTTGTATAATTCACAACTTTATCAAAATATCCCAATTGTTTAATAGTGCTCAATGTACAAATGTTTAGACCTTCTCCTCCATCTATCAAGACTCACTTTATTCGAAGTTAATGTAGGAAGGCTTTAATGTGTAAAGGTGCATTATGTGGTTGGCTCACGGAGGCATCGTCAGCTTCTATGAATGTAAGGGAGTGTGGAACAGAAAGGTATCCCACCATGGCTTGAAACTGGTCCATGTTTAGATTAGTAGGGATGGAAGTGTCTCTCAAAGTTTTGTCAAGAATGGCTTTATGTGCAGGGGATATGCGTAAGAGCTCATGGATGGAGATATGCATGGGTGTCTTCCCTAATTGTTCTACAAGGTCATACTCAGGTTTGGTTGATGAGGAAGCAATGTTTTTAGCTGGAGCACCCTGCAAAGTGAATTTACCTAGACAAGTTGTAACATTACATTTAGAGGTAGGTTCAGAAGAGTATCCAATGCCTTTTAGGACAATCTTGGGTCTTTGGGTAGAATTCTCAAGTGTTTTTTCCTTGATGATAATGGTAGAGACATAATTGTCCATTGAAATGTGATTGATAGTTGAATCATAGTTATAAGATGCTCTAGTATAGTTGGTCTGGTCATCTATGGCTTTAGATTTTCCCTTGCCATGTTTTGGGAATGGTTCCTTAAACATCTCATGTTCTTGACTGGATGAGTGTCCTTCAATCTCAATATCACCTCTATCAATAAGATCTTATATAATGTTCTTTAGTCGATGACAATTTCCTATTCTATGACCTTTGCTCTTATGAAATTCACAATATTCATCATCATTCCACCAATTTGGTTTAACCTTTGGCTCATATGGAGGCAAATCTGGAATTATGATTATCTTGTTTGCCACTAGCTTTCTGAAAATGGACTCTAGTGGTTCTCCCAATGGAGTGTACTTCCTTCATGATTTAGAAGTTGTTTGAGTATTCACTTGATTGTTTGTAGAGCTTGATCCGGAAAAAATGATTTTAGGTTGTACTATATTGGCATCAACAACACCATCATTGACTGTGTTCTTGTTTTTGTTCCAAAATCTTGGCTTGTCTTTTCCTTTAAAGTCCTCTTTGTTTTCTTTGAATATTTTGATGAATCCTTGCTCAATTAGGACCTTTTCTATCGCTAAGCCTTTTTCAATGATGTCCTTGAAGGTGGAAAAACAAGCTTTTCTTAGGTCATAACCAATGTCTTTGTTAACATTCTGGGTGAACATCTCTACCATTCATTTTTGTGGAATTTCACAAGAGCATCTGCTAGCTAGATTCCTCCATCTTTGTAAAAATGATGAAAAAGACTCTCCATCCTTTTTCTTGGTGTTGCACAAAGTAGTGACTAATATGTTTGTCTCTATATTGTATGAGAAATGTTGGACAAATGCCTTTGCTAGGTCACCCCATGACTTAATTCCAGTTGGAAGTTGAGAGAACCATTCCATAGCTTGATCACCTAAGCTCTAAGGGAATAATCTCATCAAATATGTCTCTTCTGCTGCCACTTCAATGCAAGCTATGAAAAACTATCTTATATGTGCCTTAGGATCTCCTTTTCCTCTGTACTTATCAAACTTAGGTGTCACAAAATGTGTAGGAAAAGGAGGCATTGGAATGCTCTTATCAAATGGATAAGGACATATGTCTCTCATTGTGTAAATTGGCTTTGGTGTATTTATGTCCTCCATTTTCTTTTGTAAGTCCTTAATTTGCTGCTCCAAATTGTTCCTAGGTGGAGACTGACTTCTTGGACCATACCCCATGCTTAAACCAATGGGTGGAGGAGGAGTGTGTTGCATATATGGATGATATTGATCATACACATGTTCATATGGAGGAGGTCTATAATGATGTTGCATATAAGGATCACTTGGTATAGAGTCATGATGAGGAATAGAATATCTGCTTTGTCCATGTATACCATACTCTACAAGCATGTCATGAGTTTGTTCTAATGTGTTGCCCCCAAATTTGATGTGAGGTTTCCTTGTGTCCAAATTTTGATCATGCCTTTGGATATCCAATTGCTTTGGTGGTTGGTCCTTAGCATTGATATGTAATTGAGTATATTTTTCTACATAAGACTTCCATAATGGTCTGTGAAGGTGAGTACCATATGCTTGACCATGTGTATGTGGGACCTCTGGTTTTTGAAACAAAGATGATGGTGATTCAGGCACAAGATGTGGTCCTCTATTACCTCCACTATTAGGCCTCCTTTGATCTGTGTTGAGGTGAGGTTGTTGCAAAGGTCAATTTTCCATTATTTGAGACATGTCAAAGTCATGAGGGATCTTGGCTCCACTTTGTGCCATCACTTGTAAGAAATGTTGTCTATCTCTCCTCATTATTTCCTCAACCAATCGATTGAAACGGGGATCCATAATGGATTTTTCCACTTCTGCTTAATGTACTGAAATGTTGTCCATATTGTCATTGTGTGTGTCATTTTTGTTTGTAGTGTCCATGTTCTCAACATTTGAAATGTTTCTATAGGCATCCATGTCAGGTAATGTAGTATGATTAGAATTGAAAAAGATATCATTGTCATACTCATAGGAACTCATGTTTGTAGACTCTTGAGCCTCTTTAGCTTCTCTCCTAGATTTTTCGAAATGGGTTTCAACCATGAACTAAGTCTTGACCAATATGTGTGAGACTAGATGAAAAATGGAAAAGAGTATGGAAGACCAAGAGTTGGATGGAATGTAAATGAATCTGAGGTTTACTTGCAATGTCCAAAGTGTAAGACCAAGTATGTATGTAGTAGAGTAGGTGTGGCTTCCAAAGAGATGATAGTTTCTCTTGATGAGGTAAGTTGACCTTGACTCTAAGTAAGACCAAATGAGACCCAAAGGTGATAGACCTTGATGAGGGACCACTTAGCAAAATGTTGTTGTATGTAGTGTGTTGACAGAGTAAGATGAGGACAAGCAAGTGACCTTTTGACTCAAGTTTAGACAAATTTGAATGTAATGCAAGATGTAAAGCACTGATGGACTTTGTAAAACCCAAAGGCAGGTTGAATGCTAGATGAAAACCCAGAGAGATACCTAGGAAGCTCAATAAGTCTGAAACTGATTGTTCTTGTTTGCTGAATTATGAAAGTTTTCAATCCAAAACACAAACGTGCCTATATACTTCACAGACACGCTTATATGACACAGACACTATTCTGTTAGACACAGATGCGTTTCTAAGATGTTGTAAATGCAATGTAGCTCAAAAAGACATAGACATGTTTCTGCCCTTCACAAACATGGTTAGACGACACAGGCGTTATTCTGTCCGACACAGACACGTCTCTGTCCTTCACAGATGCGGTTAGATGACACAGGCATTATTTTGTCTGACACAAATGCATTTTTGCAAACTAAGTGCAATTTTTCCAATCTGTAAAGTTGTTTTGTTGTGACCAAATCTGAATGTTTGACTATTTTCTGTGACAAGAGGACACAGTGTTGAGGAAGACTCAATGTTTGCAAGTGTTTAGACTCAAAATGACTCAAAGAAAAGTGTGTTGTTTGATGTAAAATTATTTTGCATACACTTGAAGACACAAAAGACACAATTTTTTTGATGTTTGATTGTTCAAAATAAGACAAGCACAATTCTTATGGCTGGCTAGGACAATAGATGTTGATCCCACATGGAGTTTCCCCCAAGGCTACGCTATTCAAAGTGGATACTTAGATGCTTGACCCCACTGGCTCCACCCTTGGCACTCACTTCTTGGGGCAGCCAAACATCAATCCCCACAAAAACTCCTCATGGTGAACTTTCTATCTCTACTAAGAACCGTATGTGTGTGGGCCGCTACCAGAGGTCTGACCTCCTACCCCAACAACTAGAAGGATTTTGGCTTCTAAAACAAAAAGGTGCTAGTAAGGGCATCCGCTCATGTGGCCATACATGCGGCACTTTCAATTTTGTAAATATAAAAGGCTCCCAGCCAGTAGGGGTTATGCCCTACAACTGATCAAATAAATTTGATCAAACAGGTTTATGAGGAGACATAGTGTCGGTATGAACTAATCAGCACATGTTATCCATAGCTTTCACCATGAATATAGTTGTTTATAGTGGTTCGGAAGAGGTGGGTTTTCCTCGCTACCACTTGGGTCGTTCTCTCCTCACTAGTAGTCCTAATGACCACACGAGGAGACAGGCCCTCTAAAGATTAAACACAAAGAGCCTATTGCCCAAGACACAAAAGACACTAGTTGAATTTTTAGTGCACCAATTGAAGTGTTTGCTAGTCTATGAAAACAAAGCACACAATAAAATTCAAAAAACCCTTGCCAAGGTCCTGCAACAAAGATCTGTTAGTAGTTTGGATTGTTTCAAATGATCAACCCTTCCTGTAAGCACACAAGTTATGTAAATTTTAAATCCAAAAGACTTTGTGAAATAGGGGCCTTCGACAAAATGATTTTGCTTTCAAGACAAGCTGGACCAATTTCGTTAGCTAGATTCAAAAATGTTAGCTTAATATAAACCAGATCTGAAATCTAAATGACAAAACCGAATCACCAAAATTGAAATGCAACTAAGATGAACATAGACACAGATATTATCAACACAAACACTATATAATATGCAAATGCACCTAGATCTGACACAGACGCGATTCCTGGATACAGACGTAGCCTGCAAACACAGGCGCGCCTAGATGGGTCACAGACACGATTTTGGAACACAAACATGTTTCCTAGAATCTGCAAAAAAATGAAATGATGTCAAAGGCGCAAACGGAAATCCAGATGTCATAGATGCAGCAAAAAAACAAAAACACGATCTGAAAGTGCGTAGATGCAAAAAAATGTCGAAATATTATCGAAAATGTCAGATCTGCAACTTCCAAAACACAAAATCTGCAACAAAGATGTTATAATGAAAAAGGGACAAGGGTCCCACCGGGCATGCCAAAATGTATATGGTGAAAAGTGGAAACAACAATATTGAAAGACTAAATGAATTCAGCCACAAAACCCTAGCCTAACAATCAACAAAGATTCACCATAACATATGAAGATTACCTAAGACAATGCAAATCAAATGAAATCACAAAGATTATACCATCACATGTCCAATAGGGTTTGGATCTCCATTCTTCCTATCTCCATTGATCTTGCTTGATATATTTGCTCTCAGATTTTATATGTGCACAAGAGCTCAACAAAGAATAGAAATGTGGTTGCAAGTAGGCTTGATCACATATGAATGTTCGAAAGTGTAATGTAGTCAAGAAGTCAATTGATCAGGTTTGATAATGAAGGAAGCATCCTCTTATATAAAAAACACTATAAGAAATGGAGGGATAAGATTGAGAGGTGTAAAAGAGGTCAGCTATGATTAGAGGGTAGTTAAAGAAAATAATAAAATAATGAAAGGGGCAGGTAGTGTAGGAATTAAGAGATGAATGACATGTGTCATGGGTAGAAAATAAATTAATTAAATAAATAAATATTTATTTAATTAATAGAAGAAGTGGGATCAATTAAATAAATAAAAGTATTTATTTAGGAAAAGGATAATTTAAATAAATAAATGTATTTATTTAAATGAGAAATAAGGCTAGAAGAGGATAAATGAATTAATTAAATAAATAAAGATTTATTTAATTAATAGAAGAATTAGGATAAAATAATTAAATAAATAAAAATATTTATTTAATTAGATATGACAATTTTAGGTGTCTACTTTTTGCCCCTCTTTGAGACAGTGCAGCTTGTTGCTTTGTTTCAAAGAAGATAATATGAATTGATACATTATCCAAGCCACAAAGTATTTCACAAAATGGATCAAAGTCGTTCCTCTTACACAAGTTACTAGAAAACAAATTTCTACATTCATTCTCAACTATATCATTTGTTGATATGACATTCCTGTTTCCATCATCATCGACAACGGGCATCCCTTCAAAAATCAGGATGTTCATGAACTCTATGATCGCTTCCATATTACTCATCGTTTCTCCACACCTTATTACCCCCAAGGTAACAGTCAAGCTGAGGTGTCTAATAAAACAATCCTTAAAATCTTAAAAAAGATAGTCGACAACGTCAGCCGCAATTGGCATATCCAACTAAATCCTGCACTTTGGGCCTACCGCACAAGCATCCACACACCTATAGGAGCTACACCTTATTCACTTGTCTATAGTGCTAAAGCTATCTTGCCTATTGAGGTTGAGTTTCCCTCTTTACGAGTCTCTTTGCACAAAATTATCAGTGATGAAGACTATAGGGTCTCTCTCTTACAAGAACTTGAACTATTGGATGAACGAAGACAAACTGCTTTTAATCATCTCAAGGCTTATCAACAATGAATGAGTCACAGCTATAATCATAAAGTCAAGCCTCGCACATTTGAGGTAGGTGACTTAGTTCTCAGAGAAAATCCTAAAAATCAACAAGATAGAGAGAAGAAGGCCAAGTCTGAACCAAACTGGCTTGGTCCTTACATCATCACAGTAACATATGGATCTGGTGCATATCAGCTCTCAACCACAGAGGGTGAACCTTTGGAGGATCCTATCAACAACATGCACCTTTGCAGGTTTCACACATAGCTCTTCAGAGTAGCCCAATATCAAAAACATAGAAAAATAAAAAAAAATTCAAAAAAAAATCATAAAACATAAAAAATCGTTACTCAATGAAAACCTGGCAAATAGGCGCCCTGTGACACAAAAAAAAAAAAAAAAGTGAAAAACAGAAAAACATTTTCGTCCAACAGTGAAAACCACTTCGGTGGCGCCCTAGGCAAGTACTGTGGTCAAAACTGGGTCACTAGCACCATGCGTAGAGACATTGCTCCTCCCTCCTTCAGGATTCCATTTAATCCTTCACTTTGCACACACTCACAACCTCTTCATCCATAATAAACTTTACACATTCCCATCATGGCTTATTATTGATCTACCTAAGATCGGTTAGCCATTCATAATAAACCTCCCTTTTCACCCCATTCCATCCATAATAAATCAGCTCCTATTTGTGGCTAAGGCAAATCCTACTTCTAGTAATGGGTGTGGAACTAAGAGCATCACATGTTTTGAGGAGTATAGTTTCTTCTAATCTTCTTCAGTCTATCCGCACACAATCCACAATAAAGCAACATTTGCATCACCAATCTGCAATAAAGTTTTGTATTCTCCGCAATAAAGTATCAATTTCATGGATTCAGTCATTTTCAGATGAGACACAGTAGCAACAATCATCTTCAACAAAATCAAATCTTTCAACAGACTCAGACAACATTATGGTTCAGTGTTATCCTTCCTTTTTGTGAAAGTAAACATTGTGACCACAATCAAATAAGACTTATACAAGTGAGAAGAGACACTAAACTTGACGACTATAGTGGATGTTGGTGTCGAGTCTTGATTTTCTTTTGATTTTTATCTTTTTGGTGACATGTCCTTTAGCTTTTTTGGGATGTCTCTGACTAGAGATTCTATCTCCAGGATGTCTTTGACTAGAAAGGTGAGGATGGGGTATCGTCACCTATTTTTTTTATTTGTTGTCTGTGGATTGCCTCTTAGTAATGCTATGACTTGTCCAAGGATATGAGGACACTGTGGGTCTAGTATGATCTAGGGCATTCCTTGTTTGTAACTGTCTTATCTCTATGCAAATGGGTACAATGATTTTCTGGGTCAAACATATGCCTAGATTGTCATAACCTATTTTTGCCATAATAAGCTCAATGATGATAACGCACAAGAAGCTCTTTCACTTCCTTATCTTCTACCTTTCATCCCCCTTTCTTGATTGACCTCCATCATCCTTCTCAAGTCCGTGTATCCCACTATCACATGACTGAATATAATGACATGCCAAAAACATCTGCATTTCATGTAGCTTGCACCTACATTCCCACATATTAGCATTTCATACATACATGTAGATATCACAATTACATCACATCCTGCACACAACACATGTTAGCACATTTTACATTCTCATCATGTAAATAATCATTTGCATTATCATACTCATCCACATTTCATACATTCACATTTGCATTGGCATAACATATTAAAAACATAAAAGAACAAAAATATTGCATTTCCTCATGTTCTTAGTGTCATTTAATCTAAGTGATATATTGTCAGATATTGCTCTGGTTAGGCTTGTCACTATTTTGTTGGAAATCTTTTTTTTCTTATCAGGTCTACTACCAGTTGAGGGTAAACCAGTAACTGCCCTAATTTCTTGTCGGTTTATCTTACAAATAGAATCCAACCATAAGAATTCTCCATGTGCTCTACTCAATACAATCCTTACCACTTCCTTTGGAAATTGAGGGATATTCAATATTTCCACAAAACCTAAAGTTTCCAAAATCTTATGTTTGGGTTTAATAATTCCACGTTCATCACAAATGACCTTGTTAAATATTTTCATTAACTCCTCAGATCCTAGATCTTCTATATTGCAATGTATGTATATCCTAGGGTCTTTTGCAAATGCTACACCCTTAGGTATTTTTGAAAAAGCTCCTACAGAGTCGTCTTGCTTTGCAATCTTGGGAATTATTTTGAATATGGACCTAGGGTGTTTCACACTCTCCACAATGGTAGGGTTCAAAATAAATTTAGGATAGAAGATGAAGCAACCATTATGAAAAAATACATCTTATCTAGATGTTTGTTGAATGCTTGAAAAACACTTCTCAAATTCGCTTTGAATGCCTTTGCTTGATTTTGCAATCACCAAAAGTTTGAATGATTGGTGAGTTTGAAATGAGGGTTTCCCGGTGATTTATAGCCAAAATGTTCTTTAAAACATCATTAAATGCTCACCTATTAAGTGAAAACTTAACATACCTGCTGGTAAAGAAGAAATGTATCTTCTCACCGAGAGTAGAATGCATGTTTTTCAATTCACTACCATACCCCCAAGGGATTATTCCTCAGTTAGATGAAGAATCTCCTATTGGTGGAGGATTACTTTGTTCTACTAGTGAAGATATAGTTTCATCAATTCTCTAATCTCTTTTCTTAATCCACTATTTAGAAAATTCTTGCCTTACTTCTTCTACCTTCTCTTTTCCCTTCAAGCTATATCTCATATTGTTTTCTGGTGCATTCCTTCTTCTATGGAATTTAGAAATATGTCCAATCTTGTTACATGCACAACAAATTACATTACTCCTTTGAATAGCGTTTCCATATCCTTGACTGGTTTGATATATACATTGATTAGATAGGTGCCCAAATCTTTCACAAACATGGCATTTCACATTCATTCTGCATTTTTTTGAATTGTGACCAACTTTGTTGCATTTGGAACATTGACCAGTGGGTGAGTTCATATTTTGATTATTTCTAAATCTACACTGATTTGCTATGTGACCATATTTGTTGCAATTGAAACATTTTCTGTTAAATTTGTAAGCATTAGGTTGTCTTACCGGTTTGTTCTGATCTTGATTGTTTGCAGTATCAAAACTTTCTCCATGTTTAAATCCAATTCCATTAGTATCTCCATTAGGCTTCTAATTTTTCAGCATGTCATCAAGCTCCTCTAAACTTTTCTTGAATTTTTCTTTGTGTTTAGTTGCAGTAGCCAACTCATTTTCTAGAATTCCAACTTGTCTCATAAGCATAGTTTTATCATGTTGCATGTGAATCAGATCTGTCTTTAATATATCATTTTCATAACCAAGTCTCAGATTTTCATTTCTAGAATCATTAAATCTCCTAGTCAAGTCTTCTTCATTCTTCTTCCTATCTTCAATATCCTTTACATAACCTCATAGTCATATCTTGCATTTCATTCTTCATATTACTATTTTCTTGTCTCAACTTGTTTGCAATGTCTCTAAGAGTTTCTTTTTCATCATCATCATTCTGAATCTTCTCATGAAGTTCTTTTCTTTTATTTTGTCCTATAGAAAAGTTCTCCTGAAGTCCGTTAATGAATTCTTGTGCAATCCTTAGATCATCTTCAAGTTTGATATTTTTCAATTTTTCTACATCAAAATCTTTAAGAGCTCCTTCCAATTGTTTTCTTAAGTTCTCCATCTGTACCAATGTCAGAATCTTCCTCAAGTTGTTAGGCTTTTGAAAATAGAGGGCCAGGCTCTGATACCAATTGTTAGAGTTAATGACAATCCCAAAGACACTGAGAGGGGGGATTGAATCAATGTCTAACCGGTAAGCAGAATATTTATACTTATTTAAAAATTTTCATCGCAAAACAATGTACCGGTAAAAGAGAATTAATGTAGCAAATAAAAATAATAGAGACAACATAGAAAACACACCATAACACAAGATATTTAATGAGGAAACCCTGTGGGGGAAAAACCTTGGTGGGATTTGTGACCCACAATATTTACTCACTGGCCAATGAATAAATACTACTTACAATGAGGGGCCTGCACATGCAGGGAGGCCAATAGCCTAGAGCTCACTGCTCAATAAGGAGTCACACTAACTAAAAAATAGATTATCAAAATCTAATACAATGTACTACTTCAAAACAACATCTCATATGCCAAGTTCAATACCAGTTTAAGCTCAGTCAATAACCAAAACCTTCACTATCAACTATATCACCTTATACAAAATTATACATCATATCTCACTCTTCTCTATCTCTCATGCCATATTTAAAATGACAAATAAGATCTCATACATATATGAGTCTATTACAATATATCATTTCGGCTTACAAAAGGTATTTACATTAAAATACAATAAACAAAATCTTATTCCATGTCGACCTAAGTGTCAGTATGCATTGTTGCCGATGTCAATGAAGTGCATGTCAGTGCCTATGTCGGTATCTGTCGGTTGGTTGCCATATGGTTACCAGTTGGTTTCTAGTTGGTTGCCATCAATGACAACATCAACTATTCTCATAAGAGTGTAGAATGCCAACACAAACCCCATTTGTATACACTTACTATTTGCAATAGTATCATCTGATTGTGGGTAAGGTTTCCCACGTTTTTTTTTCCCCTTACCGGGTTTTGACGTCAAAAATTTTGTGTCATGTGTTGTCGATGTTGTTTCTCTTTCTGTTTCATACATTAAGTTACACTGGTACTGCTATAACTGTTAATCTATTTTATCAACATTTAAGTTTGGTTTATCGGCACTAAGTTTAAGCTGGAATAATTTTCATTTTAGTTATAATTTATATATAACTCATTTACAACTAATTCACCCTCCTCTCAGTTGTCCTTCCCGGTTCCTAACAATATTATCTATCCTATTAAGCATAAGGATGACACTACTTCTCTACCGGTTATCTTTGTAGATGATATCTAGGACACCATTGATACATCTGGCAATATCATTGAACCAGTTATGGAACCTTTACAACAACCGGTCATTGTTGTTACATAGGAAGCAGCTGAAGCACCGATCATTGAACCTAGTGTGGATATTCATCTGCCACCAAAAAAAGAAAACCAAGTGGAAAATCAATTTCCACTAGTTACAATAGATACATATGAGAAACAAACATAGGGAGAAAAAGAGAAAGAGAAAGCTGAGAAAGAGGTTGAAGTGAAAGAAATTGAACAGAGAAAGGAGGAAGAGAAAGAGAAAACAAAGGAGAAGTTAGCAGATGAAAAGGAAAAACCAAAGGTAAAGTAGAAAATTGATGATGAGGATGACTCAATAGGCATCAAAGGGCCTATAGATATAGAAAATATGAGTGCATCTGAACTCATGGAGATTGCTACAGTGATGCAATCTAGAGCTCAAAAGAAAAGATTGAAAGAGCAGAGGAAAGAAGCAGAAACAATTCAAATTGTTGTTGAGATTCTGTCAAGTCTTCTACCAGAGACTGACATTGGAAATTTATCAACTCCTATCAACAAGCTTGGCTAGTTGGTTGTTGATTCTTCTAACCAACTGAAGTCCCTTGAAGAAGCTTCTCAGACTTTACTTGAGAATAATTGCAGAAGGAAGAGAGGAGAACAAATAATGAAAGATATTGATAGAGGGAAGATTGCCTTATCCTTGAATAAAGATCTTTTGAAGACTGCTATTGAAAATAGAGGAAGGATACTAGCCTGTACATCTAATGTTTTCTTTTTCTATACTGGTTTGATTAAGAGGCGAGAAGAGACACTTAGTTGTAAAGTTAATTTTTTTTTGAAGTGTTGCCATCAATGCCAAAGGGGGAGATTATTGGCTTGATGATGATTGTAATAGATGACTTCATGTGTTGTCATTGATGAAACATGTATACACACACATATGTTCACATTGTCATAGTCTTCTTAGTTAAGACAAACCGATATTACTCCTAAGTCTTTGTATTGCAAAAATGGTATTATATGTATAGTAAATTTCAAACGGTTTTGAGGGTGTCTAACCAATATATGTAGACAATTAGTATATGCAAGAATGACATGACACCAGCTTGGAGATTCAGCAGAAATAATCAAAGAAGAAATTGGAGGACAATCAGTCTATGAGTTGGAAGAGGTTAACTCTTAACTGGTATCAGTGTTCCAACTGATTTCATTAATTGTGTGATGAGTTATCATCGGTCATGATGAGTTATCCCTAACAGACAAATTTGGTGGCAATCTCTGATGAGTTATGTTAGATTGTCTAGATACACTGCACCTAGGAAATTGTGATGTGATTCCTAAGCTGACATGAAATCTAATGTCTATATAATGACATTATGATTAACTATTTTCATAATGCGAGATAGAAGTTGTTGTGATTTACTGAAGGTGTTGCAGAGTATGTCGGTGATGCAGTTTTGAGTGAGCAAAAGAAGATCTATTCAAGAAATTTTTACTACTTCTAGATCATACCACCTATTGGTTTCTAATCACTACAACAATAAAATTCCCTAACCAGGTAAGCTCTAACAAGATTCATTGTACAAATCCTCTAACAAGGTGATCCATTAGTTTGGGTTTAAAATCCTTTATCAAGGTTACTCCTAATAGGGTACTACCTTTAATAGGGTATAGCTCCCAATAGGGCTTTGAGATCTTTAACATGATTCACTCCTAGCAGAGCACTTTGTAGACCCTAACCGGTTAGTTACCTATTACTGCAGATAGTTGATTTGTGAGTCCCATCTCGCCATGGTTTTTCCCAATTGGGTTTTCCACATAGAAACACTTGTGTTATGGTGGATGTTTTACTTGTTGTGGATGCTTTAATATCATTTTGGATTGCATGCATAGTGTTAAGTAAACTGGTTAACTATCTTTACTAGTATGTGTTTAAAATGGTATTGTTTTTGTTGTCACTGATTCACCCCCCCCCTCTCAGTTCTTTATAAGTCTGTCATTAATAAGCTTACATTAGGTTATTATTAATCTTGTTTCACTTAATGTTAAATATGAAAGTTGAATTCATTGCAAATCATTATATTACATCATATAGGGTTTTTTTATTAGGGTTTTACATAGAATCAATAGGCAATTGCGGTGTTGTAGAGTATAAACTTGAATCCTTCTTAGTATTTTACTAAGAATAGCCTTATTTGGTTTGTGTAGATAATAGTTCATTGGCCCAATAAATTTAGTGAGGATAGTCTTGTCCAAGGCCCTTGTAACTTTTGAGAAATGTTTTAAAAACTGAGACTAGATGTGTGGAGTGAAGTGTAGGATATACTTTTGGGATGTATAGAATCTGGATGGATCCCTTAAAATTTATAGGAAAAAACTATAATTTTTGGTGGGTAAATTTTTGAACACTTTTTTTACATCTTTTGGACAGTTGCCATCAACATTATTTTGTATGTGGAATAGCCATTGCAGTTAATTGTGGGTTTCAAGAAATGGTAGTTTTTAGATGCTTATACATTAGTGACAAAAGAAGGTCATGAAAATGGGTAGAATATGATATTGTATTAAAAATATGAAGTATGTAGAACAATATCACATGACTAGCCTAATACAAACACTGGGATCAAAATTTGATCAATGAAAAGAAAGTATCTTTCAAAAATCAACATTCTTAACCTTTCTTAGGTAATTATGACATTTTTGTCTTAAAGTAAGATACATAAATGTGCTCTATTTGGTAGTCATGACAATTTTTAAGATCTTACTTGAAATATTATCTATTCTAATCTATTGACTGAACTATTAAATTGTAAATTATCATGTCATAGTCTACTCAAAGCTATATCAATAATTATACTAAAAATACTATATAAGGAAATATATGGCAAGAGAGACAACACAATAAAGGACAAAGACTAAGAGAATAATTTTGTGAAATTAGAACAAGATTGGAAAAAATATATTAATAAACTTCAAAAAATAGATCATACATGAAAAGACATTCCTTATCACATCAGATGGACCAATACGATGATGCTTGGCAACATTTATTGGACTCACAAATTGATAATCAGTTCTAGTACTATTAGCAATGGGTGTTTCATTTCAACAAACCTATTGAAGTCGTCAACTATTAAAACATTTCACAAAATTTACATTGTTTAGTTCATAATTCCTTGCCACATAGCAAGGAGAGCTTAGATCTTACTAAATTTCAGATATTAAGAAACAGAAGTTTATCTTATTAAGAAACAAACATTTGAGAATGACTAATAAATTTATTTATGAAAAATTACTTTTTTATAGACTATAAAATATTTACCTGCATTCTAAGGTGGAAAATGTTTCCCTATGCCTATAGATATAAAAGGATGTGGCATGGAAGACTAAAAATTTGTCATTTGTCCTATAAGAGACAACCTACCACTATCAAAGAGATTAACTCCATCTGGAAATGGCTGCAAAAAATCAGATAAAAGATTTATTACTGAGTAAGACACCATGAAATTAACAAATGTCTAAATGTAGATAGAGAACTCGACATTGAAGACATGAGGTAGCTTTTAATTTTTTTAAAATATTGATTGATAAACACAACTTACAACATGTGTAGGAATAGGGGAAAATGGTACCCCTTGTGGAATGACTCCAACAATAGAATTGTTTGTGTGGCTTTGGGTTCCACCAAGAGTTACACACGTGATCAACAAACAAAGTTTTGATATCATATGTAGAAGTTGGGTCATTGCAAAGTTGATGTTGCAAATTCAAATTGAAAGAAACAACATATAAAACATCAAAATCAATTCCCGCTTAAAGTACAATATCTGACCCTTAATGGGTATTCTAATTCAAAAATTGCTTGATGCAAACTGGTAGACTCGTTTACAAATATTTTGCAAACTTTCAACAAATATGTGAATAACAAATATGAGATTTTCTCCATTAACATGAAATTCTAATCGCTCGAGCTTTATGATGATTCAACTTTAAAATAAGGTGATTGGTGTTAGATTAATTCTTCATTATTATTATTAACTAGCTCTTTAGGTAGCACACTCAAACAACTCTCACTTGAAGATACAATTATCAATGAATACATTATATCTTTGGAAGTTTCCAACAAATCTACGATGCTCCTCTTAGAACTATTGAAAAGAAATATTTTTCTTTTACCAAGTTTGAAAACTATGGCAAAGTAAGGAGAGAAGTGGTACCTATGATTTATGAGGATCCTTGACCTAGAAGTTTTAGTATGTGGAAATTTATGCTTATTACAAATTCGAGGGTTTCCCTTTATAAGATTTATTAGTTTTAGGCACATCGATTTTTGTGTGGATGTTGTCTCCTCATATAGAGAAAGCTTCTCATTTTCCCTACATAGATCCAATTCATGATTTAAAATTAGAATCAATACCAAAAGGAGAAACAATGGGACAACATGAAAAAGTAATAAAAACCAAACATAAAACAAAACACTACCTAATGTTTCCTAGAGGTATATTAATTGTGTGAGCTCTTTGTAAATGCTACTTCTAACATGTTCATATACTTTGAAATCCTTTCTTAAGTATTTTCATAAGTTTTGCTTAATCTTTCTTGGAAAAGTGTAAAACTACCAAAAACATAATTACCTAAAATACCCAATGTTGTATTAATTAAATACAATTGAGAAATTTATAACATGAAATCTATAATCTTGAAATAATTGTCTACAACATTCATAAAATATAAAAAGACTAAAACATAAATAAATAAAATCTACAAACATTCTAGAATATGAATCATGAAGAGTTTGGGAATAAGAAGCAAGACTACCAACTGTGTAGGAGAAAAAGTGACACTAAGCAAACATGCCGTAATCTCACTTTCAACCACACACTTGTGGAATACAAAAGAGCCTAGAGGTATCACACAATTGGCTACTTCTTTTTGTGGAAGAGAGAGCCATGGGATACCTGTTAGGATTTCTATTCCTTTGTTGCAATTGAAGGATAAAATGATGCAAGTTCAATTCCTAACCCTGAAATGCAAGTAGGAACTAATGACAAGATTGCAGAATTGAACTTAAACAATGGAAAGCTGTAAATACAAGGATAAGACAAGAATGCATATGCTTACTCGGAGTCAAAATTGGAATGAAAATGTTCAGGACGGGGGTGCGGGCGCCACTGTCCTGATACTGTTCCGGAAACTGCCCCTGAAACTGCTGTTTTGCACTCTGGAAAACTGTCGAAAATGTTGTCTGTTAGAAGGACCAGGGCGCCCAACGCTCCTATCCCAGGGACCAAGGCACCCAGCGCCCCTGTCCTGGTAGGACCAGGGCACCCCACACCCCTGTCCTGGTCTTTTGCTCTGAAACTTGGTGTGGAGTGTTGTCTCAGTCTGCTTCTTCCGGATCTGCAACTTGCGGCGTCGTCCGAATCCCGAAACCTGCAGTTATATCTGAAAAGGTATGGTGGGTGGCTATATAGGGTTTTGCCTTAATCAAACCCCCGCTTCGGTGATTTCCACCTCCACGAATAGCCAAGTTGTATTGTAAAAGTAATGTGTGTGCAGACCTTGTGTGTGTGTAAGATCCTAAAATGTAAGTAAGCAAACTAGAGCAACCTAGAAAGTAAACCCTAATTGCTTGTAAATGATAATGTAAATGCTCCAAATCAAGATGCAAAGTGATCTAAAGCATGAAGACAAATGATATAATGAGGATTATACAAAGACATGAAAACAACATGAAATCATACCCAACCCCAAGGGAGGGGTACAAGCCAATCTTCAGTCAGTGATCCCTTATTGCTCTTCAATGCCTTCAAAGCCCTAAATGGATGAATGAAATTGACGAATGCTTGATGGATGGATGTTGAATGTTGTTGAAGTCTTCAAAGATCTTCTCTTTCGCTACATAGAAGGTCCTTGAAAGCCAAAATTCGGATCCTCTCAAATGAAGAAAGAGAGCTCTTATATATGAAACCCTAGGTCTTAATTTCAACTTTTGGCCGACCTAGAGATTGAATCTCCCACCAATTTCTTGGGGTTAAGCTTTATTTTATGATTGGATCGTGCTCCTAAAATTTTAGGAAAAATGTCCGGGACCATGTGCACTCCGGGTGCCATGGTCCTCTCCGGGCGCCATGGTCCAACTTTTCACCAAATTTTCAGGGCCATCGGATATGATGATTTTAGAGAGAATCTCGAAGTTATAGGTGACACTAAGCAAACGGGCCCTAATCTCACTTTCAACCACACACTTGTGGAATACGAAAGAGCCTAGAGATATCACACAATTGGCTACTTCTTTTTGTGGAAGACAGAGCCACGGGATACCTATTAGGATTTCTATTCCTTTGTTGCAATTTGAAAGATAAGATGATGCAAGTTCAATTCCCAACCCCAAAGTGCAAGTATGAACTAATAACAAGATTTCAGAATTGAACTTAAACGATGGAAAGCTGTAAACACAAGGACAAGACAAGAATGTAAATGTGTACTCGGAGTTAAAATCTGACTAAAAATGTCTGAGACGGGGGTGCGGGTGCCACTGTCCTGATTCTGCCCCTGAAACTGCTCCGAAAACTGTTGTTTTGCAACCTGAAAAAGCTGTCAAAAATGCTGAAAACTGTTGTCTGACAAAGGGACCAGGGCACCCAGCGCCCCTATCTTGGCAGGACCAGGGTGCCCCATGCCCCTGTCCTGGTCTTTTGCTCTGAAATTTGGTGTGTAGTCTTGTCTTGGACTACTTCTTCCGGATCTGCAACTTGTGGCGTTGTCCGAATTCTGAAACCTGCACTTATATCTGAAAAGGTGTGGTGGGCGGCTATATAGGGTTTTGCCTTAGTCAAACCCCCACTTCGGTGATTTCCACCTCCATGAATAGCCATGTTATATTGTAAAAAGTATTGTGTGTGCAGACCTTGTGTGTGTGCAAGATCCTAAAATGCAAGTAAGCAAACTAGAGCAACCTAGAAAGTAAACCCTAATTGCTTGTAAATGATAATGTAAATGCTCTAAATCAAGATGCAAAGTGATCTAAAGCATGAATAAGTGATATATTGAAGCTTATGCAAAGACATGAAAACAACATGAAATCATACCCAATCCCAAGGGAGGGGTACAAGCCAATCTTCAGTCAGTAATCTCCTATTGCTCTCAATGTCTTCCAAGCCCTAAATGGATGAATGAAATTGATAAATGCTTGATAGATGGATGTTGAATGTTGTTGAAGACTTCAAAGATCTGCTCTTTCGCTGCATATGAGGTCCTGAAAACCAAAATTCAAATCCTTTCAAATGAAGAAAGAGAGCTCTTATGTATGAAACCCTAGGTCTTAACTTCAACTTTTGGCTGACCTAGAGATTGAATCTCCCACCAATTTCTTGGGGTTAAGCTTTATTTTATGATTGGATTGCGCTCCTAAAATTTTGAGAAAAATGTTCGGGACCATGTGCACTCCGAGCGCCATGGTCCCGACAACTTTTCACCAAATTTTTCAGGGCCGTCGGATATGATGATTTTAGAGAGAATCTCGAAGTTACAGGTGATTTCGAGATGTTTTGACCCCCGAAATCAAGCCCCCAAGTTTGAAATAGAACCTAATTAGGGTTTTTGATTAAATGATGTATTGGAAGAGTAAAATGAAAGGGGCACTCTTTAATGAATAGGGCCCAACTTTATGATATGGATGATGATGAAATAGGACCTTAGACTTAATTAAATTAATTAATTAAGTGCTAAAGGGGAAATGCAATGCAAAATGCAAAATGCGCCAAGGTAGGTGCTAAACTAGGTGTGAAATTGTACCACCCTAGCAAGTGCATACAATTTACGATGCTACATTTAGCCCCCACTTTAGCGGTCATATGAACACTACGTGCATATGCAAGCTAAAGTACAGAAAAGTAAACATTATTTGAAAAAGGATATATCCATAAGTCTGTCGAACCAAGCCCCCAGCGGTATCTGCAGTACACAGTTAGGAACCGCACCCTACAAAACACACGTTAGATCACAAAATCACCTAATGCTTACTAAGGAATTCCATGTTTTCTCTCTCACTATTCTTCTCATGGATCACCAATGTGTGTATTCATGCTTTTTTCCTTTCTTTTCTTCTCTTTGCATTTTGTTTCCATTTACATCCTTCATCTTGTGTTAGAGAACTCTCAAATCTTCACACTCTTTGTTGTGTTGGAATTGAGATTTAGTCCTCTTTCTTACCAAATGATTCTCCATTAGTTTTTGATCTCATATCAAATCTTCTTGTGAGCATTTGTCATCAATATTCTTTAACAATTCGAAGTGGTAAACATGATACCCTGTTTCAACTCACTAAAATTAGCAAGCCGAAACAGGGGGGGGCATATAGCTACCCTTGAATTTTCATCACCTTCCTTAGTAAGCATTAGGTGATTTTGTGATCTAACGTGTGTTTTGTAGGGTGCAGTTCCTAACTGTGTACTGCAGATACCGCTGGGGGCTTCATTCGACAGACTTATGGATATATCCTTTTTCAAATAATGTTTACTTTTCTGTACTTTAGCTTGCATATGCACGTAGTGCTCATATGATCGCTAAAGTGGGGGCTAAATGTAGCATCGTAAATTGTACGCACTTGCTAGGGTGGTACAATTTCACACCTAGTTTAGCACCCGCCTTGGCGCATTTTGCATTTTGCATTACATTTCCCCTTTAGCACTTAATTAATTAAATTAATTAGGTCTAAGGTCCTATTTTATCATCTCCCATATCATAAAGTTGGGCCCTTTTCATTAAAGTGTGCCCCTTTCATTTTATTCGTCCAATACATCATTTAATCAAAAACCCTAATTAGGTCCTATTTTGAACTTGGGGGCTTGATTTCGAGATGTTTTGACCCCCGAAACCAAGCCCCCAAGTTCAAAATAGGACCCAATTAGGGTTTTTGATTAAATGATGTATTGGACGAATAAAATGAAAGGGGCACACTTTAATGAAAAGGGCCCAACTTTATGATATGGGAGATGATAAAATAGGACCTTAGACCTAATTAATTTAATTAATTAAGTGTTAAAGGGGAAATGTAATGCAAAATGCAAAATGCGCCAAGGCGGGTGCTAAACTAGGTGTGAAATTGTACCACCCTAGCAAGTGCGTACAATTTATGATGCTACATTTAGCCCCCACTTTAGCGGTCATATGAACACTACGTGCATATGCAAGCTAAAGTACAGAAAAGTAAACATTATTTGAAAAAGGATATATCCATAAGTCTGTCGAACGAAGCCCCCAGCAGTATCTGCAGTACACAGTTAGGAACCGCACCCTACAAAACACATGTTAGATCACAAAATCACCTAATGCTTACTAAGGAAGGTGATGAAAATTCGAGGGTAGCTATATGCCCCCCCTATTTTGGCTTGCTAATTTTAGTGAGTTGAAACAGGGTATCATGTTTACCACTTCGAATTGTTAAAGAATATTGATGACAAATTCTCACAAGAAGATTTGATATGAGATCAAAAACTAATGGAGAATCATTTGGTAAGAAAGAGGACTAAATCTCAATTCCAACACAACAAAGAGTGTGAAGATTTGAGAGTTCTCTAACACAAGATGAAGGATGTAAATGGAAACAAAATGCAAAGAGAAGAAAAGAAAGGAAAAAAGCATGAATACACACATTGGTGATCCATGAGAAGAATAGTGAGAGAGAAAACATGGAATTCTCACCCCTAGATCTTGTCTAGGTGATCCATGGGAAAAAGGACACGGAAAACTAGCCCCTAGAGTCTGTCTAGGTGATCCATGTAAGGGAGGAGAGTGAGAAAGTCTAGCCTTATGCCGCTAGTTCCACTCAACCTCGTGCATGTTTGTGTAAGTGAGGTTAGAAGCACCTCATAGGAGTCTATGCCTGAGTATGCTACAACCTGTATATGTATAGTACAAAAGCGTGACAACTCACTCTAAGAGTCTGTGCTCTGGTTCTGAGAATGACCCATTGCTCAAAAAGTGTAATGATTATGTCATAAGCAAAGTAGAACAAGGATACCTACCTTCATCACCAAATAAGATATCCCAAAAATGCAACAATGTCATAGATCCAAGAAAGGGAGTTTTTGCACTCTTTAAGCAAGGATAAGATAGTTGAAAAGGGATATCTTGTAGTATGTGTAAAGGAGATCCTTAGAGGAGAAGAGATCTTTGTACAAAAGCCACCTATCCCCGAGAGGAATTGTCTTAGACAAATATAACATCTTCTAGAATAAGACAAAGAAGAGAATAAGAATGCAATACTTTCTTCTTTTGCGAGGTGAAAGTGATTCTTAATGAAGGATGACGCTCCTTTTAACCCAATTGGGAGAGTGAATTCATTATGGATGTATTTTACCAAGTTCAAAAGAGGTTGTAGTCAAGGACTTACACCTCTTGTAAGAGAGAATCCTTGAACAAACAACAAATGCATACAAGGAATAACATCAAGTAATAAAGTTCACACCATCCACAAAATAGGAAAAAGTGGATCCTTAGATAAAAATAAGGAAATATCATTGCCTCCCAAGGATAAGGAAAATGAGGACTTACACAATCTTCTAGGGAGAGATTTAGACATAGGCAAAATGTACTACATACTCACATGAGTTTATGTAAGCAAGACATTAGTGTATGTAAAATGCTCCTCACAAGAAGTGGGTAGGATAAGAAAGAGAATATCTTCTCCCATATCTAGGAAAAGAGGATTCTAAAGAAAAGATGATCAATATTTCCACAGTAGTACCCCAAAGGGAAATTTTAACCATAAAAAGAAGAGATGTATGAAATCACTCTTGTCCCCATAGGAACAAGAGATAACATAGAAAATTAGGCTATTATGTTGCTTCAAAAATATGATTGCACTTGAAATTGTACCATCATGAATGACAATGAGCCCCCGGTAAATCAGCTACCAATGTCACATAATGATGAGCAACATAATAGCCATTAATGTTATTTAAAGACATGATAGATTGAATGAGGTATTTGAATATGACATGCTGAATGCTCAACTATAAGTGAGATCAAAAACATGTATAAAGTGATAAAAATTGAAGAAGGACAGTTAAGAGAAATCTTAGAAGAAAGATGGGTGTAATTTATTAGAGCCTTATCCCTGGAGGAAAGGACTTTATGATGAATAGGAGATAAAGATTCATAAGTGGATTTAGAAATTTGAGGGGAGTCATAAAGAGATTTGTTCATCGCCAAGATTTCCTTATGAGGGGAATGAGAGTTGATAGAAGTAGAAGATGATTTAGTTGAAGTGAGATCATCATCACTACTAAATATAGCATTCACACTGAGAGATGGTCTTTTAGATGCTTTGGTGGGCTTAGAAAGATTATATCCAAGTCCAAATGAATATTCATGCATGTTATGTTCTAAAGGAACTTTAATTCCTTGTTCATTTGCACCACAGCCATTTCCACTATAGCCACTCTCAGCCAAAATATGAAAACCACGACCATAACGATTAGCCATTTCAGAAAGAAAAGGTGGTTTTTCATAAGACAAAGAATCAAATTCTTCAAAATTAGAGGTGTGAGGAGAAGAAGTTTGAGAAGCAGCCACAAAATTATTGCTCATAGGTTCAGGTAAGATAGATTGATTTTTAGTTTCTTCCTTCTCTTTAACTTTAAGTGCTCTAGGAGGAACCCTATACTCACCTACAAAGGTGGGATTAAAATCAAGAGATCCCCAATCGTCTTCTGCGAGAACCTTCTCAGGATCAAAAGCCCTCTCATGTGTAGATTCGAGTTGAGAAGAATTTTCTTCAGGAACTTTAGGCTCATCTAAAGAATTTTGACTATCAGAGGATGATGATTCATCCATAGGTATTTTGTTTAAAGAGTCATCACTAGAAGAGGAAGGTTTAGCAGAACTCCCTTTGGAAGTAGATGTTTGCAAACAAGCTTGAAAATTAGTATCACCTATCAAGGTATATGTCTTATTGTTATAAATAAATTTAACTTGTCTATGCAATGTAGAGGGGACAACTTGCATACTGTGAATCCAAGGTCTCCCTAATAACAAGTTGTATGTTAGATTTCCCAACATAACATGGATAGGAGTGGGCAAAGTAACAGGTCCCACTATGATGGGTAAGGTGATAATACCTAATGAAGACTTAGCCACATTATCAAAGCCTCAAATGGGACGAGAGTCAGGCTCAATAAGGGATGTATCCACATTCATCTTATGCAATAGATTAATGCTACACACATTAAGGCTAGAACCATTATCTACCAGTGTTCATCTTATAGCAGTGTCATTTATGATAACCACAATCATCAAGGGATCATATTGATGTTGAATTTCACTAGTAGGCAACTCATCTTGAGTAAACACAATTTGAGCTTTAGGATTCATCACAGAGTTAACCAAAGACACTAGATTACTAGATGTATTAGGTGGAGGAACATTCAAATCTTTCAAGGCATCTTGTAACATTCCATGATGAATGGAAGAAGTTTGGATCAAATCCCAAAGGGATATCTTAGCAGGAGTAGCTTTAAGTTGTTCTATGAGATCATATTCCTTACTGAGAACTTGTGAAATACGTGGAGCTTGCGGAAGAATTGGTTGAGAAGGAGGAAGTGAAGTTGGGCTAACTGGAGGAGGATTAGGTTGCCTATTGTTTCTTGTGTTATAGGTATGGGCAACCACATGATAACTCTCTCTAGTCAGTTGCTTAGCATACTCATAAGGGCTCTTAGTAGAGTAACCTCCTTGCACAGTAATAATAGGTTTCTTAGGAGTGCAAAAAGAATCATTAGCATAATGACCTTGAACCACTAAGATAGGCTTATTTAAAGGTTGAGAATTTTGAGAAGGACAAGCACCTTGGACAGTGAAGAGAGGTTTGTTAGGTGTTTCATTCACATGTATCAAATTGATTGAGGATGGTTTAGAGGAATGAACAAAAGTGTTGGAAGAATTATTGATAGTCTTCTCTTGCACTAAAATCTTATCACGGATTAAATCAATTTTAGGAGAGAGACAAGGGGTAGGCATTGATGTTCTAGTAGGAAAAGTAATACTAGGAAAGGTCATATCATCCTCTATCATCAAAGGATCTACATGGGGAATAAACTCTCTAGGAGAAGGATCAACATTACTCTCTAAAGTCTCACTCTTGGGAGTGAGATCTTTGAAAGAGATGTTAACCATCTTGCCTTGAACTAGGGTTTCCTTATGAGTAGAACCAAGTTGAGGAAAGGGAGAATAATTGAGATTCAAGGAAGGTGAGAAACTATCAAGGGAGTTTTCAATCTTGATTTCATCCCCTTTGGCTAGGGTTCTCTCATGGGGTAGAGAATAATCTACACCTTCTTCTAATGGTTCATCCCAAATAGTGAAGTGGTTGAAAGGAATGTTTGAAGTATTGTCAATTTCGGGAGAGGAGATAACATTGTTTATTAATTCCTCATGCTTAGGAGGGAGAACATCAATAGATGTGTTAAAATCATCCTCTTTCCTCAAAACATGTTCAATATGATCTTTAGGGGAGAGAGAATTAAGGAAATTGCTTATTATTTCATCTTCTTTCTCTAAGGGATGCTTATGGGCAAGACAAACTTTAGGAGAAGGGTAAGCATTTATCATTAATTCATCATCTCTAGTGGGAATTTTGTTGGAAAAGGAAATGCCATCACTAGGAAATGTAGGGATAATGTCATCTTCTTGCACACAAAGATCCTCATGAAGGGAGTGTTTTTTAGGAGGAACATGAACATATTTCTCCAAAGATTCATGCTTAAGAAGGAGATCTTTGAAAGAAGTGTTCATAACCTCTTGTTGCACTAAAATGCCCCCATTTGAAGGACCAACTTTAGGAGAAAATAAGTCAATGTCCATCAATACCTTTTCACTTAGAGAGGCATCATGTAGGGAAGGTGAAGTAACATTAAGAAAGGTGTTTATGATATCATTCTCTTCCTCTAGGATAGCTAAATAGGAAGGGCACATTTTAGGAGAATTGTCAAGATCACTCTTAAAGTCTTCATCCTTAGAGCATGGGAGAGTCTCAAAGGGATTGGTAGCAACTCTTTTAGGCACTAAAATGTTGTTATATATGGGGGGAGGTTTTTTAGGAGAAGGAAAAATTGAAGCAAGGGAAGCTAACCCATTATCACATCTATGAAATGATTGCATCATGACAACAATTTTCCTCTTTCAAATGATAACACATGCAAAATAGAAGGAAATGATTAATTTTAACCAATGCAAGCACCTAGAATGTAGATTTAGAAAATGAAATTTATGATTCAAATGAGTTCCTAAATCAGATTTGAAATTATTGATCCCAATTAAGCTATCCACAAGTTCAACTTTGAATTGAAAAATTAGGGTTTTAGCAAAAATTTCCTCTAAAATTTATTTGAATCTTGCAAGAAATTAAAACTTGTAAATAGCATAAACACTCAAATTTGAAAACATAAATCAGAATTAGAGAAGATTGGAATTCACGTTGGGTTCACCAAAAATGTGTAGGAGAAAAAGTGACACTAAGCAAACATGCCCTAATCTAACTTTCAACCACACACTTGTGGAATACGAAAGAGCCTAGACGTATCACACAATTGGCTACTTCTTTTTGTGGAAGAGAGAGCCACAGGATACCTATTAGGATTTCTATTCCTTTGTTGCAATTGAAGGATAAAATGATGCAAGTTCAATTCCTAACCCTGAAATGCAAGTAGGAACTAATGACAAGATTGCAGAATTGAACTTAAACAATGGAAAGTTGTAAATACAAGGATAAGACAAGAATGCATATGCGTACCCAGAGTCAAAATTAGAATGAAAATGTTTGGGATGGGGGCACGGGCGCCACTGTCCTGATACTGTTCCGGAAACTGCCCTTGAAACTGCTGTTTTGCACTCTGGAAAACTATTGAAGATGCTGTTTGTCAGAAGGACCAGGGTGCCCAGCACCCCTGTCCCAGGGACCAGGGTGCCCAGCACCCCTGTCCTAGTAGGACCAGGGCACACCACGCCCCTGTCCTAGTCTTTTGCTCTGAAACTTGGTGTGGAGTGTTGTCTCGGTCTGCTTCTTCCGGATCTGCAACTTGCGGCATCGTCCGAATCCCAAAACCTGCAGTTATATCTGAAAAGGTATGGTGGGCGGCTATATAGGGTTTTGCCTTAGTCAAACCCCAGCTTTGGTGATTTCCACCTCCATGAATAGCCAAGTTGTAGTGTAAAAGTAATGTGTGTGCAGACCTTGTGTGTGTGCAAGATCCTAAAATGCAAGTAAGCAAACTAGAGCAACCTAGAAAGTAAACCCTAATTACTTGTAAATGATAATGTAAATGCTCCAAATCAAGATGCAAAGTGATCTAAAGCATGAATACAAATGATATAATGAGGCTTATACAAAGACATGAAAACAACATGAAATCATACCCAACCCCAAGGGAGGGGTACAAGCCAATCTTCAGTCGGTGATCCCTTATTGCTCTTCAATGCCTTCAAAGCCCTAAATGGATGAATGAAATTGATGAATGCTTGATGGATGGATGTTGAATTTTGTTGAAGTCTTCAAAGATCTGCTCTTTTGCTGCATAGAAGGTCCTTGAAAGCCAAAATTCGGATCCTCTCAAATGAAGAAAGAGAGCTCTTATATATGAAACCCTAGGTCTTAATTTCAACTTTTGGCCGACCTAGAGATTGAATCTCCTGCCAATTTCTTGGGGTTAAGCTTTATTTTATGATTGGATCGTGCTCCTAAATTTTCGGGAAAAATGTCCGGGACCATGTGCACTCCGGGCGGCATGGTCCCGACAAATTTTCACCAAATTTTTAGGGTCATCGGATATGATGATTTTAGAGAGAATCCCGAAGTTACAGGTGATTTCAAGATGTTTTGACCCCCGAAACCAAGCCCCCAAGTTCAAAATAGGACCTAATTAGGGTTTTTGATTAAATGATGTATTGGAGGAATAAAATGAAAGGGGCACACTTTAATGAAAAGGGCCCAACTTTATGATATGGGAGATGATAAAATAGGACCTTAGACCTAATTAATTTAATTAATTAAGAGATAAAGGGGAAATGTAATGCAAAATGCAAAATGCGCCAAGGCGGGTGCTAAACTAGGTGTGAAATTGTACCACCCTAGCAAGTGCGTACAATTTACGACGCTACACCAACTTCTTTAAACAAAAAATGAATGATAGCTCAAAGTCCAATTTTCACAAGCAAAGAAGCATAAAAAAATCTCAATTCTTAATCATCAAATGTTGATAACATAAACTAACCTAATGTTCATTTAGGGAATACATTTTACAACACATCAAGCACCAATATAGATCCATTTCAAAAAGAGAATATTGCTTGCTTACATGTCTAATGTGTTGATGTTGTAAGGACAGGAGATATCTTTCTCCTAACTATTGTCACAATACAGGTAACATATAGCAGTGAGTATAACATATATCGGGGCAGATATATATATAACTATGTGTGTAGACCTTTGGGTGAAGATCAGTGTGATAATATATTATGATTTGGGTAATTAATGTGTCAAGCGTGATCAAATATGTTAGTAATATTAACTCCACTTAAGGTTGTGTTAGCACATGCACTTTTTGTCTGATTATCTATTGTTTAGTTCTTGTCCTGATTTACAGACAACAATGGTGCATGTATTTTTCATAAGTGAATGAGGTGAACAACAATTATTTACTCTGCCTCTTTCACCACTAGTTTAGATCAATGTGGTTGTTATTCCTTTGCTTCCACCCAAAATTCTTCGATCATGTTTCCTAATCTCAAAGAAAGTTTTTGTAGAGTGTATATTCTCTTGAACTGTTGTAAAACTAGAAAAATAACCCTCAACTTTATCCCATTCTCTAGCCAGAACTTGGGATTCAAAATACTCTATGTTAAAGTGCATCTAGACTCTTGTTCCAACCTAGGCAATGCAAAACCAAAGTATAGTCAATATCAAAATTAGACAAAAAGAGAGTTAAGCTCTTTGATTTGTAGGATCATGGTAACACAAAACCATGCTCAAAATTACCAAAATTAGATAGATAATAGTTAGTTGTGTGTCTTTTCACTGAGCCTATCCTTATTTGATAATACTTACTTGTGTATCATTTCATTGAGCCTCTCCTCATCCAGAATCTCAACTATTCCTTGTCCCCCTCCTTGACAAGGGTCAATATAAATCTATACTATCCAACCCCCAAGAATATTTATGATAAAAAAACAAAGAACCAATTCCATATTTTTGACAAGGAGTGTCAATAATAAAGTGAATAATCCATAAATTACATATAAAAACAAACAAGAAAGATTTAGTTTAACATTAGATGGGAATTTTTTAAAAGGGCTAATCGTTGAATCCTTGTGTCATTTTAAAGATTGAATGTATGCATACTGTGGACATGAATTTATTGAAAAACTGTTGGTAATTAATTGTAACTAGCAGGCATAAAACTCAGAAAGTCAAGAATTTTTCTTAGATGATATGACTTCAATAATTCTTCTAGACGCACATGCAAGTTGTGGAACCATATCAAAGCATGCCCAACTATTTTGTTAGTGAAACTTCCTAACTTACAATGAGACTACAATATAGTTTGCATGCTAGTTAGTATTAGCATTAATTCCAACTAAGCATCCAACCTTTGTTATAATGCAATCTTCTTCGTTAATTATGAAAAATACAAAGATGGAATGATCATGCATTGGTTTTTATTGACTCCTCTCCTCACCATAATTTTAGCTCCTAGAGAATTCATAATTTGTATAAAATAATGTTGTGGTATAATGTAATTTGACACAATTTGTACAAAGAATTTTCTTCATTCTCAATCTGTTATGTTTTTTCTATTCTTTGTTCTAATTTTTTCTGAACAAGTTTTATTTATTCTTTCATGTAGATTAGTATTTTGTTGTGCAAAAATTTTAACAGAGTATTACAGCTAGGAATCTAGGAAGGAGAATCCTAAAGTTTTTCTTTGTAGGTACTGAAGATTAGATCTATTGCAAAGAATAAAATTTCTAGCCTCTAATCTTCTCACACCATACAACTATTTTGAATGGAAGTCTAAGATTCTACTTTAACTTAGAAGTAGAGGCTTTTATTGAATAGTCATGGATATCGAAGTTTAACCCAATGCTACTATTGAAAAATTCAAATATTTCAATATGATGGATGAGGCCTTTGGTATTCTATGCTTGTCCATGTCTCCAGAATCATTGTTTCATGTTGAAGCATGGACAAGACCAAATGAGGTTTGGACTAAGTTGAAGATTATTTTTGGTAAGAAAGATGACATCTAGGGTCACATTCTAGAAAATGAGCTCAACTCATTAGATCTGAGAAGTTTTGAAAACATTCAAGACATTTTCACAAGGTTTAAGGCCTTATTACTCCAGTTGAAAGAATGTGGAATTGATAAATCCAAATAAGAAAACAAATTAATTCTTGCTATTTTATCAAAATTGGGTCCAAAAATATGTTGTATTTGTCTCTTATATTCACACAGTTGAGCTTACAATAGGAGCAAGTTGCAAGATGCCCACTCTCAAAGATTTCATTGAGTTTTTTATACATCAGCAAGATAAGCTCATAAAGATGGGTACTTTAAAAGATTCTAAAGATCATGCACTTGTTGTACATAAAAGTGAGAAGAATAATTCACAATCTAATACCAGAGAAGAAGAAGTCCAAGATAGAGAAGAAGTCAAGAGAGCCTTGCAATTTTTGTGGCAAAGTGGGACATACAATCAATAGATGTCAGACGAGACTAGAGGATTTAGATCGAGCCATGCAATAGTATCATATTTTAGCCACTCAACCTTCTTCATCATAGATAGCCACACAGTCCTCTTCATCACAAGATAGGCCAAGGTCAAGGTCATGTTCTTTTTACACAGGCCTTGCCTTCATCCTCTCCTCCCTTGTGACACATCATTTTCGTGAACATGTCATTTCTCTCCTTTGTCATATTATGGAGGAGTTTTTTCTACTATTCGTTCTAATGCTTCTTTGATTTTGCTTTCGAGTTTGATCAATTCTTTAGACTATTGGCACTTGCATTTTTTACTAGCGGCTTCTTCTTGCATGGTTGAGTAGTGTCGGTGGGGTCAATCATGTAGATTCATGTGTCACCTACATCTTTTAATGTTAGTTGTTTTGCCTTTGTTTTCCATTTGATTATTGTTCAAGTAGTGTCATTTGGGGCACTTGTGCAAATTATTGTCTTCTGTATCTTTTCTTGCCTCTGTTTGGTGTCAAGTAGTGTCATGGTGGGCACATACAGATTTTTGATCTTGATCATCATCCTGTCTTTTGAGGAGGTTCTTCATGGACAACATTATCATAGTTATCATTTGACAGTTGTCCACACTTTTCTTGTGTTTTAAAGCAAGTTCTTCAACACTTCCTCTAGTTGTATCACTTGCAATTTTGAGGGTGACTTTTGTTCCCATTGGGTTTTCCCTCTTTCCTCTTCCCTCTTTCTTTTTTTTTCCTTTTCTCCTTAGGACAAGTCCCCATGCGGTTGTTAAGCTTATTTTTTCTAATAGCCACAACTCAATATTTTTATGAGCAATTTATGTAGCTGGTGGCCCCATGGATATTTAATTTTGTTGCTTAAGAAATTATCTTAAATTTTATTCTTATATGAAATGATTAATAATCATTTCTGGAGCAAAATTAGGAGAAAACATTTGAGGCAAATAAAGAGAGAAGGAAATTTGTGGAGCCACATATCAGTTTTCCCAATAAGCAATTGCTACTTATTTTCAGCCCTCTCTTTTTTGAAAGCTTATTTTTAATTTTTAGGTAGTATCTACTCCACTAAAATAGGGAGAGATTCCAATTTATCCTTTTCCACTAAATGAACATTTGCATGGGGACACATTATCTTCTTAAATTTAAGCAAATAATGCACTTAAGCAATGACACAGGGACAGTGAATTAGTTGGAATTAAGGGGGAGTGTTAGTGCAACTTCCTAACTTATGGTGAAATTGTAGTGTAGCTTGCATGCCATTGTGTTAATTCCAACTAAGCATCCAACCTTTTTTATAATGCAATCTTCTCTATTAATTATGAAAAATACAAGATTGCATGATCATGCATTCGTTTTACTAACTCATCTCCTCACTATAATCTCAGCTCTTAGAGAGTTCATAATTTGTATAAAATAATGTTGTGGCATAGTGTAATTTAACATGATGTGTACAAAGAATTTTCATTCATTTTTTATCTTCTCTTTTTTTTTGGTTCTTTGTTCTTAGTTTTTCTTTGCAAGTTTTGTTTCTTCTTTCATGCTATATTACTATTCTATTGTGCATAAAATTTAACATGTTTAACTAAATGCCATGAAGAGATGTTATCGCATGAACACAATGATTGCAAGGACTACACAATCTTGGAGTCACTTAAATCACACACACTAACCTTACACTTTAAAACTTTATAGTGTTGAACACTCAGAGTTGACTAACATTTTCTAGGCTTAATATGTTGTTCAATGTGTGTGGGCACACTAAGAATACACTTCTAGGCTTAAAAGTGTTAAACACTCAGTGTTGACTAACATTCTCTAGGCTTAATATGTTTCTTAGTGTGTGTGATTTAAGGTTGACACACAATCTTTAGATACATTCAAGCAAAGGCAAATTATAGGTGTAAAACCAAATTCCATAATTTCCACTAGCATCTTCATCGCTTTATGCCAAAATGGAAGAATTAAAATAGCATATGGGAATCCATTGAAATGAAATGTTTGAGCTATTTTTGTAAAATATTATACTTGGAAGTTGTCTGGTAGAAGTGCATGTAGATCATGGAAGTGTAGATTAAGTAAATGAATTGTTTGACATAATACTCGAATATGAATGAAGAAATGGATTTAAGGCCATGGCGAATGAAGGGGGAGAAGGGAAAGCTTTGAATTGAAGATCCTTCTCTACACTTAGATTATGCCACCATGATAGTTACTTAGAAATAAGTAGAGCAATTATGAATAATCTGTTTGCACTTGAAAGTATTGGTGTGATTTAGTGGCGCAATGGTATTTTTTTATTGTGGATGGTAAACAGTTCTCTCATGAGCATGAGGATTGTGGTTGCAAGATATGCAGAAAACCCATGTTTTAGAAAAGTTTATAGAAGTCCATTGAAGAAAAATAGGGAAGAGATTTTTTGCAGATATTATGGTTGGATACACTCTCATAAAAACATGCACAAGCCACAACCTTTTAGCCTCTTCACTTCATGTGCATAATAAGAGCTTTGAAACATGAATGGATACCCTTCAAGTGTGGATGAAATGAACATTTAGTTATATTCATGGATCTTTAATTGATCTGATTAGATAGAATTTTTAAAAAAATCAGGATAAGCTGCATGTCTATGTTGCCAAAAACGAGAACTGAAAATTGTAACAAAAATGACAACGTGATGAGAAATGGAATATTTAAAGGTTGGGCATAAGAAACGGATACATATACATATATATTAATTAATTCATCTATTTAAAAAATTGATGTTTAATAAATGCTCATGTCAACTTTCTACATTCCAATTGCAAATAATCTACTTTTATTTTAAAATTAGAAACTAATTTTAAAAATATATTTTATAATTTTACTATTTTAAAAGTGTGAAAAGATCTCGGCCAAAATCTAATGGATAGCTTCTCAATTAACTTGGATGAATAGTTAGAAGAAACTAAAAAATCAAATTCCTTACACTTATTGTGGAGAAACATTTGGTAAAAAATTAGAAAAAGTAAAACAATCAAATTCTTTATGCATGCTATGTAGCAATGGTTGGCAATGCATTGCACCACTCAGAAACCCATTTCAATAGCATTGAAACTGTTGGAAATGTGCCTCTAATTCACTTGACCCTTTCATCATACCAATCGAGTTGACTTTGGCTGATGAAATAGTGTGAAGAAAATTTGTGAGCTCTATCGATATAACCTTTGCCAATGTATCCTCCCTCATCAAGTGCTCGGAGAAGCACGTTTGAAGTCATCTCGATGTCTCGACGAAGTCATCTTCAGTCATCAGGGTAGCATCGACTATCGGGTGGACTTGTTCGATGCTACGTTGATACCCAATGAAGTTGCCTTATGTGATCAGGTTGACATTAGTTATCAGGATAGCTGTTCGGTTGTTATACCGATGACCCGATGAAGTCGCCTTTAGCGATCAGGATGTCATCAACTATCAGAGGAGCTTGCTGAATGCTATGCCAATTACCCGATGAATCCACTTTGGTTGACTTTGGTGTTATCAGATGATCAGGATAGCTATTTTGTGGTCTTGCTGATGACTCGATGGAATTGCTTTCAGTGGTCAGAGTATCATCGGAGATTGGGAGAATAAGTTGTTTGCTATATCGATACCTGATGAGGTCGCCTTTGGCAATCGGATTGATATCAATGATCTGGTTAACAAGATGGAAGCTAAGCTGATGGCCTGATCAAGTCACTCTAGTATCATCCAGAGATCAGGGGGTAAGTGCACAAAGATGGTGGTCAAAAAGGGGGGTATAAGTGGAAACTTTTTTTCTAAAATTAGGTGAACCTGAACTTGGAGGCAAAATTTGAAAGTCATCCACTCAAGATATGAAGATAATCAAAGAAAAAATATTGTAATACTTTGAATCTAGTTTCCAAACTACTAAACTTTTTCAAAATTGGATAAGATTAAGGGGGTCAAATCCTTCACGCACAAAAAAAATGACCCTGATTTTTTTCTGAAAAACATAACATAGTGTCTGACGTGCCCATCAAAAAAGTCATAGTTAGATTTAGTATTTTGACAAATCCTTTGGCAGAAAGATAGTTAAGAGTGAGCACTAGAAGATGTGTATTTTTTTGTAATTTTTTGCTAAGTATTTTTTTTTATGATTTTTCCAATCGAGCACATCCTAAAAATTAGGTACCTGTTCGTGCACGAAGCATAAGTTGCACTAAACAAATAAAAAATACAATTTTTTTTTAAATTGTAAAGAATCAAGTGCACTACAATAATATATAAAGTTTTCTAAATTTGGATAAGTATATAAAAAGTTATTCAAAAAATGGTGCACCTATGTCTGTGAGAACTATGGAGACATTGGTAAAAGAAACTCAATAATAATATGTTATTGTTGTTCAAATTGAAAAAAAATTATATGGTTAGAAAGCTCAGAAGATGGGTGAAAATATGGTGGGAATTTTAGAAATACCCACTTGATGAAGTGTAAACCTGATGATGACAAAGTCGATAAACCAAGTTGATAAAATAAAACACATAAAAAATGAGAGAAATGGAGGGAAATCAAACTTTCAAACCATAGCTTTGTCATCAAGGCCTATTTCCAAGCCTAAATAGTCAAAAGCGTGTACGAGGTACTTATGGTTTAAAAAGCATGTACGGGGTACTTATAGTGTAAGTAACACATACGCGCTACTGTATAATATGATATTCTATATATAATGTGTATAATATGATATTGTATATATAATATGTTTATATACATATAATATATGTATATATATATAATATGTGTATAATATGATATTGTATATATAATATCATTATATACATATAATATATGTATATATAATATATTAAATATATATATACACATGTAAGTGTATTGTCTCTCCCTCTCAAATGCATACAAGGTGCCTCTCGCTCTCTCTCTCACTCTCTCTCCCTCTCCCCCCTTCTCCCTTCCTTCATACCCCATTCCTCTTTCTCTTCTTCTCTCCCTCCCTCCCTCCATACCCCACTACAACTGTGTCTGCACTTCTATAGAAGTAAGTGAATTTATTTCTTTTCTGCAACTTCCTCTTTGATTTTTATCATGTATGCTCTCCTAAGAAAATTGGCTGATGGATTTGTGTGTGTATATTGAATAGGAGAAATAGGGTTTGAAATTGAACCACGGGTGTATTACTATGACAAACAAGGAAATCTGTAGCAATATTCTTCTTGAATGTGTTTTTAATGAGTAGAGCAGATGTGGAAAATAGTATCAACAAAGAAACATGATGAGTCAGAGTACTGCAATATGTTTTTCAGAAGGAAACAATAGGTAGGAAAAGAAAGAGGGAGAGCAACAGATGATGTCATTTAGAATGATAGTGGCGGGTATGTGAGAGTTCCCATGTTGTTACACAACGCCTGTCACCTAAAGAAATTAAAGTTTGTTGTATGCATGGCAATGGTAGTATATGATGATCATCACTTGTCAAACAGCTTGGAATGGTACATTCCCATGAAAGAAACCAAGTGTGTAATTCCTATAGTCACAATCGAGATCAATCTTATAACCTTGCAAATTTAATAGCATCATATGTTTTAGAGCTTAGGCAATACTCTTAGGGTTAGGTCAAGCTCTTACAGTTTCTTTTTAGCAAAGCCTCATTGTTTGTTCGCTTGGAGTCTCAATGACTGATGGATTTGTCTGTGTATATTTAATAAAAGGAATAGGGTTTGAAATTGAACCATGGGTGTATTACCATGACAAACAAGGAAACCTATAGCAATATTCTTCTCGAATGTGTTTTTAATGAGTAGAGCAGATGTGGAAAATAGTGTCAACAAAGCAACATGATGAGTCAGAGTACCTACAATATGTTTTTCAGAAAGAAACAACACATTGGAAGAGAAAGAGGGAGAGTAACACAGATGATGTCCTATAGAATGATAGTGGTGGGTATGTGAGAGTTCCCATGTTGTTACACAATGCCTGTCAACTAAAGAAATTGAAGTTTGTTGTATGCATGGTAGTGGTAGTATATGATGATCATCACTTGTCAAACAACTTGGAATGATACATACCCATGAAAGAAATCAAGTGTGTAATTCCTATAGTCACAATCGAGATCAGTCTTATAACCTTGCAAATTTAATAGCATCATATGTTTTAGAACTTAGGCAGTACTCTTAGGGTTAGGTCAAGCTCTTACACTTGCTTTTTAGAGAAGTCTCATTATTTTTTTGCTTGGAGTGTCATTGTATGATGTTATATTCATAACTTTAAATTTAATATATCATTTTATTAGCCCACCATATGACCCCTTAGGTGTCATTAGAGGTCGTATTGTTTCCTAAGAGGTCATATGGTGTCCTGTGACCCCTTAAGACCCATCCTCTTTCCCTCCCCCATACTCTTCGCCCTCTCCCTCTCTCTCTCCCTCTCTCCCTCTCCCTCCCTCTCCCTCCTTCCCTCTCTCCCTCTCCCTTCCTCCATACCCCTTCTTTTCTCCCAGCCCCCTCTTCTCTCTCTCTCTCTCTCCCTCCCTCTACCTCTCTCCCTCTCTCCACCTTCCCTCCCCCCTCTTCTCTCCCTCTCTCTCTCCCTCTACCTCTATCCTCTCCCTCCCTCTCCCTCCCCCCCTCTCTCTCTCTCCCTCTCCCCTCTCCTCTCCCTCCCTCCACCCTACTCTCCCTCTAATGTTTCTAGGCTAGTGGCAAGGGATTGATGATGGTCAAGTTCAGAAGTTTTCAATTTAACAATCAGTCTATTGATTTTAGACTTATTTTGTCCTAACTGATTAATTAATTCTTCTTGTGTTTCGGGTGTACAGTCAAAAGGAGGAATTGGGGGTTGTTCTTGTGTATTTTTCAGGAGGTGCATTTGGTTGTTCTTGTGGGTTTTCAAGAGGTTCATTTGGTTGTTCTTGTTCTAGATTAGAAGAATCTAGTTGTTGAAATAAAAAATGAAAAAACCTAATCAAAATGTAAGACAAATTGCATAAACTAGAAAGAAAGACAAAATAAGGAAAAACTAACCTTTTTCCATAGCTTGGAGGATAAATCTAGCACACCGTTCACAGTTTGGGAGAGGAAATGGGGAAAAAATGAAGTTAAAAATGCGTTATTCATGGGTAAATGAGACCGAGTTTTTTTTTTTATCTTTTTTTACTAGGCACCATGTACGTAGTTTTATTTGGATTATTAGCGTGCATGCACTCATTTTCCTATGAGCAGCACGTATGCGCTCATTTTCCTAATCATAGTGCATACATGCTCATTTTTCTAAAAGAAGTGCATATGCACTATCTTTTATAGGCTCAGGAAGAACAAACCTAAGTGCGTATGCAGGAATTTCAAATTTTAAAACTACGTATGCACTGCTTGTTTTTCCATGTTTTTTTGGGTGGTGTCCACTTTTCTGACCACCATCTTTGTGCACATGCCTTGGGTGACTCGCGAAGCATTTTACCGATGGTCGATGGAGTAGAGACTGACTGTGGGTGTGTGCTCGAGTCTGAGTCCAAAAGATAAACACTTGGACACTGAAGATGGTCATGTCGGTGTATATGAATACAAACTGATATGACTTCCTGGTGCATGTGGGATATTGTGTTTCTCATGAATGCAGACCGGCATAGACAGTTAGATTTCAAACTGTTGGTGCACTTGCTCAGAAAAATGGTCGACAATCTGATATAGGAAGACAAGAGGAAACTCAATGAGTGTAAGTTTTGTTGAGAAGTCGTGACTGATAATTGAGAGCTAATTGTAGTGACCAATTCATTTAGGATCTGAGAATGAATGCTTGTAGTTGTATATTGAAACCTTATTGTAAATTCATTTATTGAAAATAAAGTGTCGAATTGTTGGTGGTGGGTTTTTTCCCAAAAGGGTTTTCCCACGTAATTCTTGGTGTTTTGTCTTTGTGTTGATTCTATTTGTTTTTGTCTATGTTATTCTTAACATTCTATAAAAGGTTTAAAATACATTCTTGTATGATTTCCCCTACTAATGGACATTAGGAAGGCGTTTCTACACTATGCTTTCCTTACAAGGGGTATCAGAGCTTGGCCAGTTTTGTTATCCTTGTTGGGTAGGGTTAATTTTTTGTGTTATTTATGTTTCAGTAGGAGTCTTACATAGTGTCTAATTGTTTTTTTTATAGGTTAAGGTGGCGAGCACCTCAGGGTGCATAGACATGGAGAAATTTAATGCTTCTAGTTTTGAACTATGGAAACTCAAGATGGAAGATTTATTGGTCGACCAAGACCTTTGGATTGCTATGTCTGGGAAAAAACCTATAGGCATGGAGGAAGAGGACTGGGAATTAACTGACCGAAAGGCAAGGGGTGTAATCAGACTATATCTTGTTGATTATGTTCTGTTAAATGTCCATGAGGAGAAAACTACACATCTTCTATGGAATAAGTTGGGAGATATTTATCAAGGTAAGTCCTTGGTGAATAAACTTTTCTTGAGTAACAAGTTGTACTCTCTGAAGATGGATGTAGGAACACCATTGGCAGACCACTTAAATGCATTCATCATGGTTCTTGCATAGTTAACTTCTGTTGGTGTGACCACTTAGGAAGAAGAATGTTGCATGCTGCTATTGTGTTCATTGCCTAACTCTTGGGATCACTTAGTGATGGATATCGGTAGTACTATGACCCAATTCAAGATGGATACTATGGTTAATACTCTTTTGTCAGAAGAAATGAGAAAGAAGTCTTATGAGGTGACAAAAGATGCACTTTGTTCGAAGCAGATAGAAGGACAAAGACAAGAAGAAAGGAAAGAAGTTTAAGTCCAAGTCTCAAGAGAGATCAAAATCTCCAAGAAAGAAGTCAAAGGTGAAGTGCTAGAACTGTGGGCAGAAAGGGCATATCCGAAAGGATTGCAAGGAGGAGAAGAAGAAGAAGTATTCTGACACTAAATCTTCTCAGAGTGATGTAGATGCATTTATAGCAGCCCTGGCAGTGCCTACCTTAGATGACACCTGGTTAGTAGATTCTGGTGCATCTTTTCACATGAACTCCCACAAGGAGTGGTTCTCAAAGTATGAACCATATGCTGGTGGAAAGGTATACTTGGCTAGTGATTCTACATTGGAGATTGTAGGGAGAGACAAAATTAAAAATCAATTCCTAGATGGTAGAGTGAAGGGGATCAATGGAGTATTTCATATACCAGGTCTAGCAAGAAACCTTCTCTATGTAAGTAAACTTAATGATGCTGGAGTACAAGTTACTTTTGTATCCGGTGGTTGCAAGATGACTAGGGGTTCCATTGTTTTGGCAAAGGGTGATCGCATTGGTACATTGTATAAGTTAAATGCTGAACCTATATGTTGTAATGTAACCTCTAAAAAGTCTGTTAAGACAACTGAAATGATGCATAATGCTAATTCTTTGGAAGCTAAACTTCCTACTGAAAAAATAATGCTCTAGAATAATAGGTTAGGCCACATAGGTGAAAAAGGTTTAAAAGCCTTAAAGAATAAGAATCTGGTTGAAGGTCTAGATGATTGTAGTTTTGACTTCGATTTCTGTGAACACTACATATATGGAAAACATAACCACGTTTAGTTTTATTCTAGTTCTCATTAGTCTTTTGACATTCTGGATTATGTTCACTCTGATGTGTTTAGTCTAGTGGATGTTCCTTCTCTGACTAATTCTAAGTACTATGTATCTTTTGTAGATGATTATTCAAGAAGGGCATTTGTGTACTTTCTTAAAAGTAAATCAGAAGTGCTCAGTCAGTTTAAGGACTTTAAGAACCTTGTTGAAAATTAGATTGGGAGAAGGATTAAATGTTTAAGCATAGACAACGATGGTGAATACTGTAGTGCAGATTTTGACAATTACTATGTTGATCATGGAATTAAGAGACTTAAGACTGTACCTTATACTCCACAACAAAATGGAGTTGCTGAAAGGTTGAATCAGTCTCTAATGGAGAAAGCAAGAAGCATGTTGAGCGGAGCTGGGCTGGAACAAAAATTGTGGGCTGAAGCAGTTGCTATAGCATGTTACCTGCTGAATCACTCTCCTACTTCAGCATTGGTTGACAAAACACCTATGGAAGCATGGTCTGGTAAGAAACCTTCTTTAAGGCACCTTTGTGGTTTTGGTGCAGAGGCATATGCTCATGTGCCTGATATTAATAGATCTAAGTTGGTTAACAAATCTATGAAATGTATCTTCATTGGCTATGGAGTTGGTGTGAAAGGATACAAACTTTGGAGTCCAGTGACTAGTAAGGTTATGTACAATAGAAGTGTAATTTTGTATAAGCTGAAACGTATGTCACTAGATCACAACATAGGAAAGAAAGGCGAAGTTGAGGTTGAAATTCCTCCAACTAAGGAATAATCTCTAGAGACACTTGAAGATGAGGAGAGTTCAAGTAGATCGAGTAGTTCTAAAGAAGAACATGATGATGAACCTCCTATTGAACCTCAAGAAGCCTCAACGCTAGAGTTGAGAAGATCTACTCGGGAGAGGTGACAAACTAAAAGGTATACACCTAATAAGTACAGTCACTCTATGTTGAATGTTAATTGTGCTTATGCTTTACTTGCAGATACTAATGAGCCTAGGCCTATTAGAGAAGCTATTAAGATGCCTGATTCAGATTCCTGGTTGGAAGCCATGAATGATGAAATGTCATCATTGGATAAAAATGGAAATTGGGATTTGGTGTCATTGCCTAAAGGCAGAAAGCCTATAGGCTGCAAGTGGGTATTCAAAAAGAAGTATGGTCTAGATGACAACATTGACAAGTACAAAGAAAGATTGGTTGCAAAGGGGTATTCTCAAAAAGAAGGTATTGACTATGGAGAGATCTTTTCTCTTGTGGCTAAGCTGACATCTATCAGATTTCTCTTGTCACTTGCAGCAACGTATGATTGGGAGATTGAACAGATGGATGTGAAGATGACATTTCTTCATGGTGATCTTGAAGAAGAAATTTATATTTCTTAGCCTAAGAACTTTGTGAAAAAAGGTAAAGAACATTTGGTATGCAGACTCAAGAAGTCTTTGTATGGTTTGAAGCAGTCTCCCAAAATGTGGTATCAAAAGTATGATATATTTTTTTTGTTCTTGGGATTTGTGAGATGAAAAGATGATCATTGTGTTTACTACAAAACTGAAGGTGATAGGATTCTTATCATAGCTTTGTATGTAGATGACATGATGTTCATAGGAAATACAAAAGGTATGATCTCAGATTTAAAATCTCAGTTATCTATGAAATTTGAAATGAAGGACTTAGGAACAAAAAATTATATTCTGAGAATGGAGATCAAAAGGGATATATCTAAGAGGAAACTTTGGCTCAACCAAAGAAAGTATATAACCAATGTTCTTGATAGGTTTCATATGTTTGACTATAAATAGCAGGTTGTTCCCATCTTGCAGGGAACTAAGCTGCTTGTGCTTGACTGTCTGAAATATCCAAAAGAGATTGCTTACATGAAGAAAATCCCTTATGCAAGTGCTATTGATAGCTTGATTGTTGGTATTTTGGTATGGTTTTGTCATTGATGTCAATACTTGCTAACACACCTACTTTGGAGATCCAGCAACATTCATCGGCAATCAGTGAACTGTTCAAACAATCACCGGTATATGGTTAACCGGTGGGATATAATGTTCACTGGTACATGCAATGACATGGAAGACACTTGGTAATGTCGAAGACATCATGTGGACATTTTTCCTTGAAGTAATATCATTGGTATATTCTTATTTGCATATTTGCTTTTACCGGCAAATAGGTCCAGGTTATCTAGGGTTACACCAGCAGGTTTATCTTTTCCAGATCAGCATGGCACGCTATGGAGATGATTTATTATTGTTGTAAATGCATTAAACTAACATGTTCAATTGGTTATTGCATCGGATATTGTATTATTTGTAAAATGTTTTATTGTAATATCTTGTAGAGCCGACCTACTAAAATTGGTCTTAGGGTATGGTATAAATGTAAGATCTTATTTGTAAGATCAAATGTGGAATGTGAAAAAAGATTTAAGGAAGGGTATATGTGAGATCAAGAAGAGATATACACAAAGACATCATTTGAAGGTGAAGTTAGGTTTTTGGAAAAGCATATCAGCATTACACCGGTACTGAATCCAGCATATGAAGATCCTATTTTGTGCAGTACATTCTCATTGGATTTAACCATCCAACTATAGTCAGTGTGACTCCCATTTGTGTTTGAGCAGTGAGCTCTAGGCTATTCACCTTTCTGCATGTGCAGACCCCTCTTTGTACACTTACTATCTGCAGTAGTATCATTTGATTGCGGGTAAGGTTTCCCACCATGGTTTTTCCCCTTACAGGGTTTCCACATACAAATATTGGTGTCATGTGTTGTGGATGACTTTGTGCTTATGTTTCATGCATTAATTCTTACTGATATAGCAATTTTCTATTAACACTGTTTACCGGCATACTTAACTGTCTTATCGGTACTAAGCATTAAGTTGGTTAATAAGATTTTGGTTTGAATTTATTAGACAACTGATTCACCCCCCCTTCTCAATTGTCCCTAAGACCTACAATTGGTATCAGAGCCTAGTCCTCTTTTTGCAGAAGTTTAACAACTTGAGGAGATCCAATGTCTACTAATTATTTCAGGAAGGATAGTCCTCAACTTGATGGAACCAACTATGGAATATGGAAAATCAGAATGGAGACACATCTAAATTGCATTGGTAAAGACATTTGGGAAGTTACTAAGAATGGTTATACTGCTGCTATAGCTAGTCAGCCTGCTCCTATTACTTCAGCTAAAAATGAAGAAAATGATTGCAAAGCAAGAGAAGCACTTTTGAGCGCATTATCAGATCAACAAATCATGGGATTATCAGATAGATCTACTGCAAAAGCTATTTGGGATCATTTGGAAACACTGAATGAAGGGGATTCCACAATCAAAATTGCAAAACTTGAAAGCTTCCGAGTCAGGTATGAACATCTGAAAATGGAAGAAGATGAAAGAATTTCTGCTTTTATGGAAAGAGTAAATGAAATTGTTTTAGGTATCAAATGTTGTGGAGCAACCTTGAGTGAAGATGAGATTGTTTCAAAAATCTTAAGAGGTTTGCCACCGGCATATAAAATGAAGGTTACTGCTATTAATGAGTTGAGAACAATGCCTAATACATTAGTAACTATGGATACATTGATTGGAAAACTTTCAGCTTTTGAAATAGAGGAATTTGGTCCTGTTGCTATAAAAACTGATTTGGCCTTCAAAGAATCAACATCATCTACTCCATCTTTTGACAAATCAGACTGGAGAGCCTTTTATGCAAGAGAACTTGAAGAAACCAGGAAGGAGAATGAAGAGCTTGAAGAACTTGAAGCACTATTTGCAAGAAAAATGCCAAAAGGTCCAATTGGAAGTAAGTATGAAGGTAAAGCACCCTTTAAATGTTTCAATTGCAATAAGATTGGTCATATGGCTTCAAGATGCCCTGATAGACATGCTAGACTAAGAGAAGAAGCTACAAGGACATACAAACCTAATCCTAAATATCAGAGATACAGATTTAAGAAAAACAAAGATAAATCCTGTTACATTGTTGATGAAGGTGTGACTGATGATTCTGATGAGGATCCAGCAGACAACAGATGGGTCTTTATTGCTATAACAGAAGATCAACCGGTACCTATTTCTCCACCAGTAGAACAAGCCCTAGCAGCTAAAGTTGAATCAAAGGATGAATGGATTATTGACTCAAGATGCTCACATCACTTGACTGGAGACAAAGGCAAATTCTTGAACTTTCAAGAATACAATGGAGGTTTAGTAAGATTCGGAGATGACAAAGCCTATTCAATCAAAGGTAAGGGTTCAATATCTCTTGATGGTAAACATAACACTGACAATGTTTACTATGTTGAAGGATTAAAACATAATCTTTTAAGTGTTGGTCAATTAGTTGAGAAAGGTTTTCAGTTACAATTTAAAAATGGAAAATGCAAAATCATGAATAGAACTAGTTTGGAAATTTCAACTGGTAATCAGACTAGAGGTAATATCTTTCATTTAAATAACAATGAAAGGGCATGCTTAATTGCTCATATAGATGAAAGTTGGCTATGGCATAAAAGACTATGTCATGTAAATTTTGATTGCATGGTAAAAATCAGTACTTCTAAGGCAGTTAGAGATCTACCTAAAATTGTGAAACCTCAGAATACAATTTGCAAAGGAATGTCAATTTGGAAAATAGGTTAGAGCTAGTTTCAAAAGTATTCTAGAAAAATCCAATAATGCTCTTGATTTAATTCACACTGATTTATGTGGTCCGGATAGAACTAAAAGCTTACAAGGTGATAGATATTTCATGCTAATTATTGATGATTATTCTAGAATGTGTTGGGTTACTTTTCTCAGAGAAAAATCAGAAGCACTTGGGAAGTTCAAACTATTCAAAGCAATGGTTGAAAATGAAACCGCTAAGAAAATTAAATGTTTAAGATCAGATCAAGGAGGAGAATTCACATCTAGAGACTTTAATACATTCTGTGAAGTAAATGGAATCAAACGACAGTTATCAGCACCTCGGACACCACAACAGAATGGAGTTGTTGAAAGGAAAAACAAAACTATTTTGGATGCAGGAAGAAGTATGTTATCAGAAGCAAATCTACCACATGTGTATTGGAGAGAGCCAGTAAGCACTGCTATCTATACATTCAACAAAGTTCACATCAAAGGTGAAACCGGTAAGACCCCTCATGAACTATGGTTTGGTAATACTCCTACTCTTAAGTATTTCAAAATTTTTGGAAGTAAATGTTATATTAGAAGAGATGAGTATATTGGCAAGTTTGATCCTAGAAGTGGTGAAGGAATATTTCTTGGTTATTCATCTAAGAGTAAAGCTTATAGATGTTTTAATAAAAGATTACAGAAAATTGTTGAGAGTACAAATGTAAAGATTGATGAACAATTCAGAGGAACTTCAAGATATATAGACTCTAAACCGATAATAGAAATTATGACAAATGAACCAACCTCAAAACCACTGGTACAGAATGATGATCTAGTTACTTCGGTATCGTCAGAGGATACCACAGAAATTGAAGAACAACAATAGACTAAGACACCCCAGTATGTAAGACTGAATCATTCTGAAGATCAGATAATTGGAAGCAAATTTAAAGGAGTCATGACAAGAGGAAGATTGGCAAATGAAGAGGTATGTCTTATTTCTCAATTTGAACCATTATCTATCAATGAGGCATGTGAAGATAAATTTTGGATTAAAGCTATGGAAGAAGAATCAGGACAAATTGAGAAAAATAATACTTGGACATTAGTTCCCCAACCTGAAAATAAAAATGTAATTGGAACCAAATGGGTATTTAGAAACAAACTCAATGAAGATGGTAAGGTTGTCAGGAATAAAGCAAGACTAGTGTGTAAGGGATATTCTCAGAAAGAAGGAGTTGATTACAATGAAATCTTTGCACCGGTAGCCAGAATTGAAGCAGTTAGATTATTCTTGGCCTTTGCAGCTCACAAGGATTACAAAGTTTATCAAATGGATATTAAATGTGCATTTTTGAGTGGAGATCTTGAAGAAGAAGTTTATAATGAACAACCTGATGGATTTTCTTTAACAGATAACAATGATATGGTCTGCAGATTAAGAAAAGATCTGTATGGACTAAAACAAGCTCCAAGAGCCTGGTATGCAAGATTGGATAAGTATCTCTTAAAAATTGGTTTTACTAAGGAAATGCAGATAGCAATTTATATTACAAAGTAACTAATGATGACATTTTGATTATGGAAGTATTTGTTGATGATATAATCTTTGGAGGAGAAGATGGATTATGCAAAGAATTTTCTCTTAAAATGCAGCATGAATTTGAAATGTCTATGGTTGGAGAAATAAAATTCTTTTTAGGATTGCATATTTTATAGATTGATAAAGGCATATTTTTGAGTCAATCTAAGTACTTGAAAGAACTACTCAAGAAACTTGGGATGGAGAACTCTAAACCGGTAAGCACACCTATGACTACAAATGACAAATTATCTCAAAGGGATGAATCTACACCTGTTAATCCAACTAGATACAAATCTATGATAGGAGGTTTACTGTATTTGACACAAACCAGACCTGATATTATGAATGCAGTATGTATAGTTTCTAGATTTCAGAGTAATCCCAAGGAAAATCATGAATCAACAGTAAAAAGGATTTTTCGGTACTTACAAGGCACAACAAATCTTGGATTATGGTATCTTGAAGATGAAAATTTTAATCTATATGCATACATAGATGCAAATTGGGCAGGAGATGTGGATGATAGAAATAACACCACTGGAGGAGCATTCTTTCTTGGAAAGAGATTAGTTTCTTGGTTAAGTAAGAAACAGAGTTGTACATCTTTATCAACAGCAGAATCAGAATATGTTGCAGCAGCAACAAACTGTACACAGGTACTTTGGCTTAAGCAAATGTTGAAAGACATAAAGGTAAAATGCAAGGAACCTATTACTGTATATTGTGATAACACTGCAGCAATTGATATATCTAAGAATCCAGTATTACATTCTAAAACAAAACATGTTTCTATCAAACTGAATTTTCTAAGGGAAAAAGTTGAAGAAAAGGAAATAAAACTGGTTTATGTGAATACTAAAGAATAGCTTGCAGATATTTTTACAAAACCTTTGCCTAAGGAAACTTTTGAGTATCTCAGAGATCAACTCGGAGTCTTACCTCCACCGGTAGAGACTTAGACAGTTGATGATTGTCATCAACCGGCAAAATTAAATGGACAAATCTTTCAATCCGGTATTTGATGAGGAAGCTACTTCTCAGGGGGAGTAGTTGGTATATTGAAATGGTTGGTATTTTGTATGAACTTGACCTTTTTCTAGCATTTGATGTCAAAGGGGGGGAGATATATGGAAAAACATTAAGGAAAAATATATGGAAAATCTTTTTGAGGAGAGATTGGTATTGCAAATAAATCTTTGTATAAACACATATTACTCCCAGAGGGAGAACTGGTTTTGGTACTTGGCATTTCTATTTTGGCACTTTGATGGTTTTTCCATCTTGTGTTGCCATCAATGCCAAAGGGGGAGATTGTTGGTATTTTGGTATGGTTTTGTCATTGATGTCAACACCTGCTAACACACCTACTTTGGAGATCCAACAACATTCACCGACAATTAGTGAACTGTTCAAACAATCACCGGTATATGGTTAACCGATAGGATATAATGTTCACCGGTACATGCAATGACATGGAAGACACTTGGTAATGTCGAAGACATCATGTGGACATTTTTCCTTGAAGTAATATCATTGGTATACTCTTATTTGCATATTTGCTTTTAGCGGCAAATAGGTCCAGGTTATCTAGGGTTACACCAGCATGTTTATCTTTTCCAGATCAGCATGGCATGCTATGGAGATGATTTATTATTGTTGTAAATGCATTAAGCTGACATGTTCAATTGGTTATTGCATCGGATATTGTATTATTTGTAAAATATTTTATTGTAATATCTTGTAGAGCCGACCTACTAAAATTGGCCTTAGGGTATGGTATAAATGTAAGATCTTATTTGTAAGATCAAATGTGGAATGCGAAAATAATTTAAGGAAGGGTATATGCAAGATCAAGCAGAGATATACATGAAGACATCATTTGAAGGTGAAGTTAGGTTTTTGGAAAAGCATATCAGCATTACGCTGGTACTGAATCCAGCATATGAAGATGCTATTTTGTGCAGTACATTCTCATTAGATTTAACCATCCAACTGTAGTCAGTGTGACTCCCATTTGTGTTTGAGCAGTGAGCTCTAGGCTATTGGCCTTTCTACATGTGCAGACCCCTCTTTGTACACTTACTATCTGCAGTAGTATCATCTGATTGTGGGTAAAGTTTCCCACCATGGTTTTTCCCCTTACAGGGTTTCCACGTACAAATATTTGTGTCATGTGTTGTGGATGACTTTGTGCTTATGTTTCATGCATTAATTCTTACTGGTATAGCAATTTTCTATTAACACTATTTATCGGCATACTTAACTGTCTTACCGGTACTAAGCATTAAGTTGGTTAATAAGATTTTGGTTTGAATTTATTAGACAACTGATTCACCCCCCCCCCCTCTCAGTTGTCCCCGGGACCTACATTGATGTATTCTATGGTCTATAGAAGACCAGATATTGCCCAACTAGTGGGAGTACTTAGCAAGTTCATGTCAAATCCAGGAAAGCTGCATTGGGATGTTGTAAAGAGGGTGTTCAAATATCTGAAGGGAACTTCAGATTTTGCTTTTTGCCATCATGGTAATCAAAATGATTCAAAGAGAAATCTTAGCATTTGTGGTTATGTGGATTCTGATTAGGTAGGGGACATTGATAGCGGAAGATCCGCTAGTGGATATATTTTTGTTCTGAATGGTGGAGCAATAAGTTGGATGAGAAAGCGATAGTCTATAGTTGTGTTGTCTACTACAGATACATGGAAGCCACACATGCTAGTAAATAATCTATTTGGCTCAGGTGTTTGAGTACATATATTGGTTTTGATGTAGGTCAGATTGAAATTTGGAGTGACAGTCAGAGTGCTATATGTCTAGCGAAGAACCCTACTTTCCATACCAGAACGAAGCATATTGATGTTCAGTATCACTTTGTTCGTGACATGGTGGAAGGTGGGAAAGTTTATCTTAACAAGGTAGACACTCTCGAAAATGTTGCAGATGCCTTGACGAAACCGGTGAGCACTCACAAGTTCACGTGGTGTTCTAATTCTATGGGTCTTGATACCCATGATTCTCAGTAACATCTAGAATGGTAATCGGTCCAGTGAATTCCTTGTTGAGTGGGAGTTTTTTGGAAATGTGCCTCTAATTCACTTGACCCTTTGTTCATACTAATCGGGTTGACTTTGACCGATGAAACAATGTGAAGAAAATCTGTGAGCTCTATTGGTATAACCTTTGCTGATGTATCCTCCTTCATCGAGTGCTCAAAGAAGCAGGTTGAAGTCATCCCGATGACCCGACAAAGTCATCTTCAGTCATCAGGGTAGCATCGACTATCGAGTGGACTTGTTCGGCATTATGCTAATACCCGATGAAGTTTCCTTAGGCGATCAAGTTGACATCATCTATTGGGATAGCTGTTCAGTTGTTATACTGATGACCTAATGATGTTGCCTTCCACGATCGAGATGTCATCAGCTATCGGAGGAGCTTGCTGAATGCTATGCAGATTACCTGATGAATCCACTTTGGTTGACTTCAGTATTCTTGGACAATCGGGATAGATATTTGGTGGTCTTATCGATGACCCGATGGAATTGATTTTAGTGATCAGAGTATCATTAGAGATCAGGTGAATGGGTTGTTTGCTATATCAATACCCGATGAGGTCGCCTTTGGGGATTGGGTTGATATTGGTGATCAGGTTGATGAGATGGAAGCTATTTTGATTGCCCGATCAAGTTGCTCTGGTATCATCGAGAGGTCAGGGTGACTCATGAAGCGTTTTACTGATGGCCGATGGAGTAGAGACCGACTGCGGGTGTGTGCTCGAGTCTGAGTCCAAAAGATAAACACTTGGACACCGAAGATGGTCATGTCGATGCATATGAATATGAACCAACCCAACTTCCTTGTGTATGTGGGATATTGTGTTTCTCACGAATGCAGAGTGATGGAGACAGTTAGATTTCAAACTGTTGGTGCAATTGCTCAAAAAAATGGTCGACAATCTAATATAGGAAGACAAGAGGAAAATCAATGAGTGTAAGTTCTATTGAGAAGCTGTGATTGATAATCGAGAGCCAATTATAGTGACCAATTCATTTAGAATCTTTGAATGAATGCATGTAGTTGCAAACTGAAACCTTATTGTAAATTCATTTATTGGAAATAAAGTGTCAAACTGTTTCTCGAAAGGGTTTTCCAACACAATTCTTGTTGTTTTGTCTCTGTGTTGATTCTATTTGTTTTTGCCTATGTTATTCTTAATGTTCTGTAAAAGTTTTAAACTGCATTCTTGTATGATTTCCTTTGCTAATTGACATTAGTAAGGCATTTCTGCATTGTGCTTTCCTTAAAGAAACCAGTTTTGTCCATTGAAACGAGAAACAAAAGCCTCCAGTTACATTTCTGGCAATGAAGCTGAATGTACGGAAGATGTGGAAGTAAATCCTACAACCAAAATAATATTTATAAGCAATTAGATTGTATGTGGAGATGACCAAAATAAATCATAAAATCTGATATACAATTTAGAGTACATAGAACAGGTGTGAAGTTAGTTATAATGACTTTTGATATATTTCCCTATAGAGATACAAAAAAAAAATCAAAAGTTGTCTAAGATGATTGACAGACTGAAAAGGAAAAGTACATTTGGCACATGCATAAGTATCCTTCTTATTAGCATAAACTAACAATGTAGTAAAAAATAAATTGCATTATAACAAGAAATTTTCTTACCAAAATACTGGCTCCATAGCCATCAAAGAACTAGTAGGAAAAAGAACCATATAGAAAACCTCCAATTTAGCCCTTTCAAGTGCCTACATCATCTTAAAGAAACATACTAGAATTGTTGATTCATATATGCTCCTAGATTCAGACTCTCTAATTGCATAACCTCAAAGGGCATGGCAAGGTAGTTTACAATGCAATCCTAATTACCAGTTAGATTGATAATATTTTAATGATTAAGGTTCTTAGGGACCTTTACTCCTTATGCCTACTTCTTTAATCTTCTTCTTTGATCTATACAATCTGCACAACTTTGATATTTTATTCATGGAGCATAAGATCTGAATAAGATGGAAATTTTGTACAATTGTCAGCAGACAACAACTAATCTAAATGTAAAGTGTAGGTTATCATTTTACCCACTAGGTGAATAACAATACATGAATGCAACTAAATTATCTGAATCTTTTCTATATGTTGAGCTCAACCCTCGTGGGAGCCACATTTATCCCTACATATATAAATTTTGATGAGATTAATGCAAAGAGGATGTCATTTAAGATGCAAAACTCTGAAAATGAAAATCTTATCCTTTGTCTGTGCAAGAATAAGTTGAAAACAAAGATAAACTCTAATTTTGTATGATCTCTATGGTCACACAAAGCAGCCTAAAGCCCTCCATAAGTGTCTTCACTTCTGTAGTCTTATGGGATAATTTTACTATAAGCATCAAACTCTATTCTTATAGATATAAATCTACAAGTGATGACTATTTACTCTAGCGATGGGGTTACCATATTACTACTATAGTTTCTTTTTCTTGCTCTAACTATAAAGAGTTTTCCTTTTCTCTTCTTCCAAGAGAGCATTAATCAGTTCAGATCTTCCTCTTCATCTAGAGTCAAAGAAATTGACTTTGGTAGCCCTATTTTGAATTGTTCTCGAGAAAGTAAGACAAGGGTGATATGAGTGATCATGTGGTCTTTTCTCAGGTTAAACTATTCAGCCTCTTGAAGGATTGTAGCACTATGTCCTCTTGTACTACTCATCGTATTGTTTCCATCTTTTTTCAAACTCATGTATTGTTTCCATCTTTTTTCAACCTCTTCATTAGACAGATTATCTATATCATTCAAACCAAGCTCTTTTAACCTTTGTCTCATATGGTCAATTCCATCTCTTTGTTGGCATTATGTGAACCGGTATGAAGACATAATGATATTGTATGTTGTCATTGATGTCAATATGTGACATGATGTGAACCGACACATGTGATATGTGAGAAGAGAGAACCGGCATATGTATGAACCGGTATATATGCCAAAGCGAAGCAGTTTATTTGTTCAAGATGAATCGGCATGTAGTTATGGGAACCGACACATGGAAGCATTGTGTGACTACCAGTTGGTAGATAGTTTCCACTTTAGGATTTCTGGTTGGAGTACCTCAAGCCTGTGCGACTCAATTGGTGATCTTTGTGTGATGAGTTAGTATGGTAATGGATAACTGATCGTGTTGCCATGTAAGCCCTATGCGCATGAAGGATCTTGCATGAAGAAGGCTATCCCTATCTACCTCGGGAATGTGCGAAGTTTGTTAAACGGTGATAACGCATGATGGGTTATCAGCCACCATGAAATTGGTAGATAATGGATCATGGAGATTGTCTTGAGATCGATTCAAGATTGTTGCATTTAATGTAGTATGATTCAATAGTTAGGATTAAACCGTTTGAATTGCTTAACCTAACAGGTTTAGGGTTTAGGGTTTTTGCTACCGACCTGTCTGTTTCCTATAAGGTCGATGTTGTGTTTCTTTCAAAGTTGTTGGCAAAAGTTGTATGTGTGTATCCAAGGGAAGTGATACGTGATTCTTGCCAGACCAAAGGAGAGAAGAGATATTTGCAAAGTGAATGTGTAGAAGGTGAAGAGGAGCCGAAACAGATCTGCATTAGCATTGAGTGCTATTACCAGATCATTGTAATTCCTGTTGATCTTTAACCATTTCATCAGTTGTGAAATCCCTTAATAGGGTAGTCTTAACCAGCTTGATACAAATCCCTTAATAGGGTAACTTGAAATTATTAAGTTTTGGGAAGCTATAGAGCTCTGGAGATCCCTTAACCAAGTATTGTAGCCATTCCTTAACTGGGTGATCCTTGACAGGATCGGTTCCTAGTAGAACCTATTGTAATGTCCTTAACCTGACAAGGCTCCTAATAGAGTGAACTTCTAAAGAGTTCAAAAAGAAAGCTTGTGGGTATTCATCCCCACCGTGGTTTTTCCCAGTTGGGTTTCCATGTGAAAAATAAGTGTCATGTGTGATGCTTTTATCTTGTGATGTTTTGTTATTACCTGTTGAGCATATGATGGTTCTGTGTTTTATGCATGTTTATAAAACATATTGAACCAACTATTGTGAAGATCTGATGATAGTTTACCTGTTCATGCATGAGGGTGTAATGGTGTTGTAGTATTGAGCTAAGAGGAAAGCTTAGTGAGTAACCGAGTTATGATTGTTTTAGTTAATCTGGGTCTTACCGGTTGTACTTTGTTTCAACCAGTATCACTGTTTGCTACTCATTTGGAGTATTTGCTGTCAAACCACTTTTGGACTATATTTTTGTCTGTACTGATTCACACCCCCCTCTCAGTACCAGTTTGGTACTATTCGTTCATCTTTGAGTTATCAATTGGTATCAGAGCACTCTTTGTCCTCTATGTTGTAAGCTTAACCACTTGAGGTAAAGATCCCAGTCAAATGATGAAGAGGGAAGGTCCAAAGTTTAACAGGGAAAATTTCCGTATAAAGGTAAATCTTTCACTGCTGACAACTTTCTTGATCTTGTGCATACTGATTTGTGTGGTCCTATGAAAACTAGAAGTGTGTAGGGTGATAGGTACTTCATGATCCTCACTGATGACTTCTCAACAATGATGTGGGTCACATTCTTGAAAGACAAGTCTGAAGCCTTTGTGAAGTTCAAAGCTTTCAGAGCATTAGTGGAGAAGGAAAGTGGTAAAAGGATCAAGTGCCTCAGAACTGATCCAGGAGGGGAATTCACCTCCGGTGAATTCAACAAGTATTGTAAAGAATTTGGCATCTAGAGGCAACTGTCTGCCCCCCAGACTCCACAACAGAATGGCCTAGCAGAGAGGAACAACCAGACAGTGGTTGAAGCAGCAAGAACAATGTTGATTCAAGGAAAGGTAGCTCATTCCTTTTGGAGAGAAGCGGTGAGCACTGCAGTCTACATAATGAACTGGATACTCTTCAAGAAAGGTAAGGACAAAACTCCTTATGAGTATTGGACCGGTAAGACACCTGTGGTTAGCTACTTTAGGGTATTTGGTAGCAAATGTTACAACAAGTGGAGTGAACATCAAGGCAAATTTGAAGCTAAATGTGATGAGGAAATATTCCTAGGATATTCCACCAAGAGTAAAGCTCTCAAGTGCTACAACAATAGGACTCAGAGAATTATGGAAAGTATCAATGTAAGAGTTGATGAATCCTCTGAGAAAACTGAGGAAACCGACAGTCAGCAAGCTGTAAATGAACCGGTTGCAACCTTCTAGGAACCGGTTGTTAGTCAACCAAGTACCATTAATGCTGGTCTTGAACCGGTGAATGCTGATACTGATGGAGAAGAAGATGAAGGAGAAAAGCAAGAGGAATCTGTCAAGACCATTCCTCGATATGTAAAGCTAAACCATGATCCTAAGCAGATCATAGGGGATAAGGATGCAAGAATCCTTACAAGAAGGAAAATCAGAGAAAACTCATGTATGATCTCTGAATTTGAGCCTAAATCATTCAAAGAGGCACATAAAGATGAAGACTAGACCAAGGCAATGGAAGAGGAACTTGACCAGATATAGAAAAATGGTACATGGTCCTTGGTACCTAGATCGGAGCATAAAAATGTTATTGGTACCAAATGGGTTTTCAGAAACAAGCTGAATGAGGATGGCACAATGATTAGAAACAAAGCCAGATTGGTGTGCAAAGGATATGCTCAAGAAGAAGGAGAAGACTATGGAGAAACCTTTCCTCCTGTAGCCAGATTGGAAGGAGTCCGTATGTTTCTTGTATATGAAGCTTTTAAAGTATTCAAGGTATATAAAATGGATGTAAAATTTGCATTCCTAAATGGTGTACTTGAAGAGGAGGTGTATATAGAGCAACCAGATGGGTTTTCCCTATCTAAAGACAGTGATATGGTATGCAAGCTACATAAAGCCTTATATGGTTTAAAGCAGGCACCTAGAGTATGGTATGAACGTCTGCATTCCCATCTTGTCAAGATTCGATTTGAGAGAACAAGTGAAGATAGCAATATCTACTTGAAGTCTGAAGGAGATCAAATCTTGATCTATGAGGTTTTTGTTGATGACATTATCTTTGGTGGAGATGAGAAGATGAGTCATGAGTTCACTGATGAGATGAAGAAAGAGTTTGAGATGTCACTCATAGGGGAGATTAAGTTCTCCACTGGACTGCAGATCCAGCAGTTGAAAGAAGGAATCTTTATCACTCAGTCCAAATATGTGAAAGAGGTGTTGAAGACCTTTGGCATGGAAGATAGCAAACTGGTTGGTACACTGATGGTGACCGGTTGCAAATTATCAAAAGAGGATGATTTCACATTGGTTGATGAGAAGGAATACCGATCAATGATTGGTAAGTTGCATTATGTAGTGCATAGTAGATCGGATATTGCACATGCAGTTGGCATTACTAGAAGGTTTCAGAAAAATCCAAGAGAATCTCACTAGGTTGCAGTAAAGCGGATTCTTAGGTATCTAAAGGGAACAGTTGATTATGGATTGTGGTACCCATACAACAATGATTTCAACCTAAAAGTTTTCACGGATGCCGGTTGGACAGGTAATGTGGATGACTGGAAAAGCACAACCGATGGTGCATTCTTTCTTGGTGGTAGACTGGTCTCATGGATGAGTAAGAAGTAGAGTTGTATCTCTCAGTCTATAGCGGAAGTGGAGTATGTTGCAGCTTTCATGAACTACACTCAGACAATCTGGATGAACCATGTTTTAAATGGCTTCAAAATCCCTGTATCTGAACTGGTAAGTATATTATGTGATAACACAAGTCCTATCAATATTTAAAAGAATCCGGTTTTACATTCTAGAACCAAATATTTTGAGCTTAAGTATCATTTCTTGAGGGAAAAGGTTCATAATAAAGAGATTATACTGGAACATGTTTCCAGTAAGGAGCAGTTAGTAGACATATTCACCAAGCCTCTCCCAAAGACTACATTTGTGCATTTAAGAAGTGAATTGAGGGTACTGCCCCTTCAGGAGGTGAACTAGAAGTATTTGTTCCACATCAGTCAAGTGTTGCATAGTCAAACTTTTGTTGATTGATGTGTTGAAGGATGCTACTCCTCAAGGGGAGCAACATAATGGAACAGGGATGCTTGTGCCTCCACTTTGGCACTATTGTCAAAGGGGGAGAAGGAGTGAAGTAGAAAAGATATCTATAGAAAATGGGGGAGAAAATGTGAAGAGGAGAGATATCTTTGTATATTGCCATCAATGACAAAGGGGGAGATTGTTGGCATTCTGTCAACCGGTATGAAGAAATAATGATTTTGTATGTTGTCATTGATGTCAATATGTGACATGATGTGAACCGACACATGTGATATGTGAGAAGAGAGAACCGGCATATGTATGAACCGGCAAATTTGTTCAAGATGAACCAACATGTAGTTATGGGAACCAACACATGGAAGCATTGTGTGACTACCATCTGGTAGGTAGTTTCCACTTCAGGATTTTTGGTTGGAGTACCTCAAGCCTATGTGACTCAATTGGTGATCTTTGTGTGATGATTTAGCATGGTAATGGATAACTGATCATGTTGCCACTAAGCCCTGTTCGCATGAAGGATCTTGCATGAAGAAGGCTATCCCTATCTACCTCGAGAAAGTGCAAAGTTTGTTAAACGGTGATAACGCATGATGGATTATCAGCCGCCATGAAATCGGTGGATAATGGATGATGGAGATTGTCTTGAGATCGATTCAAGATTGTTGCATTTAATGCAATATGATTCAATGGTCAGGATTAAACCGTTTGAATTGCTTAACCTAACAGGTTTAGGGTTTACGGTTTTTTCTACCGACCTGTCTATTTCCTATTAGGTCAATGTTGTGTTTCTTTCAGAGTTGTTGGCAAAAGTTGTATGTGTGTATCCAAGGGAAGTGATATGTGATTCTTGCCAGACTAAAGGAGAGAAGAGATATCTACAAAGTGAATGTGTAGAAGGTGAAAAGGAGCTGAAATAAATTTGCATTAGCATTGAGTTCTATTACCAGATCATTGTAATTCATGTTGATCTTTAACCATTTAATCAGTTTTGAAATCCCTTAACAGGGTAGCCTTAACCGGCTTGATACAAATCCCTGAACAGGGTAACTTGAAATTATTGAGTTTTGGGAAGCTACAGAGCTCTAGAGATCCTTTAGGTATTGAGTTCTTGAAATCCTCTAACAAGGTAACCCTAACTAGGTTTAACCCTTAACTGGGTATTGTAGCCATCCCTTAACAAGGTGATCCTTGACAGGATCAGTTCCTAGCAGAACCTATTGTAATGTCTTTAACCAGACAAGGCTCCTAATAAAGAGCACTTGTAAACAGTTCAAAAAGAAAGCTTGTGGGTATTCATCCCCACCGTGGTTTTTCTCAGTTGCATTTCCACGTGAATAATAAGTGTGTCATGTGTGATGCTTTTATCTTGTGATGTTTTGTTATTACCTATTGAGCATATGATGGTTTTGTGTTTTATGCCTATCTATAAAACATATTGAACCAACTATTGTGAAGATTTGATGATAGTTTACCTGTTCATGCATGAGGGTGTAATGGTGTTGTAGTATTGAGCTAAGAGGAAAGCTTAGTGAGTAACTAGTTTATGATTGTTTTAGTTGTTCTGGGTCTTACCGGTTGTACTCTATTTCAACCAGTATCACTATTTGCCAGTCATTTGGAGTATTTGCTATCAAACCACTTTTGGACTATATTTTTGTCTATACTGATTCAACCCCCCTTTTAGTACTGGTTTGGTACTATTCATTCATCTTTGAGTTATCAATTGGTATCAGAGCACTCTATGTCCTGTATGTTGTAAGCTTAACCCCTTGAGGTCAAGATCCTAGTCAAATGATGAAGAGGGAAGGTCCAAAGTTTAACAGGGAAAATTTTCGTATATGGAAATATAGGATGAAGATATTCATCAAAAGAATGGGTGCTCAACACTGGAGTTATATTGAGAATGTCTATGTAGTCCCTACCGGTACTCTCACCGATGACCAAAAGAGAGAGATACAAGAAAATGCGCAAGTCATGGAAGCCCTTATTAGTAGTCTATCTGACATTGAGTTTATTGATGTTTAGGACAAGGTAAATCCCAAAGAGGTATGGGATGCTCTTGAAAATATCTATGGTGGTGATGAACATGTAAAACCGGCTAAGGAAGAAAGCCTGAGAGAGAAGCTTGAAGATATGTGGATGGTTGATGGTGAGACCATTCAGCGGTATGGAATAAGAATCAAAACAATTTTTGGAGAAATCAAGAGTGCAGGTGGTAAAAGGGAAGATTCCACCATGGTAAGCAAAGTCTTGAGATCCTTGTTGCTGGTCTATGCAATAAGGGTGCTGCTATTTAGGAGCTGAGATCAATTGACAAGACTAAGGTATCCCTGGAGTCCATCATTGCAAATTTGACAACGTATGAGCTGAATAGTTTTGATGGCAGTGTTCAAAAGACAGAATCAGCTTTTAAAGCCTCTACTATATCATCTAGAAAAGGAAAAGAAGTAAGCACTAGTGATGAAACAAGACAGGGCAGAACAATGGATGATGAGGAGTTTCTGATGGAATTTGAAGCTCTTCTTGTCAGGAAATTCCCAAAAGGAACCGGTAAATACAAAGGTAAGCTCCCTTTGAAATGTTTTTCTTGTAATCGAATAGGACATATTGCTATGAACTATCTTAATAGCGACAACAAGGATAAACTGGAAAGGTTCAAGAAATTCAAAGGAGGAAACTGCAGAAACTGTTTTGTTGTAGTTGATGACGGTGTCACAGATGAGGAATCAGAAGACGAAGAGAATGAAGACATTGTGTTTGTTGTTGTAAAGGAAGATGTGTCAAACAAGAAGGCTCTTGTCTCGCACTTTGATAATGTCAATGAGTGGATTATTGATAGTGGCTATTCTCACCATATGACCGGTGACCGGAGCAAGTTTTCATCTTTGGAAGAATATGATGGTGGTGTGGTTCACTTTGGTAATGATGCACCATGCATTGTTAAAGGAAGAGGGTCCATCTCTCTGAATGGAAAGAGTAGTGCTGAAAATGTGTATTGGGTTGATGGTCTCAGACACAACCTCTTGAGTGTTGCCCAGCTAAATGATAGTGGTCTCACTCTGGAATTCAAGAATGGAGTATGCATAATCAAAGGAAAGAATGATGAACTGGTGGCCATAGGCATGCAGACCAAAGGTAACCTATTTCAATTGAATGCAAATGTAAGTACATGCTTAATGGCTAAATGTGATGATAGCTGGATATGGCATAGGAGACTCTGCCATATAAACTTTGATAACATTCTAAAGGCTAGTAAGATCAAGGCAGTTAGAGGATTGTCGGTGTTGAACAAACCAGAAAATACCTTTTGCAAAGAATGTCAATCGGGGAAAATGTCTTCCTCAACCTTTAAAGGTAAATCTTTCACTATTGACAACTTTCTTGATCTTGTGCATACTGATTTGTGTGGTCCTATGAAAACTAGAAGTGTGCAGGGTGATAGGTACTTCATGATCCTCACTGATGACTTCTCAACAATGATGTGGGTCACATTCTTGAAAGACAAGTCTGAAGCCTTTGTGAAGTTCAAAGCTTTCAGAGCATTAGTGGAGAAGGAAAGTGGTAAAAGGATCAAGTGCCTCAGAACTGATCAAGGAGGGGAATTCACTTCCAGTGAATTCAACAAGTATTGTGAAGAATTTGGCATCAAGAGGCAACTGTCTGCCCCCCAGACTCCACAACAAAATGGCCTAGCAGAGAGGAACAACTAGACAGTGGTTGAAGTAGCAAGAACAATGTTGATTCAAGGAAAGGTAGCTCACACCTTTTGGAGAGAAGTGGTGAGCACTACAGTCTACACAATGAACCGAATACTCATCAAGAAAGGTAAGGACAAAACTCCTTATGACTATTGGACTGGTAAAAGACCTGTGGTTAGCTACTTTAGGGTATTTGGTAGCAAATGTCACATCAAGTGGAGTGAACATCAGGGCAAATTTGAAGCTAAATGTGATGAGGGAATATTCCTAGGATATTCCACCAAGAGTAAAGCTCTCAAGTGCTACAACAAAAGGACTCAGAGAATTATGGAAAGTATCAATGTAAGAGTTGATGAATCCTCTAAGAAAACTAAGGAAATCGACAGTCAACAAGCTGTAAATGAACCAGTTGCAACCTTCTAGGAACCGGTTGTTAGTCAACCAAGTACTAGTAATAGTGTTCCTGAATCGGTGAATGCTGATACTGATGGAGAAGAAGACGAAGGAGAAAAGAAAGAGGAATCTATCAGGACCATTCCTCGATATGCAAAGCTAAGCCATGATCCTAAGCAGATCATAGGGGATAAGGATGCAGGAATCCTTACAAGAAGGAAAATCAGAGAAAACTCATGTATGATCTTTGAATTTGAGCCTAAATCATTCAAAGAGGCACATAAAGATGAAGACTGGATCAAGGTAATGGAAGAGGAACTTGACCAGATAGAGAAAAATGGTACATGGTCCTTAGTACCCAGACCAGAGCATAAAAATGTTATTGGTACCAAATGGGTTTTCAAAAACAAGCTGAATGAGGATGGCATAGTGATTAGAAACAAAGCTAGATTGGTGTGCAAAGGATATGCTTGAGAAGAAGGAGAAGACTATGGAGAAACCTTTCCTCCTATAGCCAGATTGGAAGGAGTCCGTATGCTTCTTGTATATGAAGCTTTTAAAGGATTTAAGGTATATCAAATGGATGTAAAATCTGCATTCCTAAATGGTTTACTTGAAGAGGAGGTGTATATAGAGCAACCAGATGGGTTTTCCCTATCTGAAGATAGTGATATGGTATGTAGGCTACATAAAGATACCAGTCAAATGATGAAGAGAGAAGGTCCAAAGTTTAACAGGGAAAATTTCCATATAAAGGTAAATCTTTCACTGCTGACAACTTTCTTGATCTTGTGCATACTGATTTGTGTGGTCCTATAAAAACTAGAAGTGTGCAGGGTGATAGCTATTTCATGATCCTCACTGATGACTTCTCAACAATGATGTGGGTCAGATTCTTGAAAGACAAGTCTGAAGCCTTTGTGAAGTTCAAAGCTTTCAGAGCATTAGTGGAGAAGGAAAGCCGTAAAAGGATCAAGTGCCTCAGAACTGATCAAGGAGGGGAGTTCACTTTTGGTGAATTCAACAAGTATTGTCAAGAATTTGGCATCAAGATGCAACTGTCTGCCCCCCGGACTCCACAACAGATTGTCCTAGTAGAGAGGAATAACCAGACAGTGGTTGAAGCAGCAAGAACAATGTTGATTCACGGAAAGGTAGCTCACACCTTTTGGAGAGAAGTGGTGAGCACTGTAGTCTACACAATGAACTGGATACTCATCAAGAAAGGTAAGGACAAAACTCCTTATGAGTATTGGACCGATAAGACACCTGTGGTTAGCTACTTTAGGGTATTTCATAGCAAATGTTACATCAAGTGGAGTAAACATCAGGGAAAATTTGAAGCTAAATGTGATGAGGGAATATTCCTAGGATATTCCACCAAGAGTAAAGCTCTCAAATGCTACAACAATAGGACTCGGAGAATTATGGAAAGTATCAATGTAAGAGTTGATGAATCCTCTGAGAAAACTGAGGAAACTGATAGTCAGCAAGCTATAAATGAACCGATTACAACCTTCTGGGAACCGGTTGTTAGTCAGCCAACCAGTAATAGTGTTCCTGAACCGGTGAATGCTAATACTGATGGAGAAGAAGATGAAGGAGAAAAGCAAGAGGAATCTGTCAAGACCATTCCTCGGTATGTAAAGCTGAACCATGATCCTAAGCAGATCATAGGGGATAAGGATGCAGGAATCCTTACAAGAAGGAAAATCAAAGAAAACTCATGTATGATCTCTGAATTTGAGCCTAAATCATTCAAAGAGGCACATAAAGATGAAGATTGGATCAAGGCAATGGAAGAGGAACTTGACTAGATAGAGAAAAATGGTACATGGTCCTTGGTACCCAGACCGGAGCATAAAAATGTTATTGGTACCAAATGGGTTTTCAGAAACAAGCTGAATGAGGATGGCACAGTGATTAGAAACAAAGCCAGATTGGTGTGCAAAGGATATGCTCAAGAAGAAGGAGAAGACTATGGAGAAACCTTTCCTCCTGTAGCTAGATTGGAAGGAGTCTGTATGCTTTTTGTATATGAAGCTTTTAAAGGATTTAAGGTATATCAAATGGATGTAAAATCTGCATTCCTAAATGGTTTACTTGAAGAGGAGGTGTATATAGAGCAACCAGATGGGTTTTCCCTATCTGAAGATAGTGATATGGTATGCAGGCTACATAAAGCCTTATATGGTTTAAAGCAGGCACCTAGAGCATGGTATGAACATTTTCATTCCCATCTTGTCAAGATTGGATTTGAGAAAACAAGTCAAGATAGCAATATCTACTTGAATTCTAAAGGAGGTCAGATCCTGATCTCTAAGCTTTTCGTTGATGACATTATATTTGGTGGAGATGAGAAGATGAGTCATGAGTTCACTGATGAGATGAAGAAAGAGTTTGAGATGTCACTCATAGGGGAGATTATGTTCTTCATTGGATTGGAGATCCAACAGATGAAAGAAGGAATCTTTATCTTCATTGGATAGAAAGCGGTTGGTACACCGATGGTGATCGGTTGCAAATTATCAAAAGAGGATGATTTCGCATTGGTTGATGAGAAGGAATACCGATCAATCGATGGTATGTTGCATTATGTAGTTCATAGCAGACCGGATATTGCATATCCAGTTGGCATTACTACAAGATTTCAGAAAAGTCCAAGAGAATCTCACTTGGTTGCAGTCAAGTGGATTCTTAGGTATCTGAAGGGAATAGTTGATCATGGATTGTGGTACCCATACAACAACGATTTCAACTGGAAATGATTCATAGATGCTGATTGGGCAGGTAATGTGGATGACCGGAAAAGCACAACCGATGGTGCATTCTTTCTTGGTGGTAGACTGGTCTCATGGATGAGTAAGAAGCAGAGTTGTATGTCTCAGTCTACAGCAGAAGCGGAGTATGTTGCAACTTTCATGAACTACACTCAGACAATCTGGATGAACCATGTTATAACTGGCTTCAAAATCCTTGTATCTAAACCTGTAAGTATATTCTGTGATAACACAAGTGCTATCAATATTTAAAAGAATCTGGTTTTATATTCTAGAACCAAACATTTTGAGCTTAAGTATCATTTCTTGAGGGAAAAGGTTCATAAAAAAGAGATTATAATGGAACATGTTTCCACTAAGGAGCAGTTAGTAGACATATTCACCAACCCTCTCCCAAAGACTACATTTGTGCATTTAAGAGGTGAATTGGGGGTACTACCCCTTCAAGAGGTGAACTAGAAGTATTTGATCCACATCACTCAAGTGTTGCATAGTCAATCTTTTGTTGATTGATGTGTTGAAGGATGCTACTCCTCAAGGGGAGCAACATAATGGAACAACGATGCTTGTGCCTCCACTTTGGCATTGTTGTCAAAGGGGGAGAAGGAGTGAAGTGGAAAGGATATCTATAGAAAATGGGGGAGAAAATTTGAAGAGGAGAGATATCTTTGTATATTGCCATCAATGACAAAGGGGGAGATTGTTGGCATTATGTGAACCGGTATGAAGACATAATGATATTGTATTGTTGTCATTGATGTCAATATGTGACATGATGTGAACCGGCACATGTGATATGTGAGAAGAGAGAACCTGCATATGTATGAACCAGTATATATGCCAAAGTGAAGCGGTATATTTGTTCAAGATGAACCAGCATGTAGTTATGGGAACTGGCACATGGAAGCATTGTGTGACTACTGGTTGGTAGGTAGTTTCCACTTTAGGATTTTTGGTTGGAGTACCTCAAGCCTGTGTGACTCAATTGGTGATATTTGTGTGATGAGTTATAATGGTAATGGCTAACTGATCATGTTGCCACATAGATCCTGTGCACGTGAAGGATCTTGCATGAAGAAGGCTATCCCTATCTACCTCAGGAATGTGCGAAGTTTGTTAAATGGTGATAATGCATGATGGGTTATCAACCGCCATGAAATTGATGGATAATGGACGATGGAGACTGTCTTGAGATCGATTCAAGATTGTTGCATTTAATGTATTATGATTCAATGGTTAGGATTAAACCATTTGAATTGCTTAACCTAATAGGTTTAGGGTTTAGTGTTTTTGCTACCGACCTGTCTGTTTCCTATAAGGTCGATGTTGTGTTTCTTTCAGAGTTGTTGGCAAAAGTTGTATATGTGTATCCAAGGGAAGCAATACGTCATTCTTGCCAAACTAAAGAAGAGAAGAGATATCTGCAAAGTGAATGTGCAAAAGGTGAAGAGGAGCCGAAATGGATTTGCATTAGCATTGAATGTTGTTACCAGATCATTGTAATTCCTATTGATCTTTAACCATTTCAACAGTTGTGAAATCCCTTAACAGGGTAGACTTAACCGACTTGATACAAATCCCTTAATAGGGTAACTTGAAGTTATTGAGTTCTGGGAAGCTATAGAGCTCTGGAGATCCTTTAGCTATTGAGTTCTTGAAATCCTCTAACAAGGTAACCCTAATCGGGTTTAACCCTTAACCGGGTATTGTAGCCATCCCTTAACCGAGTGATCCCTAACAGGATCGGTTCCTAACAGAACCTATTGTAATGTCTTCAACCGGACAAGGCTCCTAACAAAGTGAACTTCTAAAGAGTTCAAAAAGAAAGCTTGTGGGTATTCATCCCCACCATGGTTTTTCCTAGTTGGGTTTCCATGTGAAAAATAAGTGTGTCATGTGTGATGCTTTTAGCTTGTGATGTTTTGTGATTACCTGTTGAGCATATGATGGTTCTGTGTTTTATGCCTATCTATAAAACATATTGAACTAACTATTGTGAAGATCTAATGATAGTTTACCTGTTCATGCATGAGGGTGTAATGGTGTTGTAGTATTGAGCTAAGAGGAAAGCTTAGTGAGTAACCAGTTTATTATTGTTTTAGTTTTTCTAGGTCTTACTGGTTGCACTCTGTTTCAACCAGTATCACTGTTTGCCAGTCATTTGGAGTATTTGCTGTCAAACCAGTCTTGGACTGTATTTTTGTCTGTACTGATTCACCCCCCCCCTCTCAGTACCAGTTTGGTACTATTCGTTCATCTTTGAGTTATCACTTTTACCATTTCTATTTCTATTTGATGGACATAATCAAACACATAATCTTTTGGATTTGGCTTCAAATTGAAAAATCTTGTTAGGGGTAGGGTACCAATAGTGGACATAGTTTCAATAGTGGACACCTTTTTGTCAACCCAACCCCCTAGTACTAGATTGCAAAGGAGCCTAACAAATTGATAATGAAAATTTCATAAAAGAATATCACATGTACCAATAGTGGATAATTTTGCACAAATGTTTTAGTAGTGGTTCACAAATGGGCTAGTAGTGGTGAACAAATGTGCTAATTAAAGTAAAAAAATGTCAAAAAAGGTGATCTACTATTGGGGCATTTATCCACTACTACTGCAAATTTTGAGTTATCTACTTTTGGTGCCAAGGAGTTCATGTATGGGTAGGCACTTTGAAATGACCACTTTTTAACCTTTTGGCACATAATAATTTCTACAACGTGCATCGTCACTACCCAGAAGTTGGATCCTTAATTATAAACAGTTAAGTCGTATACAAAGACAACAAAACAAAAAAATTGAAATCCAATGTATGGTCTGAGATTTCTATGTGCGTGAAGTTAGCTATGTCCACTACTAGTACCCTTCCCCTGGTAAATTATACAACATTGTTCCAAGCTCTTATGAAGAAATTTTTTACGCTCTCTATTACACCAGTAATAGAATTAATCATAAAATTTATGAATGACGTGATCCCATCTTTTACCCATTTGGCAAAAACCATCACTCCATTAACTACAGTAGTCCATGCATTCTTTGTGGCATCAACTATTGTTACTATAAGGAAGGTACTAACTACCTGTACCATTGTTCTAAAAGTTCTAATGGATAGGATGACCACTACTAGGTTCTATTATTGCTACTATTTCTACTAGATACTCAAACATTGAGAGTTGGTATCTCCAGAAACAACTCTAAATGCAGGGAATTCCCCAAACTTAGACAAGTGAAAAGTAGATCTTCTTAAAGAAACACTTACTTGATTTGTTGCTTCCTCTGTGCTCCAAGATGCAAACCCCGAGTCTTTAGAAAAGATGATTAGCTTCAAAGAAGATGTATGGAATGGATGTGCAATGCCCTATTTATATGCAAAGTTGAATCAGTGAACATACTATATTGATTGGCAAAACCCTAATCTCGACAAGCGAATGAACTAGATTGATTGGCAAAACCCTAAAGATAATTTATTTTTAAAATATGCTTTTAAATTTTATAAGAAATACAAGCATGAAAATTTGTACTATTTTATATATTAAGTTTAGTTTATTAAAATGAGAAGTGTTATTTTTATAATAAAAAATGTATGTAGTAAAAAAATAAAATTGAATAATAAATAAAAATCATTTCTATAAGTGTTTTATAATAATATATTCTTAAATGAAAAGTGTATTAAAAATGTACTTTTGAACACAAAATTTTGTTAGAAGATAATAAAATTTGTTTGTCTAATATTCAATATATATTTTCACTAATATATATATATATATATATATATATATATATAAAATTTTAATTTCCTAACTTTATGGAGAATAATTAAGATTATAAGTATTTGGTTTCATACATAACAATAACATTAATGCATAAACGTAGCAATTTTGTAATCATACAAAATTATGATGCATTATAAAGGTGGCAATTTAATTTTTCTACCATATCATTTTTAAAACAAAACATAATGTAAACCAGACATCTTCCTAAATATCATTTGCATTCTACATTCAAGCTACACATCAAGATTACCAAGAATGTAAAACTTAAACATCTCAAATGCAATTATGAATATACTACGTGGCTATGTGCAAGTGCATTAGGTTCCATCATGGATATTCTTACTAAGTGGCTAGGGCACTTCAACCTCAACCAAGTTCTCGTCTTCAGTATGTATTTGCACTAACTTGCACTCATATTTGCATCAACGGGTCAATACTATAAACCATATTCAAAGCTTGCATAAGATATTAAGCTCATAATCATAATTTAACTTCATTTTAATTTCAATATTATTTTAATGCATTTGAATTTAACCATCTAATTTTACCAATCACACTCATGTTAAAAATTAAAAGAACCAAACAAAATGAATTATGTCTAATAGTCTATCAATTATACTAATAATAATGTAAGCATATGATTGAGATGTGACAACTCAACTGATAGCAACAAAGGCAATGTGGATTTCAGTAAAGAGACGAGAGAAGTTGTTAATGAAGTGGACAACATGGATGACTCAGAATTGAACAAGACAACATAATTTTAAATAGTGGCAACCATTACAAAATTCATAAATTTTCCTATACATGTTGTCAATAAAAGACCAAAGAATCATGGAGATAATATAATTCATTTAAGAAAGCAATCCCAGCTATTATTTCATATGACTACATGAATCCATTTGAGGAGCTAGAGCAAAGGAATAAAGAACTAAAGGAGCTTAAATCTCAAAAGAAACAATAAAATGTGGAGGAAAAGGAAACACATGTTGTGGCATGAGAATTGAATGAGCAAGAAAAAATAGATAAGGAGATAGCTTGCAGAGAAAAGTACAAGTTGAAGATTGTAAAACAAAAGGAAAAAAAGAAAAAAAAGTTGTAAGAGAAGATTTAAAAGGCACAAGAGAAGAAGAAAAAGAGTTGGAGAAGGCATAGAAAGATTTACAACAAGAAAGACGCTTAAATTCTCTAATGAACCCTTTACCTAAAAATCATGCCTTGTTTTGAGAACTAGTGAATGTAAATATTCTAGGGTTTTTTGTTGTATTGAATTCTTCACCAATCACCTAGTCACAAGTGCCTTGTACTCAATTTTCAAATTTAACTCTATACATGAAATTCCAACTCCTACTCGAAAGGAGGACATGTGTCCCATTACTGCCCCATGCACAACTACAACATCATCTATGGGCTCACCAACAAAACATTTTGTAATTTAGATGGACTATCATTGGTTATCACCATTTCATACATTTTGTTGATGGTTACAAGTCCTATACATTTAGTTGATAGTTACAAGATGTAGGTCCTCATTTTTTGTTTAGATAGTTCCATGAAAATTGAGTAAAATGGAAGGTATGTAATGAGGTTTCTAAACTAATATATGTATGAGTGTGATTTATTTGTTTTTAAACATGACGACATGTACCAATTTGTTTTTACATAGTAGTAATCATCTAATAAAAATAATTAGTTCTAACACCCTTAGACTCAATCTACCACTTGGGAAACGTGTGATTGGTCCAAGGTGTCAAAAAAGGGGCCCATTTGTGGGTCAATCGGTCATGGTGCATGTCAACCAAGAGAAGAGGCATGTCAAGGCATGCATCTAGGTTGTATTTGACTACTTCAAGACCAGACAGTATGTAGACTATGTGTTTGGTTGCTAGATATCAATCTAATCCTAAGCAATCTCATGATCAAGCAGTGTAAAGCTTATTCAAATATTTGAAAGGGACTCTGAAATATAGATTATGGTATAAGAAGGATGATGATTTCACTCTAAAATCATATACAGATGCCAATTGGGCCAGATGCGATGATGATAGGAGAAGTACAAGTGGTGGTGTATTTTTCTTGGGAGACAAATTTGTCTCTTGGTTGAGTAAGAAACAAGATTTAGTGTCATTATTTACAACAAAAGCATAATACATTACAGTAGTATCTTGTTGTACTCATGTTATATGGATGAAGAAAACTCTTGGTGATATTGAGTTGAAGTATGATGAAGCAATTCTTATTATGTGTGATAACACGTGATATTAGCATTTCAAAGAATTTGATAATGCATTCAAGGACTAAACACATTGCAATCTGGTATCATTTCTTAAGAGAGAAGGTTGTAGAGAAGGAAGTCAGATTGGAGTATGTTGGACTAATAAAAAAAAAATTGTGGATACCTTTAGTAAGGCTTGGTGAAGGATACCTTTGAGTATCTTTGACAAAATTTGGGGGTTATTGTCCCTCCTTTTTTAAAATAGATGCATTCAATTGGTACAAATGTCTAGGGGGAGTTATAAAGTTCATCTTTTTCTCCTAGATTGATAGTGTTGCTTCTCTCAGGGGGAGCAATGAGTGGTGCAGTTATCAATGTCTTATTAGTAAGGGGGGGAGAGAGAATTTTAAAAAGTGCCCTTTGTCCTTAATGTCAAAGGAGAGATATATAGTCTCAGTTGAGAATTTTTGTCATTGTTGTTAGTGGTATACAAGTGTTGTCATCAATGAAAAAGGGGGAGAATATTTTTGATAAAGATAATTAGGTTTTACAAGGACCTAAAACCCAAAGTTTTACAGACCAAGGCCAACAACCAACAAGACCAAAAAACTAAGTAGAAAAAGGGGGAGAATGTTGAAAACTTAAGTTGTTGTATTATGTAGTCATTGATGTCCCTATGTGTTGTAGTATTCTGAAAATGTATGTTATGATGTTGTCGATTGGTTTGTTAATGATATTGAATAAGCCTATGGTGTTTCTGAAAGGATGGTGTAGCAGAATGTTCATTATGTAAGAAATAATGTTTATGCATAAAAAAACTATTTAGTCCCAATGGAAGGATGTTTTGCATTCCTCCAACATGTGAATATTATGGAGTGTGGTTCTAGATATAATGTCTATGACCTATGTACGTTGTACTATCAAGTTTATAGGTCCTCTATTGCTTAGATTGTTGATTTAGTTGTTGTTTCTGACAATGGGGTGTTTATCAAAACTAGTCTAGAGAATGCTTGGCGGTTCTTTGATATGTGGTTTTCCTTGCTATGACTTAGAGGACATGTCTATTTAATTTTTTTAGTGTTCCAATTCAATTTTCTAGTGATGGTTCGGTCTAGAAGTGAAGTTATGATATTTTGAATTCAGTGTTGTCAGTTGGTCTAGGTTTCAGCTAATTGAGGTGATGTGTTTAGTTTGGATCATGCCTTTTTGGTTGAGACATATTTTAGAGACTTAGTTTTGATTTTGATATAGGTATCACCATGGTGTGTATAGATCTACATTAAGTTTTGTGCATTGGATATTTTTTGGGGGCCAACTAATTAGTGTGCTACATTGTTCATCTACATGTTTCATTTGGTGTTGACCTTGGAGGATGTGTTGGCATGTGTAGTTCATTATAATAATTTCTAAAGGATGTGTGGTAATGTGTCTGGGTCCTCTCTATCTATTTGAGTGGACAATATTTGATGCTATAGGTTCAGGTGGCTCAATTTTTGTAATATTGTATATGATGCCCATGGCCTAAATAGTTAAGGGTTTCAAGAATTAGCTTGTATACATAGGAGTTCAGATGTATGAGCTGAGTATGGGATGAATGTGGATTGATGTGAAGTAGATGTGACTAATGTGCAAGAAGTTTTGATATTGTAGAAGAGGGAAAGACAATTGAGATGGTGCTTGTGGTCAAATATATTTTCCATCACATTGGTCTCTTAACATAGTGGTCTACGGACAATTTCATGATTAGGAGATCTTGTTCATTTCAGTTGATTTCATCCTTTGCACCTAACAAAAGAAGGTGTGTTATTTTTGGTAGTTTGTACACCTTTGTATCTTTCCCTAAGGTTGTGCATGTTGGTCTTTCAAGGCCTTTTAGTGGTAATGAGCCCCTTGGTCTTGTGCCTAAAATATGTGTTGGTGTAAATTATGTCTCATAATTGCACTTTACTTAAGTCAACTTAGGATAATGCATCTCATAGTAGTTTTGATATGAGGCACTTAGTGAAGTGTGCACATAGGGATGATGCATGTAGGATAAATTCCACCTTTTATGTTGTTATCTTGTTGTTACACTCCACCTTTGGTGGGTGATCCACCTCTTGTGGAATATTTCATTATTTCTCCTACCAATCCTCAACTACCCTTGTTTCTCATTAAGCCACATGTCATGATTGTGTGCTGAAATATCCATGTGGCCTTGCCTTTATAAGCAAGCTCATCTTACATTGTATGTAATGATCCAATTGATCTTATTTTGCATCTTGATTAGAATACAATTTATTCTTAGAAATATCTTGTCTCTCTTTTGTGCTATTAATTGTGCTCTAGATCTTGGCTATATTTGACAAATTCTTACATGGTCCATTAGGGCTTCATTGAGTTAGGTCTCAGGGACAACTGAGAGGGGGGATGAATTAGTTGTCTAATATTATTAAACCAAAAACAACTTAATCAAATTATTGTTTAATACTAGTGAAACAATCTGTTATACCAGTGGATAGATTTAATAGATAAATGTAGTACCGGTAAAGATTAATGCATGAAACTAAAAGACAAAGTCATCCACAACACATAACACAAATATTTATTCGTGGAAACCTTGTTAGGGAAAAAAAAATGGTGGGAAACCTTACCCACAATCAGATGATACTACTGCAGATAGTAAGTGTACATAAATGGGGTCTGCACATGCAGAAAGGCCAAGCGCCTAGAGCTCACTGCTCAAACACAAATGGGAGTCACATTGACTACAATTCGATGGTTAAATCCAATAAGAATGTACTGCTCAAAAGAGCATCTTCATATGTTGGATTCAGTACTGGTGTAATGCTGATATGCTTCCACAAAACCCTAGCTTCACCTTCAAATGATGTCTTCATGTATAGCTCTTCTAAATCTCGCATATACCTTCACACACAACCTTCTTTGCATTCCACATTAGATCTTACATTTAAGATCTTACATTTATACCATAACCTAAGACCAATTTTAGTAGGTCGGCTCTACAAGATATTACAATAAAATCATTTTATAAACAATACATTATCTGATGCAATAACTGATTGAACATGTCGGCTCAATGCATTTACAACATTAATTAATCATCTCCATAGTGTGCCATGCTGATCTGGAAAAGATAAACCTGCTAGTGTAACCCTAGATAACCCTAGACCAATAAACAACTTTCCAAGATACGATGTCCAAATAATGTCTTCGACATTACCAAGTGTCTTCCATGCTATTCCAAGTGTCGGTGATCATTATATCCTGACGGTATACCATATATCGATGACTGTGCATCAGTCACTTGCTTGCCAGTGAATGTTGCTAGATCTCCAAAGTGCTAGAGTTGATAGGTGTTGACATAAATGACAAAACCATACCAAAATACCAACAATCTCCCCCTTTGGAATTGATGGCAACACAAGATGGAAAAACCATCAAAGTGCCAAAATAGAAATGCCAAATACCAAAAACCAACAATCTCCTAAAAAGATCATTACAAAGTTCAAAAACCAAAACAATCTCTCCCCCTAGGAGTAACATGTATCTTTTGTGTTTTTCCATACCAATCTCTCTCCCTTTGACATAAAATGCCAAAGTTATAACAAAATACCAATTTTTAGCTTAATATACAAAAATACCAACTAATTTCAATATACCAACTACTCCCCCTGAGAAGTAGCTTCCTCATCAAAGCCGAATTAAGAATATATCTCTGTTAATTATGTCGGTTGATGATAGACATCAACTCTCTAAGTATCTACTAGTGGGGGTATGACCCCAAGCTGTTCTCTTAGATTTTCAAAAGTCTCCTTAGGTAGAGGTTTAGTGAAAATATCTGCAATCTACTCTTTAGTGTTCACATAGACCAGTTTGACTTGTTTTGCTTCAACATTTTCTTTTAGAAAGTTTAGCTTGATAGAAAAATGTTTAGTTTTAGAATGTAGTACCAGATTCTTGGATATATCAATTGTTGCAGTGTTATCACAATAGATAGTTATAGGTTCCTTGCAATTCACCTTTATGTCCTTTAACATTTGTTTAAGCCATAATACCTGTGTATAGTTTGTTGCTGCTGCAACATATTCTGATTCTGCTATTGATAAAGATGTGCAACTCTGTTTCTTACTTAACCAAGAAATTAATCTGTTTCCAAGGAAAAATGTTCCACCGGTGGTGCTTTTCCTGTCATCTACATCTCCTACCCAATTTGCATCTATATATGCACATAATTCAAAGTTGTCATCTCTAGGATACCATAATCCAAGATTTGTAGTGCCTTGTAAGTACCAAAAAATCCTTTTCACTACTGATTCATGATTTTCTCTAGGATTACTTTGAAATATTGAAACAATACATACTACATTCATAATATCTAGTCTTGTTTGTGTTAAATACAGTAAACCTCCTATCATAGATTTGTACCTAGTTGGATTAACAGGTGTTGACTCATCTCTTAGTGATAATTTGTCATTTGTAGTCATAGGTGTACTTACTGGTTTAGAGTTCTCCATTCTAAATTTCTTTAGTAACTCTTTTAAGTACTTTGATTGACTCAAGAATATACCACTATCAATCTGAGAGATCTGCAATCCTAAAAAGAATTTTACTTCTCCTATCATAGACATTTCAAATTCTTGTTGCATTTTGATAGACAAATCTTTACATAATCCATCTTCTCCTCCAAAGATTATATCATCAACAAAAACTTCTATAACCAAGATGTCATCATTAGTTACTTTATAGTATAAATTACTGTCTGCATTACCTTTAGAAAAACCAATCTCCAAAAGGTACTTATCTAATCTTGCATACCAGGCTCTTGGAGCTTTCTTCAACCCATACAAAGCTTTCTTTAACCTACAAACCATATCTTTGTCTTCTGTTAAGTAAAATCCATCAAGTTGTTCAATGTAAATCTCTTCTTCAAGAATTCCATTCAAAAATGCACATTTAATATCCATCTGATATACTTTGTAGTTCTTATGAGCTGCAAAAGCCAAGAATAATCTAACTGCCTCAATTCTAGCTACCGATGCAAAGGTTTCATTATAATCAATTCCTTCCTTTTGAGAATATCCCTTACACACTAGTCTTGCTTTATTTCTGATTATTTTACCATCTTCATTAAGTTTGTTTCTAAATACCCATTTGGTTCCAATAACATTTTTATCTTTAGGCCAGGGAACTAATGTCCAAGTGTTATTCTTCTCAATCTATTCTAATTCTTCTTCCATAGCTTTAATCCAAAATTTATCTTCACATGCCTCATTAATTGATGATGGTTCAATTTGAGAAATAAGGCATACCTCTTCATTTGCCAATCTTCCTCTTGTCATAACTCCTCTATATTTGTTTCCAATTATCTGATCTTCAGAATGATTCAATCTTACATACCGGGGTGTCTTTGTTTGTTGTTGTTCCTCAGTTACTATGGAATTTTCAGATGATACTGATGTAACTAGATCTTCATTTTGTGCCAGTGGGTTCAGTGTAGATTCATTTGACAGAATTTCTATTGCCGGTTCAAAATCCATATACCTTGAAGTTCCTCTGAATTGTTCATCAATCTTTGCATTTGTACTTTCAACAATTTTCTGCAATCTTTTATTAAAACATCTGTATGCTTTTCTCTTAGATGTATAACCAAGAAATATTTCTTCATCACTTCTAGGATCAAATTTTCCAATATACTCATCTCTTCTAATATAGCATTTACTTCCAAAAATTCTGAAATATTTAAGAGTAGGAGTAATGCCAAACCATAGTTCATGAGGGGTCTTACCGGTTTCACTTTTGATGTGAACTTTGTTGAATGTATAGACCACTATACTTACTGCCTCTCTCCAATATACATGTGGTAAGTTTTCTTCCGATAACATACTTCTTGCTGCATCCAAGATAGTTTTGTTTTTCCTTTCAACAACTCCATTCCGTTGTGGTGTCCAAGGTGCTGATAGTTGTCTTTTGATTCCATTCACTTCACAGAATGCATTGAATTCCTTAGATGTAAATTCACCTCCTTGATCTGATCTTAAACATTTGATTTTCTTACCGGTTTCATTTTCAACCATTGCTTTGAATAGTTTAAACTTTCCAAGTGCTTCTGATTTTTCTCTGAGAAAAGTAACCCAGCACATTCTAGAATAGTCATCAATGATTAGCATGAAATATCTATTACCTTGTAAGCTTTTAGTTCTAGCTGGACCACATAAATCAGTATGAATTAAATCAAGAGAATTATTTGATTTGTCTGGAATACTTTTGAAACTAGCTCTAACCTATTTTCCAAATTGACATTCCTTACGTACTGTGTTGTGAGGTTTGACAATTTTAGGTAAATCTTTAACTGCCTTAGTAGTACTAATTTTTACCATGTAATCAAAGTTTACATGATAGAGTCTCTTATGCCATAACCAAGTTTCATCAATGTGTGCAATCAAGCATGTCTTTTCACTATTATTCAAATGAAAGATATTACCTCTAGTCCGATTACCAGTTGCAATTTCTAAACTAGTTTTGTTCATAATTTTGCATTTACCATTTTTGAACTATAACTGAAATCCTTTCTCAACTAACTGACCAACACTCAAAAGATTATGCTTTAAACCTTCAACATAGTAAACATTGTCAGTGTTATGCTTATCATCAAGAGATATTGAACCCTTACCTTTCATTGAATAAGCTTTGTCATCTCCAAATCTTACTAGACCTCCATTATATTCTTGAAAGTTCAAGAATTTTCTTTTGTCACCAGTCATGTGATGTGAACATCCTGAATCAATGATCCATTCATCCTTTACTTCAATTTTAGCTGCCAAGGCCTGTTGTACTAGTTGCACTGTAGGTGTCGGTTGATCTTCTGTTATAGCAACAAAAACCCATCCATTGTCTATCGGATCCTCATCATAATCATTAGTCACTCCTTCATTAGCAACATAACAAGATTTGTCCTTATTCTTCTTGAATTTGCATCTTTGATATTCAGGATTAGGCTTGTATGTCCTTCTAGCTTCTTCTCTTAACCTAGCATGTCTATCAGGGCATCTTGAAGCCATATGACCAATCTTAATGCAGTTAAAACATTTAAAGGGTGCTTTACGTTCATACTTACTTCCAAGTGGACCTTTAGGCATTTTTCTTGCAAATAGTGCTTCTAGTTCTTCTAGTTCTTCATTTTCTCTCTTGCTTTCTTCAAGGTCTCTTGCATAAAAGGATTTCCAATCAGATTTGTCAAATGATGATGCAAATGATGTTGATGCTTTGAAAGCTAAGTCTGTCTTTATAGTAGCAACAAGACCAAATTCCTCAATCTCAAAGGCTGATAATTTTCCAATCAATGTATCCCTAGTTATTGATGTGTTAGGCATTGTTCTAAGTTCATTTATTGCAGTAACCTTCATTTTATATGCTGGTGGCAATCCTCTTAAAAATTTTGAAACAATTTCATCTTCACTTAAGGTTCCTCCACAACATTTTATACCCAAAACAATTTCATTTAATCTTTCCATAAAAGCAGAAATTCTTTCATCCTCTTCCATTTTCAAACTTTCATACCTGACCCGGAAGCTTTCAAGTTTTGCAATTTTGACTATGGAATCTCCTTCATTTAGTGTTTCCAAATGATCCCAAATAGCTTTATCAGTAGACCTATCTAATAGTCCCATGATTTGTTGATTTGATAATGCGCTCAAAAGTGCTTCTCTTGCCTTGCAATCATTTTCTTCATCTTTAGCCAGATTTGGTGGATTAGGTTGACTTGTAGAAGCAGCAATATAGCCATTCTTTGTAACCTCCCAGATATCTTTTCCAATACAGTTCAGATGTGTCTCCATCCTGATCTTCCATATCCCATAGTTGGTTCCATCAAGTTTAGGACTATCTTTCTTAAAATAATTGCTAGACATTAGATCTCCTCAAGCTGTTAAGCTTCTGCAAAGAGAGGACTAGGCTTTGATACCAATTGTTAGGTCCCAGGGACAACTGAGAGGAGGCAGTGAATCAGTTGTCTAATATTATTAAACCAAAAACAACTTAATCAGATTACTATTTAATACCGATGAAATAGTCTATTATACCGGTGGATAGATTTAAAAGATAAATGTAGTACCAGTAAAGATTAATGCATGAAACTAAAAGACAAAGTCATCCACAACACATAACACCAATATTTGTATGTGGAAACCCTGTAAGGGGAAAAACCACGATGGGAAACCTTACCCACAATCAGATGATACTACTATAGATAGTAAGTGTACATAAATGGGGTCTGCACATGCAGAAAGGCCAAGTGCCTAGAGCTCACTACTCAAACACAAATGGGAGTCACACTAACTACAATTGGATGGTTAAATCCAATAAGAATGTACTGCTCAAAATAGCATCTTCATATGCTGGATTTAGTACCGGTGTAATGCTGATATGCTTCCACAAAACCCTAACTTCACCTTCAAATGATGTCTTCATGTATAGATCTACTAAATCTCGCATATACCTTCACACACAACCTTCTTCGCATTCCACATTCGATCTTACATTTAAGATCTTACATATATACTATAACCTAAGACCAATTTTAGTAGGTCGGCTCTACAAGATATTACAATAAAATCATTTTACAAACAATACATTATCCGATGCAATAACCGATTGAACATGTCGGCTCAATGCATTTACAACATTAATTAATCATCTCCATAGCATGCCATGCTAATCTGGAAAAGATAAACCTACCGGTGTAACCCTGGATAACCTTGGACCTATTTGCCGGTAAAAGCAAATATGCAAATATGAATATACTGATAAACAACTTTCCAAGATACGATGTCCAAATAATGTCTTCGACATTACCAAGTGTCTTCCATGCTATTCCAAGTGCCAGTGATCATTATATCCTACTGGTGTACCATATACCGGTGACTATGCATCAGTCACTTGCTTGCCGATGAATGTTGCTAGATCTCCAAAGTGCTAGAGTTGATAGGTGTTGACATCAATGACAAAACCATACCAAAATACCAACACATTGAGTAGTCTATTTGGAGACATTTTGGAGTGTTCATTTTTTGGATCTGAACTATGAAAATTGGGGGGATCCTACAGAGATTTCAACCTCACCATTGAGTCCAAAAGACCGTTTTCATTCATTTGAGTATAAATTCACCTATATTTGGTGAAAATCAGTTTTGGGGCTTTGGAGAATTTTTTTACCCAATTTGGGTAGTATGGTACGGATTTTGTAAAAAAAATTAAAAATTTAATTTTTGCAAGTTTCTTTTTAATTTTCATTTTTTATTATTCGCTGAAATTTTTTACAATTGTTAAAGTTTTTTATTTAAAATTTTCAAAAATATATATTATTATTTTGTTTTGGGGGATTCACCCAACCCCATATCACTATACATTTGCATTTTTGTAGGGACTGTCAGCTCTATTTTTTGGTCGCCTCTACCATTGGCTCCTACACCAACTCCGGCTACCCTTTCCCATTCTAGCAGATTTTGCCAGCATTTTTTGGCCCTAACTGCCACTGCACCTCCGATCTCTGCCCCAACCGCCATTGGCTCCTTGTTCCACTGCCTCTATCCATGGTGGATCCCTTGGCATAGGCCCTCATTCCATCGTCGATGCTATCTCAAATGCCACATGACGCCCTTTTTTTCCATGCAGTATATGTGGCACCTCCTGATTAGCCCACGTGGATCTTACTCACTACCCAGTCAACATGTACAAAGGCACCACATCACTTGCCATGCATGATGCCATATTAGATGCTACGTCAACACCATGTCACTGCCTAGTCATCTACCATGCAAGCACATAGTACGTATAGTCACCTGCCACTTGGGCTACCACGTAGCCACTGTACTATCCATGCAAGCATCCACATCAAATTCCATACTATTCATACTATCACACATCATGTTTAGATTCATGTTGTATAGTGTCATGCAAATGTATGATGTCATCATCTATACAACGCATAGGGGGTGTGACGATTTGGTGATAGCTAGATGACCATCAAATTTAAGCTAGTTAAATTCTAACATCAGGAAGGTAAGTACACCAAGATGGTGAACAAAAAAGTGGCCACATGCAAAAAAAAACCAAATTTTTCATAACCTGTGTGGGTTCTAGAAATTCAAAAATGTGCTAGGCTTTGTAACACCAAGCCTAGACAAATAACAATTTAAAAAACCAAAACTTCCTCAAAACCCATACGGGTTTTGAGGAACATTTTTTTTAATAAAAAATTAAAAGTTTCTCAAAACTCACACAAGTTTTGAGAAACACATTTATTTTGTGTAGGCCATGGGTTTTGGCCATTTTCAATGCCAAAACCTGTGGAACACCACCAAGAAGAAGCAAAAAGACATAGAACCTGCATGGGTTTGCGACTATTTTGGGTTTTCCCAACATCAAGAGCAATTTTCAACAATGACACCCCATCGAACAGGTAAGATTTGATTTGTTTGATTTTTTTTGTTTGCATTTTAATTAAAATAAGATTTTTTAATTTATTTAAGTTTTGTTTTTATTAATTTGATGTCAGATTCTTCAAGCAATCCCCAAAAATGAAATAGACAACAAGGACCTCCTCCTACACAAGCAACATGAGAAAACCCTGTTAACATTGCACAAGAGCAACAAGAAAACCCTCAAAATCCTAAAAATGTTTCTCCTCAACAACCACCACACCCCAGAGCCATTATGGTCTATAAAAAATATAATTTTTAAAGCTAGACAAATTATTGCTAGCTTTAAAGTTATTATAATTGAACATGCCTTTAGAGAAAAAAATTTGGTTGCGGATGGCTTGGCAAACCTAGGCATTAATTCCGAAGCTCAAAGGTTTTGGTATGGAGAAGGTAATATTAATTTTAATATTAAAGATCTTCTAAGAAAGGACAGATTCATGGGGAAAGATGGATCACATAATCAATTATGAAAGTTGTAATGAGTAATATACACATTTATAGAAAGGTTATGATTACTTGGCAATGTGGCAGAATCCTAATCAAAGATATTAATCTTCCGCACACCTTGTGGGTTAACATTTTCAAAATTTCGAGAGGCAACTAGAAGGAAGCTCCAAAATTGTAGAAGAATAGAGCTGGTATTTTGAACTTGAAAATGAGAGGGGATCTAAGGAGAGAGGAACTAGATAACATCTCCAGATGGAAGGAAATGCCAAAGGTATGGACTAAGATGGAAAAAGGGTTCATGACGAATTTCATGGAGAAGCTGGTCGATTATGATAAAGGTAGGGTTAATCTTGTAGTCACCAAAATCACTGAAAACTGGATTAACGGGTCATTCAAAATTCATGGTGTGAGGTTTAAGCTGGATGTGGACCTCATAGCTATAGTAACAGGTATGCCCCACTCAGGTCTATTTTTTTAGAGATTTGAAAGTTTCTAATAATGTGGTTAAGCTTTTTCCATGCAAAGAGAAGGAGAGTGCAAAAATTGGTAAAGCTATGGGGGGATATTATGATTCTTCCACCATTAAGAAAATTTGGGGTTGTGTGTTTAATGCTATTATGGAATACATTACAGTGGAGGGTCATTTTACTAGGGTCCACACATACCATTTTGTGTTGTTAAATCATTTCAGGCATGAGAAAAGGATTTCCCTACCCTACTACCTCTTCAGGTCTTTGTTAAGGTCTCTTAATAAGCACATCAAGAATCCTTCGACTCTGGTGCTTCATTGTGGCCTCATTTTTCTCATCTATGAGCACTACAAAATCCTTGCTATCTAGGAAAATAGGAGATTGTCTGCATCTCCAGGGAAAGGTAAGAGAAAGGCGGAGGAAGGCAGGCCTAGCAAGGAAGAGTCGACTCAGAGAAAAAGGAGCAAAAGTGCTACTGGGATGAAAATTCAAGAGGACAAGAATGATTCAGAGGATACCGGAAAAGATGGTAGTGAGATGGAAATGAATGAGTCTAGAGGGGAGGAAAGCTGGAAAGAAGAGGATGTGGGGGAAGAGGAAGGAGAAGTTGAGGATGTGTCCAACCAAGATAGTCATACCCACAGTGTTAGTTTACGCAATGACAATAGCCAGCCAATAGAGGACAAGGATGATAAGATTAATGAGGAAAAAGAAATGGATATTGAGAAGGAGAAGAATAAGGAATTTGAGCAGGAAATGGACAAGGAGAATCTGAGCAAGGATAAGGAGTATGTTGGAGAAGGGTTATTTCTAGATAATCTCAAAAACCTATCTGAGGCTAGATTGGGCTTTGACAGGTGGACTTATGAAGTTATTAAGAATTTGGAAAAAAATGGGAAGCAGCAGGAAGAGAAAAGGAAGAAAGATGAAAGGGACTAGAAGCAATGGAAGTAGGATATGGAGGAAAAAGCTATGAAGATGGAAGCTTAGATTGATAATCTAGAGGAAGGAAAAACTGCTATGAAAAACCTGTTGGTTATGATTCTGGATATCGTGATAGTTGTTACTAAGAACCTAGAGGAAATCTCTAAGGTCCTTGAAAGCTCTAGCACTCCCAAACCCATCGTGGACCTTGATATTGATGAAGATGCCATCGAGACTGGGATTTTGGAAAGTGCTCCTGATGGAGCAGCAAAGAGAACAAGGGTGAGAATGAAGAAAGTTGTTGTGGCCTCTTCTAAGGAAATCCCTAAACTTAGGGATAATAAAGATTTGCATGGGATTAGCATGAATTTGGCTAATGCCCTAAAAAACATTAAGTAGTTCTTTTTCTATTTTTGTCTATTTTGGCTGGTCGTTGGTGGTTCTATGGGGCTTTTTTGCTTGATTTTGCTAGTATCTATGCTAGTTTTTTAGCTGTTTGTTCCTTCTTGTTTCTTAATGCTCTATTTTCTTAAGGATCTTTTGTAAAGGGTTTCGGGGCCCCTTCAAAACCTACTTTTATCGTAATAAAAAACAACCACCACCACCCTGAAACCCTCCATGTCCTCCATTAGATCATGTAGATGCCACACAAGAGGATCTCATCAATCCCCTTACACAAAATAGTGCCCAAATTTCTATATTGGTGAATAGGTTGAGGACCTCTAGGCTTGAGCACCACTCAACCCTCGCCAGAACACTAGAAACAATGGCTAATAGTGCAAATGAGGTATGTAGGGAGATTAATAAATGGGTTTCATGGAGGGATACATGTCAAAAAATTTATGCGGATGGGTTGTCATATGATCAAGTGAAGAAAAAGGGCATAGGTAAAGCTGACATATGTTCTCTTTTTACTGATCCTGTTACCAGTAACAACCTAGAACTAAATATGACTCAGTTTTCTATACATTGGTGTGTTCATGATAGGTTGAAAGAATTTTTTTGGGATAGGTCGTATATGGTCTTTGACCAACCACCTTGTAATAATTGGGAGGTACCTCTATATTTTTTGAGAAAGTTGTATTGTGAGTTTATCCTCGGCGAGAAGCCAAATACTTTGACATTCGATAATTTTAGGGTAGAGGGAGAAGCTCTGTGCAAGATAGACCTAGGGCCCATAGGGTGGTAGACCCACACCATAGGAGGCATAAAACTCCTAAACCCATGGTTCATGCCACTATCCCTATATCCTTGAAAGAGTCTATGGAATTACAGACTCTTGAGGAAGCTGCATCATTGACTGATGTCATTGTTCAACATGGCACACAACTAGTTGGAGTAGAGGATGTACCAGCACCTGCAGGACTTCCTTCATCAACAACACCTCCTTCATCAGTAGCACCTCCTTCCTTAGTGACACCTCCTTCATCAGAAGCAAATCATGCATCATTTGGCACGAGCCAGCCCATTCAACATATGTGCCCCACCTTCTAGGTTGTATGTTCCGGTGTAGCCACTAATGCAGACAAGGATGGTTTGACATCTCATTCATGTACATGTTGTAGGAGTAGATGCCATGCTTCCACTGTAGAGGATGTGGCCCTCACCGACGAAGTGCACAATATGTTGTACCCTCTCTATCACACACAAGTGTGTTTAATTTTGTTTATAACATGTTATAAATTAAGTGACTAAATATTATAAAAAGAAATGAATTTTTATTTTTAGAATAATTTAAAGTGACATATAAATCAAATGCATTGTAGGGCACAGTAGGTGGTGGGAGTACACCACATACTTTTTAGTCGACTCCACGGTAACAAGTAGTTTTGCCACCAGAGGTAAAGATTTGTAAATTTGTTAAAAATATAATAATACATTGGTTTCAAAATATCTTTTGTTAATTATATGTATCATTACTTGGTATTTTGTAGGGCTTGTCAGTGGCTGAGATGTCCCAACTTGATGATATCACGCTTTCAACCATTGACTTTGGCCAAGATAGCTATGCGGTACCATTTAGATTTATATATTTTTGACTTAAGTGATATATTAAATACATGCTCTTTTCCCTTATGTTAATTTTTGTCCATTAGTTTATGTTGGCAAATACACACTCCAATGAGAAATTGTAGGTGATTGAAGGTTTTTTCATTGATAGAAACCTTGCAATTATATGATACTAGCAAGATAAATATACCGGCACCGGCAACAACAAACTCTACACCAACACACAGAACACCGACAGTGAAAGGAAGGATACCGACACCTTGGCTAACAGGAATTTTGTTGATAATATATTTTGTAATTAATTGTAAAATCATTGTAAGCTGACATGGTGAGTTGTAATATGACTCATATATGTATGAGATCATTATAGAACATATTGTAATAAAGAGATAGGCAAAATTATGCAGACCTAATATGCGAATTATAGGTTAAGGGTTTATGTATGAAGCAGAGCTAAAACTGGTACTGGATCTGGCATAGCAGATGCTAATTTGAAGTAGTACAAGACATTGGATTTGTATAATCCATTTTTGTAAGTCATTGTGACTTCTTTTGTAATTGAGTAGTGAGCTCTAGGCACTTGGCCTTCCTGCATGTGTAGGTCGTAAAACAATAATATTCCCTTATTGGCCAATAAGTGAATATTGTGGGTCACAAATCCCATCGAGGTTTTCCCCACACCGGGTTTCCTCATTAAACTACTATGTTATGGTGTGCTTTTCATGTGGTTGTTGTTATTCTTGTTTACTGCATTATTTTTGGTTTATCGGTACACAGTATTGATATGCTTTACATGTTTTAAATCAAGTAAATCTACAAACCGGTTAGATACTGATTCACCCCCACCTCTCAGTATCTTTGGGAATCCTAACAATTGGTATCAGAGCCTGGTCCTCTATTTTCAGAAGCCTAATAGCTTGAGGAAGATCTTGACACCAGTAGAGACGGAAAACTTGAAGAAACAATTGGAAACAGCTCTTTCAGACTATGATGCAGAAAAATTGAAAAATATCAAACTTGGAGATGATCTAAAGGCTGCTCAGGACATTATTCAAGCACTCCAAGAAAATCTTACCATTGCAAGAAATAAGAGAAGAGAACTTTGTGAGAAGATGCATAATGAGAATGATGAAAAGGAAACTCTTAATGATTTGGTAAACAAACTAAGACAAGAAAATAGTATAACAAAGAATGAGATGTAGGATATGACTATGAGATTTTGCAAAGAAATTGAAGATAGGAAGAAAAATGAAGAAGACTTGACTAGAAGATTGAATGATGTTGCAAATGAAAACACAAGACTTAGTCATGAAATTGATATGTTGAAGACAGATCTGATGCATACACAAAATGACACAAATGAACTCATGAGACAAAGGAATCTTGGAAAGAGAACTGGCTACTGCAAATCAACACAAGGAGAAATTCAAGAAAAGCTTAGAAGAACTTGGTGACATGTTGAAAAATCAAAAACCTAATGGTGACAATAATGGCCTTGGCTTTGAAGTTGGTGAAAGCTCTGATAGTGCAAACACATATAGAAAACCGGTAAGGAAACCAAATGCTTATAAATTTAATGGCAAATGCTTTAACTGTAACAAGTATGGTCATAGAGAAAATCAGTGTAGATCTACAAACTATTAGAGCACTAATACACCCACCAGTCAATGTTCTAAATGCAACAAAGTTGGTCATAATTCAGAGAATTGTAGATTGAATGTAAGATGTTATGTTTGTGGGAGATTTGGACACTTATCTAATCAATGCAGAATACAAACCGGCATAGGATATGGGAAAGCTATTCAGAAAAACAATGTGACCTGTTATGCTTGTAACAAAATTGGACATTTATGCAAAATTTTGTAGAAGTAAGGCACCACCAACAAATAATAATGTTGCTAGTTTGAAAGGTAAAGAAAAGGTTGAAGAGGTAAAAAAATAATTATAAAAACAATAGATCAAAAATTCAGATCAAAATATTGATGGGAATACTCCTCCACTGGCATAACATAGTAACACTCCACCGGCAAGAGACTCCTCATCTAACTGAAGGAAAATCCTTTGAGGGTTTAGCAACAAATGAAATACATGTTATTATTCCCTCAATTGATGGTGAAAAGTTGAAATCACTTCTACACCGGTAGATGAGTTAAGTTGTAACTTAAACCAGCAAGCATTAAATGTGGTGGTTGGAAAAAATAACATTATAAAGCAAGTGTTTTGGCTCCATTTTTCATTCACCGAGCATTCAAATCTTCAAGAGAGCGAAAATCCCAAGCGAAGGCATTCCAAGCAAAGAAGAAAAGAAATCTATCAAATCATTCATCCTTAAGGAAGATCAAGGTATTTATAGATATGGCATCTTCATCCACTCCTGAATTTATTGCCAACCCTACTATTGTTGAAGTTGTTAAGTGACCTAGACCCTTTTTTCAGCTAGTTCCCAAAATTGCTAAGAAACATGATAGCATAGGGGCATTCTCTCAAATCCCTAAAGGAGTAGTATATGATGAAGACCCTAGAATGTATATACACTTTCATATTGATGAGCTAGGTGATGATGAAATTAAAAATATGTATAAGACTGTAATCTATGATGAATCCGATAATGTCAAACCTGAACACAAGATAATAGAAACCCTAGGTTTCACAAAAATTCTTAGTATCCCAGATTTCCCCAAGGATGTCATAAGAATTGTGTTAAGAAAGGTACATGGTGAATTTTTCTGGTTAGACTCTATTCACAAGATCACAAAAGAAGCAGTAAGGGCAGTAACAGTGTTACCCTCCACCGGCAACAGACCTGACAAAACTAAGAAGGTCTCAAATGACCTAGTGATAAGCCTAACCGGTGCAACATTTGACAAGAGATCACTAAGGGTAAACAATGTAAAGGATACAAATATCAAGTTCATCAGTATGATCTTAGGTTACAAGGCTACACATGCAAATAGGTTAAACTCAATTTCTAGCCTATGTATTAAGAGTGCCTATGACATGGTAAATGATAATGCAAGGATAGACATATGTGAATGGCTTAAAGATGAGCTAATAGACATCTAGGAAAGATCAAAAGGGAAAAAAAAGGATCATTCATATTTGGAAACCTACTTGTTTGTCTGATGCTATACATAACCAAACAAGTACCCAATATTGGTGCTAAAGATTTTGGATTTGATATACCAGTAGGAAAACAACTATCAGAATTGCTGAACAATATGGGAGAAAACAGGGAGAAAAACATAAATGAGCACTTTCAAGCACTAAAAGTTCGAATGAAAACAAGAGTAAGGTTATCACAAGCTATTATGGATAAGTACCAAAAGGAAATCTATTTTGTAATAAAGAAAGATGAAATTTGGATGGAGGTAGTTATTCCTAGAACCATCTGGGTAACTAAAATGGGGTATGAGACTGATAACAACATAATAGAAACTTATGCAAAATCCCTCCTAGAAGCTCCTAATGAATTGGAAGAAAAAGTATTTGGTAGTGTTGAAACTATAGAAAGCCAAATTCAATCAAGGAAAAGAGTTAAGAAGGTTGAGTCAACTGTTAGAAAAGGAACCCGACAGGCAAAAGCTATTAAAGAAGATGTGCTAAAACAAACTGGTATAACTGAAAGTGAGTTGGAAGCACTTCAACTGGAAACTCACCTTTCATCGGTTGGAACTTCTTCAGAAAGTGACATACCTATTATATTCAAGAGAGTTGAAAGGAAAAGAAAACATTCACCAACGCCTTCTCCTACACCAAAAAGAACAAGACAGAAGCAACAAGTAGTGACGCCCCCAACAAAGAAAATAACTCCAAAGGCAAAGAAGTTGACTCTTAAGAAGAAGTCAAAATAGACTATAGCTCCCATTGATAAACTACTTAATGAAATTACTGAGGATGGCAAGTTGAAGAATATCAGCAAACTGTATAACACACTATCCGTTGATGACAAAGAGAAAGTAGAGAACACTGTAATATTACACTTAGATATTTTCAAGAAATTTTTGATGCAAATTGTTGATGAAATACCGGCAGATCTATATAACAGACTAGAAGCTAGGAGAGTAGCTATTATTGACCTAGATAAGAAAATAAAAATTGACAAACTACTTGCAGTGCACCCTGTTAACTCACTTGATGAGATAGATCAATTAATCTCTGAGGCTAACCGGTCAGTATTCTCAACTACTCACTGGCATGTAGCACTAATGGCAAGAAGAGTAAATCAGGTAACAGAGGAAACAACAGATGCATGGGATATATTCCTAGTAGAAAAAGAGAAACAAGAATAGTATCAAAAACCTAAAACCTTCAAGGTATATCAGAAGGATAGGGACAAAGGCAAAGGAAAGGTTGGTGGACCTCCCATTATAAAGATAACAGACAACTTACCCCCACCACCTTTAGATACTCCACCGGTAGACACTACTGACAATCAACTAACAACTGTGAGTATGGATACACCATGTGAGGATACAAATCCTAATTCTGAGGTATTAAATACAATGAACATTGACACTTAGGAAGTCAATGTTGTGGTGGATAAGGAATCAACTGAGAAATCAGATGTGGCAACAGAGCCACCGACAGGAAATATTGTAGTTGAAAACATTGGAATTGGGGAAATAAAACAAACTGAAGGATCAAGTGAACCACCAAACACTGGAATGGCAAAGACCACAGATGTGCAGACTGATGCATCCACTAAGCCACCATCATCAACTGAAACTGAAAAACCAACTAAGTCACCAACAACAGGCAGCACAGAGGAAAAACCGATAGTAGACAACACTGAGAAATAGGAAGAGCAACATGCTCCTTCACAGGTATAGGTTGAAGCACAGGTACAGATAGAGACAGTGCCACCGACCCAAAATGAAAAACCTAAAATTTTGCTTGTAGAAATGGAAACTCAAATAGATCCTCCTGAGAAAGAGGAAAGCAAAGCTATAACTACAACCAGCAGATTATAGATTGTAAAAACTATTGGACAAACATCCAGTACAACCATGACTGAATTCAGACCTACTAATGTAACTGAGGTCTTATTGGATTCTATAAAGAAAATAACAGAGTGCAATGCACAAGCCTATAAGGCTATAGATGACACTTTACCAATTTTGAAGATGATAGCTCCAAAGTCTAACATAGACAATAAAGATTCTTTGAGCCAATTAGACACATTGTCTAAGTATATAACCGGCAACCTAAGAACATTGGATCAAATAAATGAGGATACATTTAAGGAAAGAATGATAAAAGAGAAAGATAAATTCTTTATGGAAATAGTAAATAAGAACAAAGAGGAAATGAATACTCTTTTATTGGAACTCAGTGAAATCATTTTTGACTTCAAGAAACTGTACAGGGACACATGCAAAACGGATGTATTAACAGAAGATCTTGTAAAAGAAATCAGAAAAGCACAAGATAAGATTAATAATATTTCTAATAATCTAATTGGATCATCAAACTCATTTTTGGAATTAGAGAAGAAAATTGGAGAGCAGGAAGAGAAAATCAAGAAACTCGAAAAAGAAAAACAAGAAATAAAGAATAAAGAAAAGGACTTAAAATGCAGACTTGGTCCAAGACTACAGTATGTTATTTCTTTGAGAAAAGAAATATCTAAGGCTCTGGTTCTCGGACTAAAGAAAATAGAAGAGAAAATGCACATACTCATCGGTACTGTGCAGAGAACCTAAGAGGCTATAAAAGATAGTAAGACATTCAAAAATGGAATAAATTTAATTTTGACAGATATTTTTTAGATTGTAACCCACCAGTTACAAGAATCCAGGCAAGACTCCACTGACAATGAATGATAACCTTTTTCATTGATGTCAAAGGGGGAGTAGAGGCAATGAGAAAAATGATCAGCAGATGACACCATAAGCTCAAGGGGAGCACATTGTTTTTTGGTAACACATTTTTGGTAAAACAATTCTTGCAGTCTATTTTTTGGGGGATATCAGTTTTGGACACTTTTTGATTTTTCTCATGAGTGTTGCCATCAATGCCAAAGGGGGAGATTGTTGGAAAATACACACTCCAATGAGAAATTGTAGGTGATTGAAGGTTTTGTCATTGATGGCAACCTTGCAATCATATGATACCGGCAAGACAAATATACCGGCATCGGCAATAACAAACTCTACACCGACACATAGAACACCAATAGTGAAAGGAAGGATACCAGCACCCTGGCCGACAGGAATTTTGTTGATAATATATTTTGTAATTAATTGTAAAATTATTGTAAGCCGACATGGTGAATTGTAATATGACTCATATATGTATGAGATCATTATAGAACATATTGTAATAAGGAGATAGGTGAAATTATGCAAACCTAATATGAAAATTATAGGTTAAGGGTTTATGTGTGAAGCAGAGCTAAAACTGGTACTAGATCTAACATAACAGATGCTAATTTGAAGTAGTACAAGACATTGGATTTGTATAATCCATTTTTGTAAGTCAGTGTGACTTCTTTTGTAATTGAGCAGTGAGCTCTAGGCACTTGGCCTTCTTGCATGTGTAGGCCCCTCTTGTAAAACAGTAATATTCCCTTATTGGTGAGTAAGTGAATATTGTGGGTCACAAATCCCACCAGGTTTTTTCCCACATCGGATTTCCTCATTAAACTATTGTGTTATGGTGTTCTTTTCATTTGATTGTTGTTATTCTTGTTTACTGCAATATTTTTGGTTTACCGGTACACAGTATTGATATGCATTACATTTTTTAAATCAACTAAATCTACAAACTGGTTAGATACTGAGTCACCCCCCCCCCCGCTCTCAGTATCTTTGGGAATCCTAACAGTTTACTCCACCTACCTCAAGGACATCTCATGTGAGAAAGCCATCCTCTAGCACTTTGAGGCAGAAAAAGATATCCTCTCGGACACCCAAATGACAGGAAGGTAATTCAGTAGAATTTAAATTCATTTGTTGAAATGTATTATGATTAAACATGTATATGTAGATATTGATAAATGCACTTAATTTATTTGTTCTATATACAAAAACATATGGTGTTTACGGAATTAATGAATGGACCTGGTGTCGATGAGGTTCAGCAGAGGGAAGAGGTGATATCTTCATATTCATTTTGGATTGCATTCTTTCTTGTTTGAAATGACTAAATCATTTTATGTCTATCTCATATGTTATCATTTTTCATACAAGAAATGGTAATAGCTACATCAGATTCGACTAGGCCTCCTGAAGTTACAGGAGAACTCTATGAGGCTTTGGTGTGCATTTTTTCTATGTATGCTAAAAATATTTGTTTTATCTAGTTTTTCAACAACTTTGGGTTATTAACTTGTATGAGTGTCTTTAAACTATTACAGGCCCCTTCCAAACTTCCTACTATTATTCTACCATTCCATTTTAGTAGAAGTCCTACACGAATATTATGGGATCCAACACAATGAAGGGAAAAGATATGTTTGTCTTAGATCAACTCCTTTTCACTAACTGCACAAGAAAGTTGAAACTGTCTAGTTAACTCCTTTTGGATCACTTACCATGGATATAGGAAATGGTCATAACTGATTTATCTATGACTTTGCCTCCTACGACCACAACACATCCATCTAAGGCTCTAGTATGCTTTAGTTTTTTAGTCTATTCATTTTTAGTTATTATGTTTTATTTGACATATGTGTTATTAACATGTATTAATGTTGTTTTACCAGTTACAGCCTCCTCTAGGGCATCCCACAGATCCTCAGCCTCACCCAATTGCAGAAGACAGAGATGAGGTAATCAACATTTCAATTTCAAACAATTTAGAGTTCAGTATTTAGTTATTTTGATGTTATATTGAGAAAATATATCTGATTCGACATTTGAATTGTCCTTGTGTAGCCACCTGCAGAGCCACGTACTACTTCGAAGAGGCTCAATTTTGATGATCCGCCATGATCATAGATACTGATAGAGACATATAGTTATAGTTGTGGTCATTGAAGGACCAACTTTTTTATATATTCGACATTTGTATATGTATATATTGACTTTGACAGACATGGCACATGCCACATTTTTGTAACTATTATTGATTTGGCATCTATGCCATTTTTTGATATGTGCACGATTATTGTTCATTTTGATATATATGAAACTTGATATTCGATCCAATTTGTTCATTGATATATACGAAACATGATATTCTTGAAACTTAGTTATTTGCTATTGAAATGTGATCAATTTTTTTCATTGTGTATATGTCTTGAAATGTGATCCAATTTGTTCATTACTTGTAACTCATATGGCATATACTTTTAAACTATCTATTGCTCATATTGTGTAAACCCAAGTACTGATACCGGTAATGCTGATATTGTGTATTTTGATTAGTGAATTTTCTTTGAGTCCTTCATGCATGAAGATATTGGAGTGAATTTATCTAAGGATGATTCAGCTTAGGTAAGGTTTTCATTTAAATTTTATTCCATAACAAGTCAGCCTTAGGGTAAGAGACACACCTATTCATCCAAATCACCTATAAAAGAAGAGTTGAAGAACTTATGGATGATCCATCTAAACCAATGGGGTCATTTTGTCTCTGCCTAAAAAAGTCTCTTGATTTCAAGCAACTCGATTTCATTTTATTGTGGTGATATTTTTTCTGTCGCATCAAAAACCATAAAAAACCGTCAGTGAGAGGTAGAAAAATAGTGTATCTTTCCTTCTGCTTGTCGTGGGAATGAACTATCAGTGTGAGCGCATCTAGGTAGCTGGGTTTACACTAGGTGTGCCCTTGTCTCACTCCCCAAGACGTCTGATCGTTATGAGCCACCTTGTAGCGACACTTTCCCTTGAGTGCTCAAAGTGGAAAAAATGGTCAAACTTTGACGTTGCATAAGTTGGAGACTATGGCATTTATGGATGATCTTTTAGAACCTATGGGGTCATGTTTTTACTGCCTAAAACATCCTCTCTCAGTTTCAGGCAACTCAATTCTATTTTCTTGTGGTAAGATTTTTCTGTCGCATCAAAAACCATCAGCGAGAGGTGGCAAAATAGTGCATCTTTCATTCTGCTTGTTGTGGGAATGAACCGTCAATGCGAGAAAATCTAGGTGGTTGGGTTTACACTAGGTGTGCCCTTGTCTTTCTCCCCAAGATGTCCAATCATTACGAGCCACCTCATAGCAACATTTTCCCTTTAGCGCTCAAAGTAGAAAAAATGGTCAAACTTTGGCATCGCGTAACTCGGAGACTGTGGCACTTATGGATGATCCATTTGAACCTATGGGGTTGTGTTTTCACTTCCTAAAACAACCTCTCTCAGTTTTGGGAAACTCGATTCTATTTTCTTGTGGTGAGATTTTTTCTGTCGCATCAAAAACCGTTAGTGAGAGGTGGCAAAATAGTCCATCTTTCGTTATGCTTGTCATGGGAATGAACCATCAACTTGAGTGCATCTGGGTGGCTAGTTTTATGCTAGGTGTGCCCTTGTCTTACTCCCCAAGATGTCTGATCATTATGAGCCACCTCATAGCGACATTTTCCCTTGAGCACTCAAAGTGGAAAAAATGGTCAAACTTTGACGTCGCATAACTTAGAGACCGTGGAACTTATGGATTATCCATTTGAACCTATGGAGTCATGTTTTTTTTACCTAAAACATCCTCTCTTGGTTTTGGCCAACTCAATTTCATTTTCTTGTGGTGAGATTTTTTCTATCGCATCAAAAACCGTCAGTGAGAGGTGGCCAAATAGTGCATCTTTCATTCTACTTATCGAGGGATTGAACCATCAGCACGAGCACATCCTGGTGGCTATTTTTACATTAGGTGTGCCCTTATCTTTCTCTCCAAGATGTCTGATAGTTATGAGCCACCTCGTATTGACGTTTTCCCTTGAGCGCTCAAAGTGGAAAAATGGTCAAACTTTGACGTAGCGTAACTCAGAGACCGTGGCACTTATGGATGATCCATTTGAACCTATGGGGTCATGTTGTTGCTGCCTAAAAAATCCTCTCTCAGTTTTGGCCAACTCGATTCTATTTTCTTGTGGTGAGATTTATTATGTTTCATCAAAAACCATAAAAAATCGTCAGTGAGAGGTGGCAAAATGGTGCATCTTTCATTCTAATTGTCGTGGGAATGAACCATCAGTGCGAGCACATCCGAGTGGCCAGTTTTACACTAGGTGTGCCCTTGTCTCCCTCCCCAAGATGTCCAATCGTTATGAGCCACCTCGTAGTGACGTTTTCGCTTTAGCGCTCAAAGTGGAAAACAGTCAAACTTTGATGCAGCGTAACTTAGAGACCGTGGCACTTATGAACAATCCATTTGAACCAATGGGTTCATGTTGTCACTGCCTAAAAAGGCCTCTCTCCATTTCAAACTATTCCTACTAGCTCTTCAAATTGGGTAATTCAACAATAACTCAAAATTGCATATTCAGATACCCGTTTGCAAGTTATTTAACATATGTCAGAATCAAAATCAATTATTTATAATCAAATAGTACAAATTTATAATCAAATGGTACAAGTTTATTACAATTGTATTATAATCAAATGGTACAAGTTTATTACAATTGTATTATAATCAAATGGTACAAATTTGGGCTCTCAAAATTTGCAAATCAGCCCCATGGACACTTTCGTATATAAAATTTGGCATCTTATATAAACGATCAAGCTCATTACTATTTATATCTACAAAATTTTGCATCTAAACATGCAAATTACAACTCGTTGTTGTTTTTTTATACAAAAATTAGCATCTAGATATGCACATTACAACTCATTGTTGTTTTTTTATACAAAATTTAGCATCTAGATATGCACGTTACAAATCATTGATGTTTTTATATACAAAATTTGGCATCTACATATGCACATTACAGCTCATATGCATATTACAACTCATATGCATGTAGAGAACATCCAAAAAAGTGAAGTTACAATGTTTCGCAAAAGATATATACAAAATTGTCAAAATTATTCTACCATATTGTAGAATTATTCTTCTAGATGGCCCAAAATCAATCAAGTGAACCTTCTGGATCAGCTCTAACCCTTAGTGTCTCAAGTATTGCCTTGTGGTTTGATTCATGAACTTTCCACAAATCCTTGTTAAGAGGTCTACCACAATATTAATCAAATGAATATTTGTTGCAACATGAAGGTTTGAGTAATGAAGAATATGTCTATGTGTCTCAAAGTCCTCAAACAACTAGGCATTAGAATTTTTGATAGGGTACTTGCATTTTATAGAGGGATAAGTTAATGCCAAAATCAATACAATGACTGCTAAATAAATGAGTTTAAGAGGTCTCAATACAACTCGACACAAAAATGGTACCTTCTAAGCCATGTCCTTGTCACAACAATGGATCCTATTGGGTACTCAATACCCTCTACATCAATCACTGTAGAAGTCAATTTCTTTTTGGCCTTAATACAACGACACAAAAAGTAATTTGTTCCTTCTTCATTCTTATCATCCGTAATAACTGCATATACATGACCTACATTTAATAGAAGGATATAAGTTAATACCAAAATCAACATAAGTTAATACTAATAAATTAAGCTTAAAATTGTAGCAAATTGCAACCCTTTACCTAGTTCAACTATGTCTGATACATGGTCAAAATCCATTGATGCTTCAATCTAGTTCATTTGCAGTTCTCTAGGAAGTTGATATGTATCTAGGGTTTGCAAAGGTCTACAAGACCATTGGTCAACCCACTCTTTTGATTCACATTCATCCCACAAAAAAAGCATACACAAAGAGAAAAAGCATGCAATTTGTCTAGTATAAATAACTAGTGATGTTGCATTTGAACTTTTAAATTAATGCATGTCACTTGATCCAATAAGTGTACAATAATCTAGATAGTTTTCAATGTTAGATTCACTTATTAACCAAAAATATCTACAAACCATAGACTTACCTGCATTACCTAGTCCCATCTTAGAGTTACACCATTGCACAATTGTTTTTGCATCTATTAACATTGCACCACCTTCGTACTTCAATTCCTCTCTGGTAAGAGCTCTTTTCACACATGCTCCCACATCAACATGCTCTTCCTTTCCATGCCTTGCCTCAATGAAATTCCAAAAAAGTTGTACACCACTTGTCACATGCATCCTAGTCAACTAGTAGAACATCCTTGCAATCTTGAATTGTGCGGTGCAATTGTCCAACCATATTAAGTGTTAGTTGTACATTATATCTCTTTCCCTTAAACTATCATAGAAGACTATAATGCATCCTTGCACAAACTCTGAGGACTGAGTACGATCATTGCTGATATAGAAGTGATATTCTCTTATAACATTTATGTCCTCCTCGGTGCTATCATGTGCATGCATGAATGCTATGTGTACAAAAATTGTAACTTGTGTAGAGTGGTAATACATAGATTGTACTTCATTTTGCAGCTTTAGTGTATTATTCTCATCAAAATCAATGAGAGAGACAATAGTGTCGAGGGGGAAAGTGTCCTTACATAACTTGAATTTCTCATCTAACCACCTAGCTCTATGTGTGTGACCTATGTACTCATACACTAATTTCTCTTGAAACATCTTCATAAAATCAACTACGCATATATCCCTTTTCACTAACTCACACCTCTTTAATTATTTTCCATCTTTAACACCATATGTGACTAACTTATATTTTCCAATAGAAACTAGTTCCTTACCAATTTCATGTGTGCTATCTAGATGTAGGCATCTATGCAATTGTTGCAAACCGCCACATGTAGGACAAAAACCTCTCAAACACATCATCTTATAGTAAATGCACTCGTCATCTCGTATATTTAGTACACTTCAAATAAATTCTCTTGATGACTTAGGAGGTGCTTGTAGACCACTTTCCTACAAAACATCATTACTGTGCAAAGTACAACATATATAGCGATAAATATCATAATGCATGGAAAATCCAACATGGACCCTACAACATGTAGTACGTGCATGATTAATCTTAACATAAAATGGTTTTGTCATCTCAAAAAATCTTTGACTAATTTTAATCTGAGGAAAGATTTTAAGAAACCTTTCATAAAATTGTGTTTGAGTGGTATCTAAATAGTGTTTTGGATGTGGCCCACGATTACTAATTCCAATCCACCTTCTAACAACATCTCTTTGGTTGGGTGAAACCCTTGTGTTGTCATGCCAATATTTCTCAATTAACGTTCTTAGTCAATTGACAACAACCTTGTCCTTGCATGGGAGTCTACTTGAGAATGCCCAAAGAGAATTATTGTTAGGATCCTTGATTTTCTCTCGCCTCTCTAAGGCATAGTGTAATGTGGTTCTACTTATCCTTAATGACTTGCTTGTTTTGCTTATTAAACGATATTTTTTCATTTCCTTTCCCATTATGGTTGATGTGAGGACATGACGAGTAACGTTAGCACCTTTAGTGAGTCATTTCAAACCAATGGCTTGGTATGCATCAAAAAGATTTCTCACAATGGTTCTTTCACTATTATTTTCGGATGTTCCTAACCCCAAAATTTTCATTGTCTCTCTAAATTTCAGATTTTTAATCATTTCAACAACTGATTGGCATCTTCCACTTTGATTTAAGTTTTCAAAATGGTCATTCCAAATTCTTCTAACCTTTCTTCTACAAGTTCTTTTAGATATTTTATCATGCATTGGATTCACAATATTTTCATCAATATCTATTAGGAAATTTGGTTTTCTATGAATTATTCTAAGAGGTGTTAAGATTGGCACATTCTCTTCATTTTCATTAGGTGCATTATGTGCATTGATCACATCAAATTCAAATGGTATATCTTCTTCAATTTCATTAACATGTGCATTCACCAAATCATTTTCAAATGGTGTATGTTCATTGCATTCATTAGGTGCATTCATCATATGTATTTGAATTGGTGTATGTTGATCATTTTGATTGGGTGCATTCATCATATTAATTTTCAATTGTTGAATGTTCATCACTTTCATTAGGTGCATTAGATGACATACCTTCACGTAATCTCTTCATATGCTCCCTTTGTCTTTCCTTTGCTGCCTCTCTTTGTTCATTTGTTCCTCTCTGGTTCTTTCCCATTGTCCTATACATAACATCATGATGACAATCCACAATCAAATAGCAAAAAAACAACAAATTATCATCACTTTGTTATAATCTAAAGTAACAATAATAAAATAACTTTTAAAAAAAACCTAAATACAAGACAAATCAATCATGATCAAAGCAAAAAAATAACAAATGATCATGATTTTGTTATAATCTAAAGTAACAATGATAAACTAACTTGAAAAACAATCCAATTTACGAGACAAATCAATCATTCCAAAGCAAATGTGACAAAAGAATATGAAAACCTAATTGTTACTGTCCCAGAAAATCATGTGCAGAAGCAGTGGGGCCTTCAAAAAACTTGCAATGCTCATTTTTAGGCACTGTTGGGACTAAAATATATTCAGATTTTCCCATAACTTGTACGGGTTATGGAAACCTTTTATGTCAACATTCACAATTTCTTATAACCTGTACGGGTTATGTAGAACTAAAAGTTTTGGCCTTAGTTCTAAATAACCCATACGAGTTATGTAGAACTAGGAAAAGGAGAGGGAGAGAGGGAGGTAGATTGGGAAAAGGATGGATAGGGAGAGAGAGGGAGATTAGGAAAAGGAGATGGGGAGAGGGAGAAGGAGAGAGGGAGGGAGATTGGGAAAAGGAGAGGGGGAGAGGGAGGGAGAGGGAGATTGGGAAAAGGAGAGGGAGAGAGGGAGGGAGAGGGAGAGAGAGAGAGAGAGAGAGAGAGAGAGAGAGAGAGAGAGAGAGAGAGAGAGAGAGAGAGAGAGAGAGAGAGAGAGAAAGAGAGAGAGAGAGAGATAGAGTAGGATGAGGACAGGGGGATGGATGGACAGGGAGAGAGGGAGATTAGGAAAAGGAGAGGGGAAGAGGGAGAAGGAGAGAGGGGGGATGGAGAGAGAGAGAGAGAGAGAGAGAGAATAGGATAAGGAGAGGGGGAGAGAGATGGGGGGAGAGATAGAGGAGAAACTGGGAGAGAGGGAGAGGGAGAGAGAGGGAGAGAAAGAGAGATAAGATAACGAGATGGGGAGGGAGAGGGGGGAGAGGGAGAGGGAGAGGGAGGGGGAGAGAAAGAGAGAGAAGGGGGAGAGGGTGAGAATAGGATAGGATAATGAGAGAGAGAGAGAGAGAGAGAGAGAATATGATAGGAAGAGAGAGTAGGAGGAGGAGAGGGTGAGAGACATGAGGTAGAGAGAGAACAAGAAGGAGAAAAGGGTGAGAATCGAAAAAGAGAGAAGTGTGAGTAGGAGAGAAATGAGATAGAACTCAAGGAAGATAATTAGGGATTAGAATAGACAAAGACAATGATGGGGGAAGGAAGATGAGGGAGAGAGGAAAAGAAGAGATATATGCATGTATACAAATATATATCTATATAAATATATATTTATATAGCTATAGATATGCATATATACATACATAAACACATATTATCTAGGCATGTCTAAAACATGTGTAGTAAATGCTAAGTTTACAAGCATACATTATTATGTCTTCATAACCTGTAAGGGTTTTGTGAAACAAAAAAAAATGTTTTTGGTTCTTCATAACCCGTACGGGTTTTGTGAAACAAAAAAATGGTTTTAGTTTTACATAACCCGTATGGGTTATTTAAAACTAATAATAATACTTTTTGTTTTTCAAAACCCATGCAGGTTTTGGCTTGTAAGAGGGTTGGAAAATGACCCTAAGGCTTGCAAGCCCTCCCCCCCCCCCCTTTTTTGTCCCTTTACATGTTTTTTCATCCTCCAACATGATTTCTTAAGTTCATCGTAATCGGGTTTACAAATGATCAAGTGGGTATCTCTAAAACTACCACCATAATCTCACACATCTTTTTAGTTTTCTAACCATATAAATTTTTCTATTTTTGGACAACATTAGCATAGTAAACTTTAATTTTCTTTATCAGTGCCTTGGCAGTCCTCACAAACATATGTCTACCATTTTTTAAATAAATTTTGATATACTTGACCAAATTCAAAATAAACTACATATTATTGTTCTACACTAGATTCTATACACTTTAAAAAAAAAATTGCATTTTTGATTATTTTGATGCAAGTTATGCCCAACACACAAGCAAGTACCAAATTTTCAGGATGTGGTCACTTCCAAAAATCATAAAAAAAATGTTCAACGAAAAATTACAAACAAATACACAACTTCTAGATCTCACTCTTACCTATCATCCTACCAAAGGGTTTTTCAAAATACTAAATCTAACTATATATTTTGTGTAGTGCACGAAAACAGTTATGTTATATTTTTCTGAAAAAGTCAGGAATAGTTTTTCGTGCATGAAAGGTTTGACCCTCTTAATCTTATCCAATTTTAAACAAATTTAGTAGTTTAGAAACTAGATTTAGAGTTCTACAATTCTTATTCTTTTCTCAACTCCTACTTTTGAGTGCATGACCTTCAAATAGCTCTTTGAAGTTTAGGTTTACATGTTTTTAGAAGAAAAAAAAAAAAAAAAGTGGCCACTTATACCCCCCTTTCTGTTCATCATCTTGGTGCACTTACCCAGCACTGTGTCAGCCATTTTTTAAAATTTATGATCCCCTCTCCAACAGGCTTTTTGATTTTGCAGGCCAACTTTGAAGGCTCATAACTTGGTCATTTTGAGTGTAATTTTTATTTATTTGGACTAATTGTTCATTCTCTCCATAGTGATGGTGGTGTTTTCTAATTTTGGTGGACATATTTTTCAGAATTTCTAGTTTTTCACAATTGTACCTGTCCAATCCTCGATTTTGCAACTTCAAAGGCTTCCTTCGGCCTCATACGACCTCATTTTCAGGAGTCATTTTCTTTTAAATTGCATTATTTTTTGTCTACTTTCACACGGTGCTCTCACATTTTCACCATTTTGAGTAAAAATTATACTTATAGTATCTGGTCATTTTACCTATTTGGTACTTGTAATTTTCTTGGATCTTGGTTTAGATCTCTTGTGGTATTTATTTGAGTCTTGTATAGCCTAATTGAGGTATTTGTAAAGTCAAAATCAGAAGTCCACTTTGCCAATTTTTGCAAGTGGCCCATTGTACACACACTAAGTATAAAGTACCAAATCATCATTTATTTTTTATTTTATTTTTTTTTTTGGGGGGGGGGGTTGGGGGGCCAGGGGAAGGAGGAAGGGGGAGGGGAGGGAGGGGCGGGGTGTCTTGTGTGATTGTGCCTCTCTTTTCATTGTGCTCTTTCATTTTGTTGCTACAGGTTCTCCTAAATTTCCACGTTTAACTCCACATAACTATCTTTAATTAATATTTGATGTATGGAGTAAGCTAATGGAAAAGGGATTAACTCACTATATTGATGGAACTATCATAGCACCATCTGATCCTAAAGATGATCTTAATTCTTACATGAAATGGCTCACTAAAAATATTATATCTATTGGAACATTGACGAAGTATATATTAAAGGATCTCATCTTCACATTGACAAGTGTAAAACAATTAACGATGCATGGGATGTCTTGGGAAAATTATATGGATAAATTGATGAGATTAGGGTCTATCAACTTGGTAATGATCTCACAATGTTAGATCAGAAGAACTTTCATGCAATCCAATATTATGTCACCAAGGCAAATGAGTTAAGAGTGTAGCTTAAGGATTGTGACATTGATAAGAAGGATGCATAGTTGGTCTACAACCTATTGGGAAAGCTTTCATCAAAATATGTAGCATTTACTTCTAGCTTCCAAACCCATCGCTTGACAGTGGGTAGTTCCTTCGCTATACCCATATTTGATGCATTCATAAAAATGTTGATGTTAGAGCAATCTAAGCTGATGAGCATGGTGATTCTCAAGTCTTTAAAGTTCATGGCTTTGGTGGCTAATCAAGAGAATCAAGGAAAGGAATCCAACAAGAAGAGGAAGCAAGTCAAGCCTAACGCACAACAAGATAGAGCACAACCCTACTCTCCACAACAAAAGGATTCTACTTCCTCACCTAAGGGAAAATCATATAAGGAAAGGCTTTCTTACTCAAATTGCAAGAAAAGTGGTCATGATGAGGATCATTGCTACACTAAGCAAATTGATGGGTTGACCAACATCCTCAAGAAGAACAGCATTGATTTTCCATCAGCTTACAAGAAGAAGGATTCATCTCCTTCCCCTTCCTCACGGTCAAAAGGAAAGGGACAAGCTCTTTGTGCTACTACAAGTCATGATTTAGGGAGATGGCTTCTAGATTTAGGAGCTTCTCATCATATGGCATCTTTGTAGTCTAGATGTTCTCTTCATTTGAGCCTCGCAGCATGCCACCAATTTTGATGGGCAATCATACATATATGAATGTGACTAGGAAAGTATCTATTGTCATTGGAGATAACTTCTTCAATGATGTGTTGTGTGTACTGCATTTGACAAACAATCTTCTTTCCATCTATCAGATTACTCATGGGGAAACAAGGAAAGATGTGGAGTTCACACCTGATTCAGTTATCATCAGAGAATTGGAGACTAGAGCTATTATTGCTATAGGGATGGTGGATTATGCATCTTGGTTGTACTCCTTTGAAGATTTTGTTCCTCTTGATGAGATTGATTCTTCATATGTTGGTCACACTTCTTATGTTGATTCAAATATCAAGGAGAACTTTGGTTACTTGAATTTGGGTGTTCTCACATGCGACCCCATTCTTAAGCCTTGCATTTCATCTCCTCCTATGGATATCACATCATTTCGAGCTTCTACCATTTTTGAAGATTCTACATTGAGGGGGGTTACTTGATCTCTCTTCTTCTCTCTTATGGGGGGGACTTTTTCCTCACATGGGATTTTGTCCTTCTCATACTTCTTTGAGAGTTCTTTTGTATAGCTTTCTTCTATCTTTTGGAGGATAGTTTTTTCCCACATAATTTTTTCCCTTTCTTAATTTGTGAGATTGCATTAAATTGGTTTGATTGCATTTGCATTTGTACATGGGTACCTAACATGGCCTAGTAGTCAGAACCCATCTTGCATTGTTAACATGAGTCTACATTCCCCTAAGTTGCACTTAAGGGGGAGTGTTGGTGTAAATCATGTCTAATAATTACACTTTACTTAAGTTGACTTAGGATAATACATCTCACAGTAGTTTGGATATGAGACACTTAGGGAAGTGTGCACATAGGGATGATGCATGTAGGATAAATTCCACCTTTTGTGGTCTTATCTTGTTGTTACATTCCACCTTCAATGGGTGATCCACATCTTGTGGAATATTTTATTATTTCTCCTACCTACCCTCACCTAGCCTTGTTTGTCATTGAGCCACATGTCATGATTGTGTGGTCACATATCCATGTGGCCTTGTCTTTATAAGCATGCTCATCTTACATTATATGTAATGATCCAATTGATCTTATTTGGCATCTTGATTAGAATACAACTTATTCTTATCAATATATTGTATGTCTTTTGTGCTATTCATTGTGTTCTAGATCTTAGCTATATTTGATAAATTCTTACACTTTGTAATTGGTTTTTCTTAATGTGAGTGTGATTTTCACCGTGGTTTTTATTTGTTTAGGTTTTTCCATGTAAATCCAGTGTTCATGTCTATGATGTGCTTTGTGCTTTCATGCTTCATAGCTATAGTAACTAGTTAAGTGTGGTTTGAAGTTTAATTGATCAAAAGTAAAGCGTTTTAAGGTCTAGATTCATTCACCCGCCTCCTTTCATTCATGTGTTGTGTTCAACATATTCATCAATCATGGAAGCTTGAAGAGATATTGGAGGATAATAGGAAATTATCGAGTGATGATTGGCGTGTACATCTTCCTAAGGATTAGGTATAATTTATTGTTTTTCTCATATTTTTGCAATTAAGATTCTGATTTGATATTTTAGCACTTAAGTCATTTATACATTAGTTCATTTTCATCAATATCATTTTAGTGTTTTTATCTAACACACTTGACTAGACTCTAGTTTGCATTCATATACTTTATCTCATATCCGTCTTATACACACTTACGATTTGAGAGAACACACACTATTCTAATTTCAATACCAACTATTTGTGGAGGTGGAAATCACAAAAATGGGGGATTGACTAAGGAAAACCCCTATATGACCACCACCATACCCTCTTTTTCTCTTGCAAGTGTAGCTACAAGTTTTTGATGGAGACATAAAGAGAGAAGAGTAATCAATAGACAACCACAAATCAACACCAAAAAGCGGAACCAAAAAATCCTAGACCAAGGCATGTTGGGTGACCTAGTCCAAGACCAAGGTGTTGTGGCTGCCTTGCTCCTTAGAGATCAGTGCCAGATTTGAAGGGTACGAAGAGAGAAAGGTCTTAGGATGGCTCGATTAACTTTATGTGTAGAAGTGGGAGGACCAAAACACTTTGGGCACACCAGTCCGGTGAATTCAACCCCAAATTGTAGTCATAGGTGGACATTTATCTTCTATTCCCTTTTGTACCTATTATTGAACTTTTGTCTACATATTAATCTGTTACAACATTCTTAGTTTACATTTACATTGTACCTAGATCTTAGTTTGGAAGCATCATAAATCGATACATTTTCCATAGCAACAAAAGAATAGAAGCCCTAAGCCACATTTGAATCTCTCTGAAAAGAGAAATCTTAATCATGTCCTTGGTGGCTTCATATTCCAATGTTTATGTGAAATTTTATCTTGGCCCTAATTATACCTTGTTCCATTTTCATCTTAAACAAATACACACACTTGAATAATCTAGGTTGTCATTGTCCTTGGCATGTCTTCATTGTGTAAACATATGTAACCCCTTAAATCTAAATCCTTAAAATTTAAAATCACTAGCATAATTCCTTGAGTGTTTGTTGCTTGTTTATTTTCAAAGATGGCCAAAGGTAAAGCTTTTCCATCGAATCCAAATTCCACCATATCTAACATCCTAATTGTCCAACTTCAAATCAATGTATGAAAATTCAATTTAACATATTTGAACCATAGCTCACTATATTAAAATGTGCATTTATTTTATTCGTTAGGTAGCCTCTATATGGGTTGAGTAGATGAAGAAGGGGGTGGGTAATCAAATTAGCTCATCCAATATGCTTTGAAACATAAGATCTAGAGTTTCACTAAATTTTATAAATTTCTTAATTTTTTAATGTTTACAAGAAAAAAAAACATTAGTAGTACATGTGTATGATTACCATTAGGTCTATATTATTTCTTATGTTTACCCTTTTGAAATTATTCATCTTGTATTAAACTTGGAAGTGTAAGAAGGTATTCAAGATGTATAAGATGGTCCATATTTCAAACTATTAGAAACAAGTAATCTGAGTTCAACATCTTTCACATGAGAACAAAAATCCATGAAAAATATATCTTTTCCAACTTATCATTAGAAAGTTGATATTTCATTTTAGCACAAAGTAATTGGAATAAACTGACATAATAATTCATTAGAGCCTTGGGAACACTCACACTAATTTTGAAACCACCAGTTTGAAGTCCATGTTTCTCTGAAAATGTGCAAAGCAATCTTTTAGCTAATCGATCAAAATAATGAATGAGGCCAAAAGACAATAAATTGAACCATTAAATAACATAGGTAAATGAAGTCTGGCCTATAAACTGCAAAACCAAAAACTAATATAGGAGGTAAACTTAATTTTTTTTAACAAATTATCCTGCAACATGAGAAATCCGTGGGAGATGTGGACCCAGGAAAGCATGTGGTAGAAACGCAGAGTGGGCTCCACCTCTTTATTTGTACAGTGACATGTTGAATAGGGTTATCCGTTTGTGGATAAGAGTGGATGAGTTGGCGAAGATTGAATATTTTTATTATTGATGGGCACACATCACTGGACACAGCTGCCTGCAGCCACTTATATCGTTAGGGAATTGATGATAAGAAGTGACATATTGGATAAGGCTATTAATTTGTATAAAAGAATACGAAGAATTAGTGAAGATAATAAGTGACATGTTTGAAGATAATAAATGACATGTTGTTTTTTTTTTAAAAAAACAGTGGTTTTCATGGTGGGAATCCCCTGGTTTTGGAAGGCTGGAGCTAATCTGGTTCTAAAAACATCACGATTTATGTATAACATGAAGGTAAGTCGAAAATTAAGATGTTGGTCATGATTGGCAAAACTAATTCCATCTTTCATTTATCGGTTGTATGTATAACACGAACGTTAGTCAATTATTTTGAAGTCAGATTAGCCACGTCTCTTTTGTAAGCCCTACTGCATGCATGGATGTCTTTGTCACGATGGAGAGGTCAGATCTCTGCATGTTGCAATCAAGGGCCCACTTGGCATTGGACAAAAACAGTGTCTCTAGTTTTGTTCCCAAACTCAATCCCTCTTATGATACCATGGGAAATATCTTTGCCTAACAATATTCCTCTTGGAGAGTCCCCTTCAATCAAATCATGGACATAATCGCATTCCAAACCCTAATCACAAAGGTTCTAGTAGATGCCAGAAGCGACTGAGGAATAGAAGATAATGGAACCAAAGCAAACAAAGGTGGTGCTCAAAAAATGGGTGAGAAAAGAAATACCTAGACTATTATTTTTTTGGTTTTTTAATAATAATGGATGTAAAATTCAAAAAATTTTAATAATACATATTTCAATTTATAATGTCATCATATTATCTACATCATCTATGTAAGTTATTTATCAATAATGTTAAATTTAAATCAAGTACAAAGCTTTCAATCTACGTAAAAAGAATTATGGCCTTGAAATGAAGAGGGAGGCCCACTAATACAAAGGTTCAATAAATAAATAAAATTAAAAAATTATTGTTCCTTGGGTCTCTAGTGATCTTTGCCACACATTTTCAAGTGCCCAATAAAATCAATGAGTTCATTCCATTGGTCATATTATACACGTGTTGTCTTTAATAAAAAGCTAGTTGCTAGCGAGCTTCTAAGGTAATGTGTCAATTTTCTATTGTATCACTCAACTCCTTCATATTGTAAAGTTAATTTCTTGCCTTTTTTATCACTATGTGATGTGCAATTATGCTCGTGAAATGAAATGTCAAATCTACCATGGCAAGAGCATTATTCTAAATGTGTGCATATCAAATAGAGACTACTATTGATCTTTGTGTTGAGCTCAACATATTATTGCATGTAACTAAAGTGTAATTTAGATGCTTCGTAAACTTTTTAATGTGACCGATGTCACTAGCATGACACGCTTTTTCGCTCCATGTGAAATGCTTTAGACTCGAAGCTATGAACTGACAAGGCCGCAAACGGGGTACCTCATCCCCACACTTCACTTGTTCAAACTCGTGAGCACAATGGCACAATGAAGACACAAGGCTTGCGAGCATGATGACTTAGTAGGGGTTTGAATCTTGGTGGCTGCTTCACCAACGAAATGTTTTAACCACGACACTACATGTCCAAAGATTTATTATTACATTTAATTACTCTTAACAATAAATTAAATCAAGTTTATGAAGGACAACCATGGGCAGAAAGGCATGCTTTTCTGGGTGTATGTGGCTTTGGTGTGTGTTTATTGTTATTTTGGGTCCATTTGTAGGGTGAATAGAGACCTTGTTACGATGATTTGCAGGGAGAATTATCAAACTATTGATTGTGAAAGGACGGGGGGGACCTCAAGAGAGTGGAGCCCATAGATTATATAGTGTAGAAGAACAAAACTACAATATGGAGGATTCTGGAGAAGGGTGGCATCAATATCTATATCAAGAAATTGCAGGGGGCTAAAGCCAAAATTACCAAGTTCATTGTGAAGAATTATAACAAAGGTTATGTTTCTTTGTATGGAAGGTATTTTGAGATTGATGAGGATCTCATTGCAGAAGTTATGAGGTTTTCAACTAATGGTGCTAAATTTTACAAAGATAGGAAGTTTTCTAAGAATGCTATGAAGTTGTTTCCAATGATGACATGGAAAAGCGGGACTTAGTTAGAGATGGGTCGACCAACTACAACACAACAAAGATTAAGACAATTTGGGCTGACATGTTGAAGGTTTTAATGAATTATATAACTTTGGATGGAAGATACACTAGGGCCTTTGCTTATCATTTTTCCCTGCTCAATCATTTTAGACATAAGGTGAGGGTATCTTTCCCTTTATTTCTTGCCAATTCTTTAAAAGATGGTTTAGCCGGTCGCAAAAAGGACCATGTTAAGTATCCAGTGTTGCATGCTAGTCTTATCTTTTTTAATTTTTGAACATACAAAAGCTTTGTCAGCCATGCCCTCTTCCCCTCTTGATGTTAACTCTTCTTCTGAGACTACCCATTCCCAAGAGGATGATTACTACACTTAGTCGAGGGATGAGTAATTTACCCCAAAATGACTCCTAAGAAAAATAAGGCGAAAGATTCTCAGAGCTAAGCTTCATCCCCCTCGACCTCTTTTAATTCTCACCATGTTCAAAACCCTGGATCCTATCCACCCTTCCCTAACAGTTTTGATCCTGATTCTACTCTGCTCAAATTTGATAAGGAAGGGGTCCCTGATGTGTTGTCTTTAACTCGGGATGGGGCAATTGATACTTTCAATATTTTTAAATGGATTTTCAATGAGATTAAGGAAGTGTTGTTAAAACTGAGAGCTAGTAGTAGCAACACTGATATGGTGAAAGACAAAATCATGCTATATTGGAAAAGTCCCAAATGGTGGATGAGCCTAGCCTAGGATTTTTGAAAGACAAGGCCTCATTTATTGAATACATTAAATCTACTATTGAACCTTTTGATGAATTCAAAAAGGGCTATGAGACTAGGATGGGTACACAGGAAGACCAAATAAAAAAATAAAGGAATCTATTAGGACTGTGGTGAATAATAGTTGTTGGGTGTTAAATGCCATTGTCGAAAGTTTTAAAAACATGATAAGAAGTCTTGAGGACCAGTTTCCTCTAAAGGAGAGTGTGGAGGTTGATACTATTGAGGAGGATGCGACTTCTAGGATAGGCACTAGGACTAGAGATACTCTAAAGAGAAAGTCAACGACACCTCCTCTTGATTTTCAAAGGCTGAGGAAAATTACCAGTACCATGAGGGATATGGAAAAAGAGATGGAGAAGTCTATGAAACTGTTGGGTTAATGTTGTCACTTTGTTGGGCTTGTGCTGGTGCTTTGTTGGTTCTTTCTATCTATTTTTCAGTCTATCCTTTTGTAAGGCCCTAAGATTGTAATGATCTATATGTCTTTGTGGGGCTTTTTCAATCTATTTTTGTGTTTTGGTTTAATGCCTTGTTAAGTCAAAATTTTGGCTTTTCTTAAAGGGTTGCAGGGTTCCTTCAAAACCTGCTTTTTCTTTAATAAAAACCAATAAATTAAATTAATATTAGTTACTTTGAAAATTATTTCTTAATATAAATTTAAGCAACATTAATAAATATGTTGCAAAATACTTTTGTAATATAAATTAATACTAAATACTCTAAAAATTATTTTATTATAAATTATATTTGAAAATTAATTCAAATTATTTAAAAATAAATTTTAATTATGTTTATATTATTAATTGAAATATTTGTAAGTTTGAAAATAAATAAAATAATTTTATTTTCTTTTATTTGAATTATTTTTATTTTATTTTAAAGAAATTTAATTATTTGTTCTTTCATTTGAAAATAAATTCACTTTTAAGACAATTAACAAATAATTTATCATGTAAAATAAGAAATTAAAACTATTAAAATATATATATTTTAAAATAATTATTTTAAATTAAGCTTATTTAAATCATTTAAAAATGTAAATACATTTATTTAAGTTGGTAAAATATACAGATCTAACAAACTCTTTTTTTAATTAATATATATTAAATTAAAATTAACTAATGTTAATAAAATTTATATTTTAGACTATTGATTTTATTCAGTTAATATAAATTAATTTTATGATTAATGTAGCATAGGAAATTAGGAATCATCACGAAACAATTCAAACATTAATTATTAGCTCAATCACAAAAGCTTAAATTAAGCTTATTTAAATCATCATGAAAATGAAACATTCAAAAGTAAATACTATGCAAACCATATGTGGATATGAATGCTTCCTTCATGCGGCTCCATTGTTCTTCTTTCCTCTTCAAATAGTTTAGTTGTGGATCTCACCTACAAGTGCACATACATGATTGAAAGCAAGTAGGCAAGTAGGTAAGAAAGTCAGGGTAGGCTAAGGGATAGTGGCAGAAAGTTGCAATAAGACAGGGAATATGGATGAAAGGATGTAATAAGAAAATGGATAAAGACCAAAAGCTATGATGGACTAAAAGCTGCAAGCAAGATGCACGATGCTCATGAAGATCCTCAGCCTTGTCAAGATCAACGGTAGAAAGGGAAACTGGACATGAGGGACAATAGGATATGAAGGGTAATGACATGGTATGATAGGATAATGAAGGGCAATAGGACATGAAGGAGGAAACCTTCCCCCAAGTGTGGTGTGCAAGAAGTTCAAAAATTACGCATGACGCCTGTTTGCCAGGTTTTCATCATGGTACTTGCCCAAGGCGCCTGTTTGCCAGGTTTTCACTAGTGGACGAATTATTTTTGTGTTATTTTTTTTTCTTTTTCTTTTTTTTTTCACTTTTTTTTTTTTATTATTTTGACCTTTTCAATAGAAGTTGGACACATGATAGGGGATGGAAGAAGGACTCAAGCGTCTTTTTTTTTTTTGGATAGTAGCCTTGAAAAAAAATGGACCATGACCTTTAAAAGCATGCTAAAAGACGTTGGTAGGATAAGGACATGGAAAATAAGATGAAACTAAGGCGAGGATTTATGCAAAGGATTGGATCAAAGGGATGGAAGGATGGAAAATATGCCTTGGATAATAGATAGGGTACTGGAAGAATTGGGCTTCACTGGATGGAAATGTAGGCAAGATCGACATTGGCGCACACCTTGAGGGGTGATGGACTAATGGAGGAAAAATGGATCTCAGATTGTGAGATTTGGATGGAGGAAAGGATAGTGATTCTAGGACATAAGGGCCCAAAATGGATGAAGAAGGTGATGTAGGAATAGACTTGGAATGTTTGGATGGAGGAATAGCAATTGTAGATGCCAATTTTGATGTTTCTTTAGGCTTTTGTGCTTCAAGGAGCCACTTAGGGATCCACATGGTTTTTGATTTTTCATGCTTTTGTGGTTCCTTGGAGTGCATTTCTTGCACAAGGGATTTAGGAACCCATATATATTTTGACTTGGCTTTATTTTGGTCAGTGGGCCTTTGTGGCCTTTTGGATATATTTTGTTCTTTATAGATCATATTGTTCTTTGTTTTGACATGTTGATCCTTGAATACATGTGGATTGCTAGACTTATGACTTTTATGCTTGGCATCCAAATTGCTTGGAGGGGGAAAGGAATGAATGGATGGATAGGAATGAAATGGAGTTCTTTTGGATTGGTGAAATTGACTCAAGGATGTGTGCCTTTGTTCACCTTGCATAGAGGATGAAGGAATATAAGGACCTAAGATGGGTGGAAGGTATGATGGGGAAGGTGTATGTTTTGATTTTGATGGAGCAATACCAACGTCTTGAGAGTGAGTTGTGTAGACATGACCCTTAAGACCTTCTTTCATATTGAGGAGTTCTTTCTTGTGAAGGTCTACCCCTTGGCCTTTATGAATATCTTGACTTGTAGGATACTCTTTTCTTTGGGAAGAAGACGCGAGTCCATTATGAGGTGGATATGATATGAGAGAAATAATGAGATCTTGAAGTGGATCGGATTGCACCAAAGTGGAAGAACCCATTATGCATGTCGAGGGTTCATGAACATCTTGCACTGACACATTAGAATCATGAGGGGGATTAGGATCAAGAGGAGGACTAGGATTGTGTAGTTGACATGGTTCAATGACAGGCTCTTCAAGAGATGGAATGGGAAAAATAATGGGATCATCAAAAGAAATGCGATCTTGGAGTGTATATGGAGCATTAAGACAAGGAGATGGAGGAACATAAGGATCTTGTGGAGGATCTGAAGGAATAATTTGATCTTGACAAGGAGGAAGATCATTGGAATCCTCTTTAAAGGTGCTTTGCTCTTGACTTTTAATGGGATCATCGGAAAGGATGGAAAGGATATCTTGATCCTTCTTAGGAAGTGGAATGCCAATGGGATTTGAAAGGACATTGTGTTCATGAAATGGAAGGGGATCGTTTGGGATTGGATGAACTGGGATATCTGGATCTTGCTCGGGGAATGGAGTGTAAATAGGACTTTGGATAGGATGAACAAGAATAGGGGAATCATCGTGAGTGTCTAGGAACATGGGGTCCTGGTCAACAATTGGATGGGATGATAAGGTTTTAGGATCTTGATCTTGATCTTTTTTAACACGCGTTTCTTTATGCTCTAAATTATCCTCTTGACATGGGGTTGGACTTTGGATATGCATGGGGGATTCTGACAAGGAGTCAATGTTTTGGCATCAAGGAAATGCACTTTGAACATTTGTGATGGATTTTGGCAAGAAATCAATGCTTGAACATGAGGAAGAGGGACTTCGAATGGGATCCTCTAAAACAGGTAATGGCAATAAAGTGCATGGTTGCATTGGGTCTAGTATTTCTGAAACATGACAAGGATGTGCATCATGAATTGGATTATCATGGCAATCAATTATGGATAGCCCTTGGCTAATTGCATCCTTGGGTGTATTATTTGATGAGGACAATATGGAAGGTTCTTGTGAAACTTCTAAAGGTGTAGGGATAGATGCCATTGGAGAGTCAATTTGTTTGCGGGGGGATGAGGCATGGCTAGACATAAGTGTATTATCTTGACCTTCCTCAAAGAACTCACTTGGTAATTTCCTGAAGAGCATTGCAACAAAGCCACCTTTCTTTCGAGGTTTTGACATAGTTGTACCTAGAATTTGAACTTGTTTTTGGTTTGATGTCATGTTTTGATATTGGATTTGGTTCAATTGTTCTGACATGTTTGAAATTTGGGTTGGTATGTGCTGCAACCTTTCGTTTTGAATGTTTGGTAGTGTTCATTGACATTGATATTCCACCATTGGTTGAACCATTTGTTGACATTGTATAGTTGGTTGGACATATTGTTGAAATTGGACCATTGATTATGTTGGTTGTATATGTTGGACCATTGGTTGAGATGGTTGAAAATGTGATTGATAGTAAACACCTTCTTGTTCTTGTTGTGGAGGCACATAATGTTGAAATTGATGTTGTCTCCTTTCTTGAAATTGTTTCATCATCTCTATTTGTGAGAGGAGAGCTGGTATGTCTGATCGTTCAAGAAGAGATCTTACATCAATTGGCTCAATCTTTAGATTTCGACCTAGAAATTTTTGAAACATTTTGGACATTTGTGATCTATTCTTCTCAATGTTTTTCACTCTTTGTTCCAATATCTCCTCTTCTTGAGCAAGTTTCTCCTCTAGTTTTTGTATTTGGAGACTTGTTTCATCATAAAAAGTTTGATCGATATTGCCTTGTTGTTGGGTTGGATAGAATTGTGATTGCCTTGGATTAAAATTTGATTGCATTGTCAGTTGATACGTCAAACTTTGTTGCATCATTGGTGCTTGGAACCTTGTTTCAATAGACATGTCACTATGCAAATGCAATATTTTTGGAATTTTCAAGGACAATATATGATATGCAACTAAATGCAAACTTAAATAGATGAAAATGCAATCTATGTTTTTTTTTGGTTGTTTTTGAAGATTTTGACAAACTTATGAATGCAAATAAAAGAGGGACCCTTAGGAAATTGGAATAATGTCTAGACCTCGAAGGACAAAAGGACCAAGTGATAAAAGGACAAAATGACAATGTCTCCCCTATATGCTTGGATACTAAGCTAGGTTTGATGAAATGATATTGATGACAAAAGGACAAAAGGTTTGATAAGGTCTAGACTTCCTAACAATGACTTAGGGTTTATCAAAGATTTGGATTACTCAAGTATGACAAAACCTAGTTTTGACACTATATGCAAAGGAACAATTAATATGCAAGGGACCCTAATATGATATGATAATGACCTAAGCTTGATGAAGAGACCTAGGGTATGAGAAATATAAATGTATGACAATGGTATGACTTTAATGCAAGAGGACACATGCAAATGGATGACCCTTATGCAAAGGGGTATGACCTAGATGAAACTTAACCTTGGTACTTGACAATGACTTTGCAAAATGCAAACCTAAGATGAACCTAAATCTAAGTGACATGAATGTTGAGATAGGATTTTGAACAATGTTTGACAACCATGTTTGAAGGTGTTTTGAACTTTGTTGGATGAAATGTTCTTGGGTTTAACCTTGTTTTGAATCAATTTGCCTTGTTTTTGAAATGAGATGCAATTCAACTTTTGACAAGCAAAGAATACAAGATATTTCAACTTAGACTCAAGACAATCATGCTCATTCCCACATTTCTTATGGTAGGCAAGGACATTAGGTACTTGAGAGGTAGACTCATTATGGGATTCAAGGAGAATACATAGATGCTTGACCCCAGGGGCTCCCCTCCACGGCACTCACTTCTTAGGGTAGCCAAGCATCAGTCCCCATGGAAATCTCCCCATGGCGAACTTAGTATCTCTTCCAAGTATCTGAACTTGTCCTTCTCAAGCAACTAGAAGGGTTTTTGGCCTCTAAAAACAAGGTGTTTAGTAAGGATTTCTGTTAAGTGTTACTCCTTGATGTCACGCAAGCGTGATTGAGACATTAAGCCCATCAAGATACCAAACAAATGTAGTCGTGCAAGCACGATTTAGACCAAGAGGCCCTACTTAGATGTTGATATGAGAAAGAGTTCAAGGGTCATCACTTCCCAAGTAACTGCAATTCCCACGTAACCCTTCCTTCAAAGCTTTCGCCCATCAGGTATTTGTTTATAGTGAGTTAGAATGCCAAGGTATTCTAGCCGTACTCACTTTGGGTCATTCCCTTCTCACGATTATCACTTGCTTGCAAAAGAAAATGGTCGGGAAGGCAGGCCCTCTAAAGGTGACACACAATCAAAAACATGAGCATGGTATTGAAGATCTGGATTTCTGATCACCCTAAGAAGGATGAGAGCATACTCTCCTACTCCAATGTCAAACTCAACAATCAAATCAAACATAGATTCATTCCATCCTATTTAGAAATCACACTAGGTGCCTAAAATATTAATTGCAAACACAAAGTTTAGTTGTAGTCCAAGGCAACCTGCAAAACCCAAGTTGGAAGTTTGAGGTGTTTATTCTTTGACTATCGATTCTGCATAACACATGTTATTAGTTTCATTTGTTGTCTTTGCCATGCGTATGCCAAGATGTTGCACAAATAATTAGTACCAAAAACCAAAAAGCAGAAAACAGAATGCAAAAACAAAACAAATTTTTAAGTAAAACACTGCCTTTTTACCTCTATTTCTGGACTTTACATAGGCACAGACCTCATGACACAGGCACAGAATGCATGAAACAGGCACAAAATGTCTTCAACACAGGCGTAAGTTGCTTCACACAGGTGCAAGTTGCTTCACACAGGCGCAAAAGTCTCTAGAAAACCCTGCACGACCCTGTTTTTGGGTTTTTGGCCTGCAAATCAACTTGAAAGCACTCAAAAACACCATAAAGGGGTTAGATGGTTAGTGTTCACGTCGGGTTCACCAATTAATGTAGCATAGGAAATTAGGAATCATCATGAAACAATTCAAACATTAATTATTAGCTTAATCACAAAAGCTTAAAATGCAATGATCTATCCTAAAACATACTCAATAAAGACATGAAAATGAAACATTCAAAAGTAAATACTATGCAAACCATATGTGGATATGAATGCTTCCTTCATGTGGCTCCATTGTTCTTCTTTCCTCTTCAAATAGTTTAGTTGTGGATCTCACCTACAAGTGCACATACATGATTGAAAGCAAGTAGGTAAGAAAATTGCTCAAAAGTACTCAAAGTGTGATTGATTAGAAATTCGATAATCTGGTTAGGGGATTTGATTGAAGAAATTCATCCAATTTATAGAAAAATTGGAGAGATGAACAAATTAGCATGATAGTGATTCAAATGGAAATTCAAATCAAGAATAGCAAAATTATGACATGTGTATGACAAATTGCTATGCAAGGATTTATGACAATTTATGACAGTTTATGACAAATTGCTATGCAAGAATTGATTGATTGTCAATTATGACAAATTATGACAAATTTCTATGTCAATAATTGATTGATTGTCAATTATGACAAATTATGACAAATTTCTATGTCATTCCCATGAATTTAGGAGAGAAATAGGAGGAAATTGAAATTAAGAATTTAGAAAATCAGAAAATTAGAAAAAGAGGAATTTAGGAATTAGGAATTGATGAAAATTAGAAAATAGGTAAATTAATTAATAATATTTCATTTATTAATTAATTCACAAAGAGGAATAATTAGCCAATTAAATGAACATTTAATTGTGATAAGAAGACTTAGGATAAATAAATAATTTATTAATCCTAGAGAGAGAAATGACAAACAAGGTTAAATGATTAAATCACAAAACCCTAGAAGATGAATTAGAAATGCGAGAATGACAATTAGGTCTTGATTGAAGATAATTGATATCGATCATGATTCTGATTAAATGATTTGATTGATAAATACACCAATTGACGAGGAACAATGACTAATTGATCCAAATTGACATAATTGAGACAGACAACGATCGATGACAAATTGATCGCAAAATGACAAATTTGATAAGAGGACAAGGATCAATGACAAAATAGATTGCAAGATGACAAGATTAAAAATGACCACGATCGATGACAAATCGATCGCAAAATGACAAGGTCAAACATGACAACGATCGATGACAAATCGATCGCCAGATGATAAGATTGATAAGAGGACAAAACCCTAATTAGGATTGACGATGTCCAAAATGATGACAAATGAGCACGCACATTGATGCGATAGGCTAAAATCGATCAAAATCATGATTGGATAGTGTTGTTGACAAGACCAAATTTGAGAGCGAGATGAATGAAGAATGTAGAAGAATGACTCGATGTTTGCAAATGATAAAAACCAAGTGCGTAACATAGGAGAAATGTTAATACGATGCAAAAACCTAAAATGAGGCAATGCGCAAATGTTAAAGTATGACTCTGCAAGCGTTGACCATTTTTATGTGTCTACAATTATATATAAATGTTTAAAAATCTTGTTATATATATATATATATATTAGTTGATAATAGTAGGGTCATGATCAACAATGAGCAATGGATTAACAATATTCGATATCAAATTGTAAAGGACATCATTACAATTTCATATTGCATCCATATATATAAATCACACACACACATGCATGCATGCACACGTCATCGGTATAAATTAGGGGAAGAGCACTGGTTACTGCCCATGTTCGAATAACCGTAGATTTCTTGTGCATCCAACTCCCAATTACTAATTTTAAAGACACAAAAACATTGATATCTAAAATTTGATTAATAAATTTCATGTACTAATAGTCACTAACTTTTTAGCTTTTTGAGTCCATAATTGATCTATTTGTGCCCTAGTATTGGGACATTTTTGCACAACTACTAGGTCATTTGTGTATAAGTATTGGCAATTTTAAGTGCATGATTATTGGGTCATCTTTAAGTAGGTATTTAGTGATACTTTGAAATGTTTACTTTTTGATCCTTTCATGCATAGAAAATTCTACAATGGTTGTTGTTGAGAGAGGTTGCTCCCTTGGTTGGAAAAAGATTATTTGTGAGTCAGACTCTCAAACTGTGGTTAATATGTTGAATAAGAAAAAAATGGATGTAGTTAGTTAGTAGTTAGCCTTAGTGGTTAAGGAAATCTTGGACCTGTGTGAGTCCTTGGATTATGTTTATGTAGCGTCGTAGATTGTCATTGGGCCAATTTAAACCTCATATTGGTACCCCTACTTTAGCATGTCTCCTCCTCATCTCCTATCTGTGTTCGTTAAGTGTCTTAACTCCATTTCTAATACCATGTGCACCTGCTAGCTTATTTCCTAGAAGGATATTCTTCTCCCTGGGGCTTATTAAGGTCCCTGATTGAGGAGGTCTAGGGTACCTTGGTCAGGCCCTATTTTGAAATATAAGTTGGGCCTTATCTCTCTAGCGGGAAGTAAAATTGGTGTCTCCACATGACCATTGGAGGTTGACCTAATCGGTAAAATGAGCTAGAATCTCTTATATAAAGACATTCAATCAACCTTTCCATTATTTATTTCAGTATTTGCAATGTTTATGTAGTGTCAAAAATTGCATACCCCTTTGTATTTTGACCTACATCTTTTGTATCCACTTTGGTGTCCGTTCCCCTAGCACCTAAGTAGGCTCACTTTAGCCCTTGCATCAGCCTTTTCCCTCTCAAGATGCTCAAAACCCCCTTTCAGTAGCTATCCTTCATCTTTTGTTTCTTGTTAGTCGGGTGTCCTCCTGGTCTCCTATTTTTTTGTGTGATTCATTTGGATACTAGCATTCTGCACAGACGTTCGTGCAATCATCCTATGATATATTAACATTTGAATGTCAGTTCTGAGCACACTTTTCCACTTGTCACTTGTGTATGTTAGTGAAAACAGCTCCAAACCTTTCAAATTCCTCGCCAACCCTCTTTTCCCTCCTCTCCTTTCATTTTTAATCTATCTTCTCCCTCCATTCAAGCTCTCTAGATTTTGGACACAATCTCTCTTATTCTTTGGGATCTCATAGCTTTCTCTTTCTCTCTCACTCACTTGCTATAGAAGTATCTAGTTTGCTACAACACTCTCAAGCTCTCACAATATCTCTAGCAACTCTTTTGGATTTCTCAAGCCTATTTGGTAATATCCTTATATCTATCTATTTATCTAATCTTTGAGTATCTTAGGATTTATCACATCCCTCTTCTATAATTTTTCATTTATCATTTATCATTTATCTTATCTTGGATTTATCTTTTATTCTATCAATCTATCTGGATGTTTGTGGAAGTGGAAACACTAAAACAAAGATTTGACTGAGGCAAGTCCCCAAGTAGCCCCAAACATTATTTCCTTTCTAGTTTGTGTGCAGGTTGCACTAGGGAAGATTCATTTGGCTAGAGCCTCATGGACCGAATGTGAGATTATCTTCTTCCTTTCCTTTGTGGCTTTCATTTCATTTATATAATTGTTTTACCTTCTTTTATATATATTTATTGCATTTAAATAATCTAAAACACATTTCTATTATATTGTTCCCTTATGTGTGACCTCTACATTCTATTCTTACAGGATGCTAGTGCATTGCGTTGTTGTCCATAATCCATGTGCACGTCCTTGTGCAGAGAGCTATCAGAAGACGTACAAAGACATACTACATCTTGAGTGGAGAGGTCGATTAGTGAATCTTCGAGAGGTTGTTATCCAGCAGTCGAAGAGGTTCATTTTTTCCATCTATAATTTCATTCCTGGTTAATTCCTAAATTGGAGTTTGAATTATGCAAACCCTTATTCCCAAACTATTCCCTTTCTCTAGTGTGTGTGGGAATAGGTACAAATATGTGATCTTCAGAATTGGCTTTATTTATAGAGATGAATAAGTTCCCCTCTAGATGACGAAAAGTGCGGAGGATCAAAACGACAGGCATTACAGTCTAGATAAATTAGGAGATCTTTTTGGGAATATGTCCGAATACTCTTATATTACTTAGATGTAGGTTTGTGGCTCAATCTGATGACTCTAGCTCACTATTTGTGCATGATTACTTCAATTCCAACATATTCACCCCAATTTTAGCATTTCAACAATTCAACCTAAAAGAGGGAATCAATCTCCAATCCCATTGAATCTAGTAAGAATTATTAGCCCTATTCTTATTGATTTGTGGCTAGATATATCAGGTTCACACCTCTTGAGTGTAGTAGTCAATAAGCCTAAAATTGGCAGTTTTTACTTTATTTAGGTGAAAGCCCTATATTTTTTTGATGAATAGGCCTTCTCTATCAAATTAAAATATTAAAGTACATATTCACAAAAAGAAGGCTGGGGGATACAAGATCACCCCGCGAGAGTCATATGGCAAAAAGTTGGAGTAAAAAAATAAAGCTAATCATCAAAAATATTCTTCAAGAAGCCAAAGAAAAGGCAACCGAGGGGGGAGGATCTGGATCATCTTTCTTGCCCCATACATCAGTGGGGCTAGGAGTTGGGTCCGGAACAGACCATCCATCTTCTGGGTCTTTTTCTTCTTCTACTTCCTCCCGCTTGGGAGGCAAAATAGCCAAAGCTAGGCAAGGAAACTTGGAGGTGGTGGCAACAGACCACCCAGAGCCCTCACCAACAACATGAGCCATAGTAACAGGAGCAACAGAAGGCCACCCCAAGGCAAAGCCATGATGCAGAGGAGAGGCTAAGTGACGCCTCCATGCATCGTCTCTCCCACCAAAGGAGTGGTGAGGAGCTTGAGATAGTGGGGTCTGAGAGCGTCTGGCAGAGGAACTTTGACCACGACAGAAGCCACGGGGTGGAGTGCTTTAGCATTTAAGTCATTTATACATTAATTCATTTTCATGAATATCATTTTAGTATTTTTATCTAACACACTTGAGTAGACTCTGATTTGCATTCATATACTTTAGCTCATAGTTGTCTTAGACACACTTAGATTTAAGAGCAACCACACTATTCTAATTTCCTTTTTTGTACGCGTTGTTGAGTTTTTGCCTGCATGGAAGTCTATTCCAATATTCTTAGTTTACATTTACATTGTACCTAGATCTTAGTTTGGCATAAACATAAATCGATACATTTTCCATAACAACAAAGGAATAGAAGCCCTAAGCCATCATTTGACTCTCTTTTGAAAAGAGAAAGCTTAATCATGTCCTTGGTGGATTCTTATTCCAATTTTTCCTTGAAAATTGATCTTGGCCCTAATCATACGTTGTTCCATTTCCATCATAAACAAATACACACACTTGAATAATGTAGGTTGTCATTGTGCTTGGCATGTCTTCATTGTGTAAACATTTATAACCCCGTAATTCTAAATCCCTAAAATTTAAAACCATTTGCATAATTCCTTGAATGCTTGCTGCTTGTTTATTTTTGAACATTGCCAAAGGGAAAGCTTCTCCATCTAATCCAAATTTCCCAAACCAATCCAATCCAAATTCCACGATATCTAACATCCTAATCGTCCAACTTCAAATCAATGTATGAAAATCCAATTCAACATATTTGAACCATAGCTCACTATATTAATAAGCTCATTTATTTTATTCTTTACGTAACCTCGATATGGTTTGAGTAGATGAAGAAGTGGGTGGGTAATCAAATTTGCTCATTCAATATGCTTTGAAGCATAGGATCTAGAGTTTCACTCAGTTTTGTAAATTTTCTAGGTTTTTTAATCCTTACGGGAAAAAAAAACATTAGTAGTACACGTGTATGATTACCATTAGGTTTATATTATTCATAGAGGAAAGCGTGTGGTTGAAGCACAAAATCATGCAGCAAAACCAGAAACTAATATAGGGGAAGAGCACCAATAGTTGAGCATGTACCAATTGTTGTGAGGGTTGTTGATACCTTTTGTTCCAAAAATTGAACAAATAAAACCTATTGTTTGAAACATAAAATATCAATTTTTTGTGAGGAAATGTACCAATAGTCCTTAGGAAATGTACCAATAGTTATTAGGAAATGTACTAATATTGTAAAAAGTAACCAATCAGGTGATGCCACATCAGTTGCACAACTATTGGGGCCTCTTTTGCACGCCTATTGGTCTGACCTTTTTTTTGGGCTGTTTTGGACACCTTGGCAAAAAGCATGTTGATGTGGCACCATACTTGATGTTGTGGCACTGAAAGCTTAGCTATAAGTAGGGGACTTGCCAAATAAGCTACTATAAAAAATTGGGAGTGATTTCAAATTTCCACATAGGATTTTGAGAAGCGCGAAGTTAGGGTGCTCAACTACTAGTGCTCTTCCCCTAGTAAACTTTAAGTAGCACTGCCTTAAAAATTAATGTTTACGATACTTATCTAGGCTTTGATTTTTTTAAGAAATTATCCTAACATGAGAAATACATGGGAGATGTGGATCCATTTTGTACGGGAAAGCAAGTGGTAGACATGCAGAGTCGGCTCCACCTCTTTATTTGTACAGTGACATGTTGAATTAGGTTATCAGTTTGTGGATAAGAGTAGATGAGTTGGTAAAGATTGATTATTTTAATTATTGATGGGTACAGATCACTGGACACAACAGCCACGTAAATAGTTAGGGAATTGATGATAAGAAGTGACATACTGGATAAGGCTATTAGTTTGTAGAAAAGAGTTAGAAGAGTTAGTGAAGATAATAAGTGACATGTTTTTGTATTAGAAAAAAAAACCAGAGGGAATCCCCCTACTTTTGCAAGGCAGGAGCTAATCAGGTCTAAAAACATCACGATTTCTCTATAACATAAGGGTAAGTCATAAATTAAGATCTTGGTCATGCTCGACAGAATTAGCTGCATCTCTCATTTTTTGACTGTGTGTATAACACAAGAGTTAGTTAGCTATTTTGGACCCAGATTAGCTGCATCCCTTCTACAAGCCCCACTGCATGGATGTCTATGTTGTTGGAGTCATGTTAACTCCAACTAAGGATGTTAGTGCAACTACCAAACTCTTTGGTTTTGCAGTGATTTATGGTGAGACTGCTGAGACTGCAATTGCATGCCTATTAGGACAGTAATGCAACATAATTAGATCTAATCTAACAAAGGAGAGTCTTAGTTTGAACTCTGCCTTTTCTGAAATTACCCTCATCTCCTCCATGAATTCAGCTCTTACGAGAGTTCATTATTTGTATAAATCTGCATTTTACACTTGTAAATGTACAATAAATTAATTGAATTTATTTTCTTTTGTTCTGTTCAATTTTCTCCTACAAGTTTTGTTTTCTCTTTTTTAGCTAGATCTGTCGGGTGCAGACTTCAAAGCTGAAAAAGTGATCTCTTTAACTTTCTCTGCAACGTGTGAAAACCATGTGGGAGAGGGCTCCACCTATTCATACAAGGGATGGGAGAAGACATGTGAAATTTGTTAGAATAAATTAATTATTTATCAGTACATATTAGTGGACACACTTTACATCATTTAGGGCTCCACCTATTCATACAAGGGATGGGAGAAGACTTAGTTCATATGCATACTAAATGAAGTCTGGCGTGTAAACTGCAAAACCAAAAACTAATGTTACCTAGGATTTGATTTTCTTAACATGAGAAATACATGGGAGATGTGGACCCATTTCATACAGGAAAGCAGGTGGTAGAAACGCAAAGTCGGCTCCACCTCTTTGTACAGTGACATGTTGAATATGGGTTATCCGTTTGTGAATATAAAGCAAACACGTGCATGTGCATGAGCACACACACATGCATGTACACATCATCAGTGTGAATTAGGGGAAGATCACTAATTATTGTCCATGTTCGAATAGCCGTAGATTTGTGCACCCAACTCTCAGTTACTAATTCTAAAGAAACCCAAAAAATAGATAGCTAAAATTTCATTAATAAATTTCATATGTACTAATAGTCACTAACTTATTTTAGGTTTTTGGCTCCATAATTGATCTATTTGTGCACAACTATTGGGACATTTGTGCACAACTACTGGGTCATTTGTGCATAAGTATTGGCAAGTTTAAGTGCAGGGTTATTGGGGCATCTTTAAGTAGGTATTTAGTGACACTTTGAAATGTGTACTTTTTGACCCTTGCATGCATAACAAATTCTACAATGGTTGATGTTGAGAGAGGTTTCTCCCTTGGTTGGAAGAAGATTATTTGTGAGTTGGACTCTCAAATTGTGGTTAATATGTTGAACAAGAAAAAATTGGATGCGAACAATTGGCAGTTAGCCTTAGTGGTTAAGAAGATCGTAGACCTATGTAAGTCCTAGGATTATATTTCTGTAGTGTCACAAATTGTCACCACGCCAATTTACACCTCATATTGTCACCCCTACTTTAGCATGTCTCCTTCTCATCTCCTATCTGGGTTCATTTAGTGTCTTAACTCCATTTCTGATGCCATGTGCACCTGCCAGCTTATTTCCTAGAGGGATATCCTTCTCCCTAGGGATTATTGAGGTCCTTGATTGAGGAGGACCAGGGTGCCTTGGTCAGGGCCTATCTCTCCAATGAGAAATGAAATTGGTCACTAAGCCTAAAATTAGCAGCTTTTACCTTAATTGGGTGAAAGCCCTAATTTTTCACCATGACAGTTTCCTTTTATCATAACCCTAGAGAGTGGAACAAATTAGCTAATTGTTTGGTGAAGTGGGCTTTAGAGAGCTTAGACGGATGGGATGTTGGGGGTAGGGAGGGGCTACCCTCGGAGTGCTTGGAGACTTTGGAGAAGCTAATTTTGGAGAAATATGTAATGGTGTATTTTATGGTGTTCCTTATGGAACTTCTTGCCTTGTAGTTGTTGTCTTGGTTGGTCCTATGGCCTTTGCTTTATACTTCTTAATTTTTCTTTTAAAAAAAATTAGCCCTCTTTCTCTAAATTAAATTAAATAACGAAAATGAAAATAAATTCTGAAAAAAAATTAGGACATGCATTTTCACTAGGCTTATAACAACCATTTTTTCTTTAGCATCTTTTAGTTTAATTTTTAGATTTATATGAATATGGATCCAATAGGTAGTTCATGGTCTAATTAAATTTATAGGTCCAATAGGTTGTACATAGTCTAATCAACTTATACTTAGTCTTGTCATCTTGCATTAGTGTAGTAATTTATTTTGTGAATATTGCAAGTTTTCCTTATTAATATTACTCTTAACTAGAAGAGAAAGTATATGTTGCATAATTTACAATTTTTCTTTATTTATAATTTGTTAGGGTTCCATGTTGTGCCATGGGTTAGGGTAACCCAAGTCAGAGCTCATGTTTCCTTAAGACTATAGAAATTGGATGTCTAGTGTGAAACAAAGATCAAGGTATGTGTTTAGGATTCTTAAATATCTCCAGTTTCTTTTATTTGAACCATATTTATATCTTGGTGAGAATAGGTTTGATTTTGATCTTAAATTTTACAATAAGAATTTATCTTCTTTAGAAAGGATTATTATTTTTTAGAGGTACTATATTTTTCAAATTGTTGCAAGATAATATTTTTTCGTAATTTTTTGTTGAGTAATATTTTTTAATGATTTTTTGAATTGGGCACATCCTGAAAATTGGGTACCTATTTGTGCGTGAAGGATAAATTGCATCAAAATAATCAAAAATGCATTTTGTTTGAAGTGTAAAGAATCAAGTGCACTACAATAATATATAATTTTTTTAAAATTTGGATGAGTAGATCAAAAGTTATTAAAAAAATGGTACACATATGTCTTTGAGAACTATGGAGACATTGGTAAAAGAAATTCAAGAATAATATGTTATTGTTGTTCAAATTTTTAAAAAATAATATGGTTAGAAAGCTCAGAAGATGGGTGAAAATATGGTGGCAATTTTAGAAATACCTAGTTGATGAGGCGTAAACCTGATGATGACAATGTCTAGAAACCAACTTGATAAAACAAAACACCTCAAAAAGGAGGTAAATGGAAGGAAATCAAACTTCCAGCCCTCAGCCTTGACATTGAAGCCTATTCACAAGCCCAAATTCATTAAATGTGTATGGGTTTCTTTAAAGTAATAACGCGTATAGGGTTTGTAGAGACAAAAGCATGTATGCATTTAGGTAAAAAAAACAATGGGTTATGTTAACATAAAGACATTCTAATATATAGATATACATATGTTTGTAATATATGTATGTGTATGTATACATATATGTATATGTATATATAATATGTATATATATAATATGTATGTATATGTATATAATATCTACATATTATATATAACACATGTGAGGCCCCATTAGGACCCCTCATGACCCCCAATGACACCATATGACCCCTTAGGAACATGTATGATATCCTAAGGGGTCATATGGTGTTATAACACATGTGTGACCCAATTAGAACCCCACGTGACCCCTTAGAACATACAACATGACTCCTTAGGAGCATATAATTTCCTAAGGGGTCATATGGTGTCCTAATGGGATATGGTGTTATAACACATGTGTGATAGCATGAGGACTCCACAAGACCCCTAACGACACCATATGACCCCTTAGCACACCACATGACCTCTTAGGACCAAATGATGTCCTAAGGGGTTGTATGGTGTTCTAAGGAGTCACATGTTGTTTTAACACATGTGCGGATGCATTAGGACCCCACAAGACCCCTGATGACACCATATGACCTCTTAGCACACCACATGACCCCTTAGGACCATATGGTTTCCTAAGGAGTTGTATGGTGTCCTAAGGGGTCATATGGTGTTCTAACACATGTGTGGTCCCATTAGGACCCCAAAGACCCCTAACAACACCATATGACCGCTTAGCACACCACATTACCCCTTAGAACCATATGACATCTTAAGGGGTCGTATAATGTCCTAAGGGATCATATAATGTTCCATTAGGCCAAGGGATTCTATTAGCAGTTAGAGAGTAGCAGGTACCCTACCTTTCAATCGAGAAAAGATACTTCAACTCATGTTTGCATGGAACCAAGATACGAGGGTCGAAAAAGGGGATTGCACACTTCTACCCACTCTTAACACATGTGTGGCCCTATTAGGACCCCACAAGACCCCCAATGACACCATATGACCTATTAGGACAATGTATGATATCTTAAGGGGTCATATAGTGTCTTAAGGGGTCATATGGTGTTATAACATATGCATGGCTCAATTAGGACCCCACATGACCCCTAATGACATCATGTGACCCCTTAGCACACCACATGACCCTTTAGGAGCATACGATGTCATAAGGGGTCATATGGTGTCCTAATGGATCATATGGTGTTGTAATACATGTGTAGCATCACTAGGACCCCACATGAGCCCTAACGACACCATAAGACCCCTTAGCACACTACATGGTCCCTTTGGACCATACGATGTCCTAAGGCATCGTATGGTGTCCTAAGAGGTCATATGGTGTCCTAAGGGGACAAGATGAACCATTAATTTAAGATAAAAAGTAGTACTAATACTACTTACAAAAATAAGTTCAAATCACCCAAGCCCTTAGCACACCATACGAGCCTTTAGGACCCCACATGACCCCTAACGACACCATATAACCCCTTGAAACACCATACGAGCCCAAGTAGGACCATATTATATCTTAAGGGGTCGTATGGTGTCTTAAGGGGTCATTTGGTGTCCTAAGGGGGCAAGTTGAACCATTATTACAATATAAAAAGTAGTGCCAATACTACTTACAAAAAAAAGTTCAGATCATCCGAGCCCTTAGCACACCATACGACCCCTTAGGACCCCACATGACCACTAATGACACCATAAGATGCCTTAGCACATGATACGACCCCAAGTAGAACTATATGATATCCTAAGGCATCATATGATGTCCTAAGGGGTCATACGGTGTCCAAAGGGGTCATATGGTGTCCTGAGGGGCAAGATGAACCATTATTACAATATAAACACCAATGCCAATATTGCTTACAAAAAAAAGTTCAGATCATCCCAACGAACATGAGGTTCAAGGATAAAAATATTAAACTAGTATGCTCCCCCTCTCTCCCTTCCTCCATTCTCTCTCTCTCTCTCTCTCTCTCTCTCTCTCTCTCTACCATCCTCTCCCTCTCCCTCTCCCTCCCTCTCTCTCCCTCCCTCCCTCCAGCTCTCTCCCTCCCTCCCCACTCTTTTTCTTTCCCCCCCTCTATCTCCCTTCCCTTACCATCCTCTCTCTTTACCTCTCCCTCCTATTGGTCCCCAAATCAACATATTGGAAAGTTCTAAGAGTATGCCAAGCTCTATGCTCTAATATTCCAATTATCTTGGCCAACGAACAAAGAGAACCCTTAAGATTGCTAACTCCCTACACTTTAGGCTCTGTAGGACCTAGGTGGGTGTACCTATTCACCAACCAATTCTTCAAGCTAGTGCTTTTTATTGAATATTGTGTCTCTACGATGATTAATTCTCCTATTAATTTTTAAAATTGAACTATTAGACTGATGTGACAACTTCTTTTATCTATGTAACTCCATTTTTTTGCACATTGCTAGGACTTGAGTAATATGTTGTTGATGGGAGATATTATTTGGTCGTCTTCCTTTGATTCGGGCTGACAATTAGCGATCTTGCCAATTCACTTGGTGACCTTTCAATTTGGTATGTTTTTCTCATTGGAGAAACTTTCTCTGATCCCTTCTATCTCTTGGATTTCCTTCCCTTATTGTTATCATTGAGAGTTACAACAATCAAACATCATTGGTGGGACAATAGCTATCGGAGTCACAAAAGAAACCTCTAGTCGCGGGTTGTTATCTTGTTGATATGAACATCATCTCAAACATAGAGTCTTTCATTATTTTTCCTTATTGGTATGAATCTTGGAGTTGAGACAACTTTAAATGTTTCTTCCCGATTTGAGCAAGTCTGGGCGATGAAGACAATCTTTCATTTTACCTTTTCTGGGTGACGAACAGATCTCCTGTCGATGCATTTGACTTCTTCCTCTATTGGGGTGACTTACTTAGTTGGCCTATCTTTCATGGTTTCATCCCAATAGTATTGGTCTCGCCAATTTACTTGGCTCATCTCTTTATTCGCACCTGGGTGAATCAACCTGATATTCCTTCATGTAGCTCCATTAGGATGACTTTCATTGTCGGGCTGATTTCTTGAATCTCACTCTAGCTTCATAACTCCTGTCGATGCTACACTCATTGGCTAGACTCTTCCTGATAGTATTCCTCCTACAAATGTGTATCAACATGATACAAAAAATTGATTGACCACTTCACGCTCACTTTGATGAGGGTTATTACATCGATATGGTTTGTCTTCCTGTATATTAGTATATCGAGCTCTCTGATGACACTGCAAGTTCTATTTTTGCAATAGTCTCCTATCAGTATAATATGAAGGTGTCTCCCTGAAAAGTGCCTGTGATGATAGTGTGAAGGATGATAATATTATCGGTTTGACTTAGTAGGTCTTTCTGATTTACTTGTTTTGAGGTGTTTTGCTAAAATTGAATGTTGGGCTTTATTCATTAGGTAGGTTAATTTTATTTTGAAAAATCTTCATGTATCTGGGTAGTAATACTAAGGTCTATGGGGACAAAAATGCATAATAATGGGGAGTCTAAGCCTATGTGACAACCTTACATAGGAAAATCATTTCATTTTTTCTTTTAGGTGCTAACACCTCCCTCCCTTACCATCTCTATCTCTCTCTCTCCCCACTCTCCCTCCCCCAACCTACTTCTCTCTCTCCCTCTCCTGCCCTCTCCCTTCCTTCATTTCCCATCTCTGTGTGTGTGTGTGTGTGTATCCCTTCCTTTCTCATCCTCTCCCTCTCCATCTCCCTCTCCCTCTCCCTCTCCCTCTATTTCTCTCTCTCTCTCTCTCTCCTTCACCCTTTCTTTACTATAAGTAACACATATGATTTTTTAACATAAGAGGCATGTACAGGTTATGGGAATTATGAGCATTGCCTTGTTGGGGTATTTTTAGGGACTAATTATGCGTACGGGTTAACTAAACATAACTCGTATGTGTTTCTTGCACACATTTTTTGGTGGCCAATGACTTCAAAAGGAGTTTTTGAAGTCATTGAAGGCCCCACTATAACTGATAGCATGGATAGGCTTTCGGATTTGATCTCCCTCAGTACTTTTACCATCAGCATCGGTAGCTCCATTTGATGGATTTGAGCTCCCTCCCATTTACCCCTATTCCTTTCAGTGCATCCATACGTAACATCCCAATAATCCTCCTTCTCTAGGGCCCCTACGTAGATTAAGTTCTGCCCACTCCAATCATAATGATGGTTTTATATGTGAAAGTAAGTGAAAATTTTATTTTGCATGATTTTAAATGATTGAATTATTGTTCTAATTAGTTTGGTCAATGTAATTGTGATTGTTTAATAGTTTTGATTATTAAAAATCATGATAATACTCATTTCTATGGTCATTTGATTATATAAACTTTTGAAATATATATATGCAAAATAATTCTATTTAGGACAATGGCTATGAATGATGGGAAAGAACAAGTGAGGACGAATCGAACAATGAGAGGCTGAAAAGGAAAGACAAATGTAGCATATGGAGAAATTATGTGAAATAAGAACAATGGGATAATAAGGTATGTCATCCACAACATCACAATTAGATGTACCAAATGAGCCTAATGTAATTGAAGAAGAAATCACAATCAATAATCAAATAAATGATGAAGATGCACCAACAACATTTGATTTACTGAATGAACCTAATGTAATTGAAGAAGAGACCACAATGAATAATCAATTAAATGATGATGAACATACACCATCTCTATTTGATGCAATGAATGTACCTAATGCATGTAATGCACCAATTTTAACACCTCCTAGAATTATTTGTAGGAAACCAAAGTATCTAACTGACATCGATAAGAATATTTTGAATCTAATGCTCGATAAAATGAATGAATAGACTTGTAGAAGAATGTTTAAAAGAATATGGCAACACTATTTTAAAAACTTAAATCAAACTGTAAGATGCCAATTAATTGTTGAAATAATTAAAACTTTGAATTTTAGAGAGATAATGAAAATTCTAGGCCTAAGATCATTTGAAAGTAATAATGAAAGAATTATTGTGAGAAATCTATTTGATGCATATCAAGATATTGGTTCAAAATCACGTACTAATGATTCTAATGTTACTCAACGTGTTATTACATCAACCGTAATGAGAAAGAAAATAAAAAAATATCGTTTGATAAGAAAAACAAGTCAATAAACATAAGTAGAACAACATTATGTAAAGCAGTAGAGAGGTGGCATAAAATAGAGGAAACTAAAAATAATTCTCTTTGGGCATTCTCAGGTAGACTACCACACAAAGACAAGTTTGTTGTTGATGCAATAAGAACATTAATTAAATTTTTTTGGCATGACAACACAAGGGTTTTGCCTAACCAAAGAGATGTTGTTAGAAGGTTAATTGGATCTAGAAATTATGAGCCACATGCCAAACATTATTTGGATATGACTCAAACAAAAATTTATGAAAGATTCCTTCAAAAGTTTCCTCAAATAAGATTTAGTCAAAGTTTTTTTGAAACGGAAAAAACTTTTTATGTTAAGTGTAGATAGGAATTTGGAATTCATCAAAGCAATAGACATTAAACTAGGTCAATCACAAAAACTAGATTGCAATGATAAGAAATCCTAATTACAATCAATAAAGGCATGAAGATGAAATACTACAATAAAAAGCAAACCAAAGCCTGTATCTCCTTCATTATTCCTCCATTGTCCTTCTTTCTCCTTCAAATTACTTTGTTTGTGGATCTCACCTACAAGTACAAAAGCGTAGTATGAAAGCAAGATTGACAAGATGAAATGACAGCGTAAGGATACTAGAAGCGTGATTGATTCTCTGAAAATGTGATTAGATCCATGATTGAAGAAAATCATCCAATTTATAGAAAAATTGGAGAGAGGACAAGATTAGCATGAAATTGATTCGAATGGAAATTCAAATCAAGAATAGCAAAATTATGACAAGTGTATGACAAATTGCTATGCAAGATGTTATGACAAATTATGACGAATTGCTATGCAAGATGTTATGACAAAAATTTGAAATAGAAATAGAAATTAGGAGAAATTAGAAAATTAGGTTAGAAATGATGAATTGGAAATTAAGAAATTAAAAATTGATGAAATTAGAAAATTAGGTGAATTAATTAATAATTTTTCATTCATTAATTAATTCACATAAAGAGGGGGAATTAATTAGCCAATTAAATAAATATTTGATTGTGACAAGAAGACTTAGGATAAATAAATAAATTATTTAACCTAGAGGGAAAATGACAATCAAGATTAAATGAATAAATCATAAAATCCTAGAAGATGAATTAGAAATGCAAGGACGACAATTAGGTCCTGACAAAAGATAATTGATGTAGGTTCGATTTGATCATGATTCTGATTGACAAAGGACTAGTGTTGATAAATGATTGAGATTGGTTCAACAAAAATCAATGACAAATTGACCAAGATTGACAAGGAGATCAAATTGATAAGCGCCAATTGACGAGGAACAATGACTAATGGATCCAAATTGACATGATTGAAAAGGACAAAGATCAATGACAAATCGATGACAAAATTGATGAGATTGACAAGAGGACAAGGATCGATGATGAATCGATCACAAAATGACAAGATTGACAAGGACAAGGATCGATGACGAATCGATCGCAAGATGACAAGATTGACAAGGACAAGGATTGACCAAAATCATGACTAGAGATTGTTATTGACAAGACCAAATTCAAAAGCGAGAAAAATGAGGAATGCAAAGAATGACTCGATGCTCTCAAATGATAAAGACCAAGTGCGCAACATAGAAGAAATGTTAATGCGATGCAAAAACCCTAAAGTAAGGCAATGCGCAAATGTTAAAGTATGACTCCACAAGCGTTGACCATTTTTAGACATCTCCATTTTGCCCCTCTTTGAGACAATGCAATTCTAAGCGTTGTTTCAAATAACAATAATGAAAATGCCCCAGACAATAATGATGACATATGCATGCCCCCTCGAGGAATTGGCCAGAAACATCCAAAAACGAGGCCAATTAGTCGATAAGAATAATAAAAAATGATAGGTTTGAACGGATCAAATGGACTGCCAAGACTGACGGAAGAAATGTTAGTAAGAAGAAATTAGACAGAGGACAGTTAGAGATGAAGGAAAACTTGCTTTCACAAATGCACATAAGTAGGTGAGAACCTTTATTTAATGTAGCAAAGAGGATGTAGAGCATCATGGCATTGAAGGCCAGAGCTGGAACGCAACCCTTTTGCAAAAGATAGACACATCGCACACAAGGTATAAGTGAAGCGTCCTAGGGTGCATACATCAAGGGTCGAGGTATGTGTGGCATTCACAAAGTGAATGTACTTATCACAGACACCCAATGATATAGTTGCCCCAGTTTGTGACAAACATTCCACAAACAACAAACACAACAAAAAAGAAAAGGGATCATGAACCATCTCGGTCACTCTAAATCACTCAATGACATCCTCGAGCAACATAGGAACATGATCAAAGCCAAAGATAAATCAGTAAAAAGATAAGATGCACAAATTCAACCAAGTCAAACAAACAGTCTGATCATCATTGTCAAAAGTGGAAAACAAGAATAATCATGATGTTTGGTTTCAAGGAATGCAGTACCCCATCTAAGATAGGACACAGTCTGGTTTCGAGTATACCACACCCTGTATAAGACCCATGATAATAGTGGCAAGGACAAATGATTTGATGTTGATTGATTGATATGACAATTTTGATTAGTTTGAATGTCTGGTTTGATTGAAACGTTCATCTGTTAATGCGTGATTTGCAAGAAAGTGCAGTGTGTGATTGATTGTCGTTGGATGTATGCTCATTGATCTGTCTATGCACAAAGGGGATATTTTTGACAAGATGCAAAATGCCAAAGGAATTGTTTTTTGGATTTTGATGTTTTGAAATATTTTTTGTTCATTTTTCAAGACTCTATTTGACTTTTTAGGGATTTTTTCAGAACACTTTTTATTTTTTTTAATTATTTCAAGACGTTATTTGATTTTTAGGGATTTTTTTCAGGACATTTTTCAAATTATTATTTTTTTATTATTTCAGGATGTTATTTGATTTTTATGATTTTGCACCCAATGTCTAGCAAGGCAAGGAATATGACAGGTGAATAAATAGGCTTTTTGAAATGTTGGTGGATAGAGGGAAAACAAAGGCCTTTTATTATGGAGACAATACGGATGCAATTTTCAAGGGCTATGATGTGATGAGACAAGAGACTGGATATGACAGTGTAAAGCAGTGACATGGCATGAGGGACATGTCAAGAGGTTTTTGAAAAATATGTTTTGCATTTCACGTCCTTATGTCAGATCAAGATCAAGGGACAGAAAGAGTGTATGGATAGTGATAAGATATGGATAGGATAAGCAAGACCAAGAATGGATAAGGGACATGGACTGAAGGTTGAGATAGGATACAAGATAGTGGCAGAAAGTTGCAATAAGCCAGAGAATATGGATGAAAGGTTATAAAAATAGATAAAGACCAAAAGCTATGATGGACTAAAAGCTGCAAACAATATGCATGATGCTCATGACAACCCTTAGCCTTGTCAAGATAAAAGGTGGAAAGAGGAAATGGACATGAGGGACAGTAGGATAATGGAGGAGTATGACATGATATGATAGGATAATGAAGGGCAATAGGATATGAACGAGGAAACCTGCCCCCAAGTGTGGTGTGCAAGAAGTTCATAGAATACGCATGATGCCTGTTTGCCAGGTTTTCATAATGGTACTTGCCCAAGGCGCCTGTTTGCTAGGTTTTCACCAGTGGATGAATTATTTTTGCTTTACTTTTTTCTTTTGTCTTTTTTTTTTTGGATTTTGACATTTTTAATAGAAGATGGACACATGATAGGGGATGGAAGAAGGACTCAAACATCTTTTGTTTGGATAGTAGCCTTGAAAAAAAATTGACCATGACCTTTAAAAGTATGCTCAAAGACGTTGGTAGGATAAGGACATGGAAAAAGAGATGAAACTAAGGCGAGGATTTATGCAAAGGATTGGACCAAAGGGATCGAAGGATGGAAAATGTGCATTAGATAATGGATAGGGTATTGGAGGAATTGGGCTCTAGTGGATGGAAATGTAGGCAAGATCAACATTGGCACACACCTTGAGGGGTGATGGACTGATGGAGGAAAAATGTATTTCAGATTGTGAGATTTGGACTGAGGAAAGGCTATGGATTTTGGGACATAAGGGCCCAAAATGGATGAAGAAGGTAGTGGAGGAATAAACTTGGAGGGTTTGGATTGAGGAATAGAAACGTTAGATGCCAATTTTGATGTTTCTTTAGGCTTTTGTGCTTCAAGGAGCCGCCTAGGGATCCACATGGTTTTTGATTTTTCATGCTTTTGTGGTTCATTGGAGTGCATTGCTTGCACAAGGGATTTAGGAACCCATATAGATTTTAACTTTTGTTTTTGAGAAATGGGCCTTTGTGACCTTTTGGATTTTTCCTTTTCTTTCTAGATCATATTTTTCTTTGCTTTGACATGTTGATTAGATTAGACATGTTGATCCTTGAATACATGTGGATTTTTAGACTTATCACTTTTATGCTTGGCATCCAAATTGCTTGGAGGAGGAAAGGAATGCATGGATGGATATGAATGAAATGGAGTTCTTTTGGATGGATGAAATTTACTCAAGGATGTGTGCCTTTTCTGACCTTGCATAGAGGACGAAGGAATATAAGGACCTAAGATGGATGGAAAGTATGATGGGGAAGGTGTATATTTTGATTTTGATGGAGGGATACCAACATCTTGAGAGTGAGTTGTGTAGACATGACCCTTAAGATCTTCTTTAACATGAAGGGATTCTTGCCTATAAAGATCTACTCCTTTGCATTTATGAATATCTTGACATGTAGGATACTTTGTGCTGTTAGAGTAAGATGCAAGTCCATTATGAGGTGGATATGATATGAGAGAAATAATGAGATCTTGAAGTGGACCAGATTGCACCAAAGTGGAAGAACCCATTATGCATGTCAAGGGTTCATGAACATCTTGCATCGATATGTTAGAATCTTGAGGGGGATTAGGATCATGAGGGGGACTAGGATTGTGTAGTGGACATGGTTCAATGGCAAGCTCTTCAAGAGATGGAATGGGAGAAATAATGGGATCATTACAAGAAATGAGATCTTGGAGTGTATATGGAGCATTAAGACGTGGAGATGGAGGAACAAGTGGATCTTGTGTAGGATCTGAAGGAATGATAGGGTCTTGACAAGGAGGAAGATCATTGGAATCCTCTTTAAAGTTGCTTTGATCTTGACTTTTAATGGGATCATCGGAAAGGATGGAAGGGATATCTTGATCTTTCTTAAGAAGTGGAATGTCAATGGGATTTGAAAGGACATTTTTTTCATGAAATGGAAGGGGATCGTTTGGGATTGGATGGACTGGGATGTCTTGATCTTGCTCGGGGAATGGAGTGTCAATAGGACTTTGGATAGGATGGAAAAGAATAGGGGAATCATCGTGAGTTTCTGGGAAGATGAGGTCCTGGTCAACAATTGGATGGGATGATAAGGTTTCGAGATCTTGATCTTGATATGTTTTAAGACAAGTTTCTTCATGCTCTAAATTATCCTCTTGACATGCGGTTGGACTTTAGATATGCATGGGGGATTTTGGCAAGGGATCAATTCTTTGGCATGAAGGGGATGAAATTTGAATGGGACTCTCTAAAAGAGAAGCGTTTGATGGCATTAAATATTGCATTTCCAAATAGTACAAGGGATTTGTATAAAGTTCCTGATACAGCTCTTGTTGTTGTGGTTGTGTCATGCCTTGACATTGACCCTATTGTTGTGCTTCTTGTGGTGGAATCATGATTGGTAGCCTTGGTTGATATTGCATGGACATCAATTGTGGTTGTGAAGTATGATAATTTGTTTGTCTTGGCACATATTGAGGCACATGTTGTTGTTGATGTTGACGAATCAAAATTTGCTGACTTTGTGCCAATTGTTGTTGTCTTGATGTAAATCCCATCATTTGCAAAAAACTTTGTTTGGGAGGTTTTTGTTGTTTCTCCTTGAGATGGGGTATGGCACTTGCATTGACCTGCTGTGTTGTTTGTCCAGTCCATTGTGGTGGTTGCAAGTTTGAATTGACTTGTAATGGTGTAGAAGGCACTGCCACTTGTTGTCGGATGCAATAATGTTTTTGTTGTGCATTGCTTGTTTGCACATTCGATTGTGCCTTTTGTGTATTTCTCAATTGTTGCAACATTTGTTGTTGGTGAACATCACTATTTGTGGCCTTTTGTGTTGCCACTATCGAAGGATTTGTCACAATATTTTGGGTAATGAGTACTTGAGTATTTGCCAAGCATATTGAACTTAATGGGACATATAAACTTTGTTGCATTGTAGGATTGTTTTGAACATTTGTAAGATCAAGCATTCCAATCGTAAAGCTTTCTTGCATCTTAGATTTTGATCCACTTGTAATTATTCAAGGAATCATTTCTGGTTGAGGGAAAGCTATCAACATTTGTGTGGCCCTTATTTGATCTTGTGTTAAAGGTGTTGTATTAAATAATGGATTGTTTATTGTTTCGAATTGTGACTTTTGAGGAATAGTCACTGTCAACATTTTTGAAGCACATTTACTCATCAAGGTGTGTTGGGTTTCTTGTTTCTCATTTTCTTCATTTGGATGTGGGGAGAAACTTAACAGCTCACTGCCTTATTGTTTTTGCACATTAATTTGCGCATTTGAGGAGGTCACATTACTCATCATATCAAGATATTTTTGTGGAAACATCTTAAAGACCTTGTTCAAGAATTTATCCATCTTTTTTGTCAACTTCGGATCTTTAAGGGACATATCAACATCATCGAAAGCATCAGAATCTAATGAAGAATCTGGTAAAACATTTGGATTTATTTCTTGTTGAACGCCTTGATTTGAACCAAACCCTTGTGAAAGAGTTTGTTCCTCATGTAATGTTTGAATTTCTTGTTGCAGATTTGGTTGATTCCAATCAAAAGGTGCATTTTCCCTTGGTGTTGGTGGAACACTCCCATATCCCGGTTTCATGGGTACAAACAATGGCTCATATAATGGAGGTGGTCCAAGTTGAACCATTCCATATGGTGGTAATGATGAGTTTGACAAACCTTCAATTTGTAATGATTGACTAGGTTGAAACTGTGAGTTTGATACATTGTCAATGGGTTGATATGTTGGTTTGCCCATCTTCTTAGATTTTGACCTTGTTTCAACAAGCATGTCACTATGCAAATGCAATATTTTTATTTTTTTTTGAAATTTTTCAAGGATGATGTATGATATGCAACTAAATGCAAACTAAATAGACGAAAATGCAATCTATGGCAAGAATGCAACCTATGTTTTTGTTGTTTTTCAAGATTTGGACAAACTTTTTGAAATGCAAACCTAAAGACTCAACCTTAGGGAGCTGAAATGAAAGCAAGACCTTAAAAGACAAAGGACCAAATGACAATAGGACAAATTGACAATGTCTCACCTATATGCTTGGATACTAAGCTAGGTTTGACAAAAATGATATTAATGAAAAGACAAAATTTAGACAAGGTCAAGACTTCCTAACAACAACTTAGGGTATCATCCAAAGTGTTTGATTTTTTTAAGTTTGACAAACCTAATTTTTGAGACTAAATGCAATGATTACGACAATGACTTAGGATATGGCATGAAAATGATCTGAGGATATAATATGACAATACAATGATAAGGATATGCGAAGACCAATTACTTGGAATATGCAAAATGCAACCTATGCAACCTAAATGGAAATCTATCTTGGATATGACAATGAAATGCAAACTTAGGGAAATGATCTTGGACCTAAGTGCAAAATGAGGACGCTTGCAATGCAAAGGACTAAAATGAAAGGAGATGACAATATGCCTTAGGACCTAAGTGGGACTATGCAAAACCTAGCCTAAAGTGACATGAATGTTGAGACAAAGTTTTTTATTTCAATGTGTTTGAAAGCCATGTTTTGAATTTTGTTGGATGAATGTTATCTTTTTACAACCTTGTTTGGACAATGTTTTGACTTGTTTGACACATGATGTTTTGTGACAATTGCATAATTCAACTTTTGACAATCACAGAAGACAAGATGTTTGGACTTAGACCCAAGACAATCATGCTCATTCACAACAAATCTTATGGCTGGCAAGGGCAATATCTGTTGAATCCTCTAACCATAAAATACAACACTCAGTTGGATAGCTAGACTCTTGGTAGCACTAGCTCCCCCTTACAGTGCACTCACTTCTCAAGCATACCAAGCTTCGAGTTCAAGGGGCATCACTTCCCAAGAACTTGTTATCTCTAACTGAGGAGTACATGAGAGGTGTCTTTGGCATGTGCATATCACAATGCCTGAGCCAACAGATAGAAGGATTTTGGCATCTACACAAGAGATTCTAGTAAGGTCGTCCGTTTGGGTGGGTATTGATCCGACGAATAAATCATTGCAATACCATTCCAGCACCCATTGTCTACAACTTTTGTTGCATCCACAGTTATTTAGATTGGTTCGGAAGAGCTTGGCTTTAGCCTTGCACCACTTAGGGTCATTCCCTCTCACCAATGCCTGTGCGAAGTGCTAGGAAAATTGGGAGGCAGGCCCAGTTCTAAGGGTTAAAACATGCAATCAAATTAAAAATAGACAAAGCATGCATGGTGTTCATTAACCTTTAAGAAATGAAATGTGCAACTACTTTAAAAAATGCAAGCATGATGTTTTAGTGAAAGTCTTTGACTGTGTCCTGCATAAGATTTGTTAGTAGTTGTATTTTTAGTCTTTGTCACACGTAACGCCAAGATGCTTCATAGAGAATTAGTACCAAGGAAAACCATAATGCAAGAAACAAAATGAAATTTTTATTTTTATTTTATTTTATTTTATTTTATTTTTACATAGGCGCAAATCTCATCAACATAGGCGCAAATCCCATCAACACAAGCGCAAATCTCATCAACACAGGCATAGAATGCATTGACATAGGCACAAAATGCCTTAACACATGCGCAGAAGTGTCCAGAAAGCCCTGAGTTGCCCTGTTTCTTGGGTTTTTTACCTACAAATCAGCTCAAAAGCACTCAAAAACACAGTTAAGGGGTTAGATTCACGTTGGGTTCACCAAAATGTAGATAGGAATTTTGAATTCATCAAATCAATAGACATTAAACTAGCTTAATCACAAAAAATAGATTGCAATGATAACAAATCCTAATTACAATCAATAAAGGCATGAAGATGAAATACTACAATAAAAAGCAAACCAAAGCCTGTATCTCCTTCATTATTCCTCCCTTGTCCTTCTTTCTCCTTCAAATTACTTTGTTTGTGGATCTCACCTACAAGTGCAAAAGCGTAGTATGAAAGCAAGATTGACAAGATGAAATGACAACGTAAGGATACTAGAAGCATGATTGATTCTCTGAAAATGTGATTAGATCCATGATTGAAGAAAATCATCCAATTTATAGAAAAATTGGAGAGAGGACAAGATTAGCATGAAATTGATTAGAATGGAAATTCAAAGCGAGAATAGAAAAATTATGACAAGTGTATGGCAAATTGCTATGCAAGATGTTATGACAAATTATGACAATTTATGACAAATTATGACAAATTGCTATGCAAGATGTTATGACAAAAATTTGAAATAGAAATAGAAATTAGGAGAAATTAGAAAATTAGGTTAGAAATGATGAATTGGAAATGAAGAAATTAGAAATTGATGAAATTAGAAAATTAGGTGAATTAATTAATAATTTTTCATTCATTAATTAATTCACAAAAAGAGGGGGAATTAATTAGCTAATTAAATAAATATTTGATTGTGACAAGAAGACTTAGGATAAATAAATAAATTATTTAACCTAGAGGGAAAATGACAATCAAGAATAAATGAATAAATCATAAAATCATAGAAGATGAATTAGAAATGCAAGGACGACAATTAGGTCTTGACAAAAGATAATTGATGTAGGTTCGATTTGATCATGATTCTGATTGACAAAGGACTAGTGTTGATAAATGATTGAGATTGGTTTGACAAAAATCAATGACAAATTGACCAAGATTGACAAGGAGATCAAATTGATAAGTGCCAATTGACGAGGAACAATGACTAATTGATCCAAATTGACATGATTGAAAAGGACAAAGATCGATGATGAATCGATGACAAAATTGACGAGATTGACAAGAGGACAAGGATCGATGATGAATTGATCACAAAATGACAAGATTGACAAGGACAAGGATCGATGACGAATCAATCGCAAGATGACAAGATTGACAAGGACAAGGATCGACCAAAATCATGACTGGAGATTATTATCGACAAGACCAAATTCGAAAGCGAGAAAAATGAGGAATGCAGAAGAAGGACTCGATGCTCACAAATGATAAAGACCAAGTGTGCAACATAGAAGAAATGTTAATGCGACGCAAAAACTCTAAAATAAGGCAATGCGCAAATGTTAAAGTATGACTCCGCAAGCGTTGACCATTTTTAGACGTCTACATTAAGATTAATCATGTATGCACCATGTGCTGTTGTAGGATGCATATTGAATTTTCATGCACTATGATATTTATCATCATATATGTTGTACTTTGCACACTAATGATGTTTTACATGAATGCAATATACAAGCACCTCCTAAGTCACCAAGAGAATTTATTTCAAGTGTGCTATGTAAAAGACATGATGGTTGCATTTATTATAAGATGATGTGTTTGAAAGGTTCTTGTGCTACATGTGGTGGTTTGTTTTTGGAATCCAAGAACACTGAGAGGGGGGGTGAATTGGTGTTCTACTAGAATGGAGAAATTTGATCTTATTAATACAACAACTCAGCAATCAGTAAACATAAAAGCAAATAACAATAAGCAACAATGCAACCACAAATATGAATACCATAACACCACAAATTTATACATGGAAAATGTCAAAGAGGAAAAACCATGGTGGGATTGGAGACCCACAATATTTATCCACTGATCAGATGAATAAATATTACAATAAGGGGCCTCCACATGTAGGAAGGCCAACAACCTATAGCACACTTCTCATCACAAAAGGAGCCTCATTGACTACAAAAAAAATCAGACAACAATCCAGAATGAAGATTGAACTGCAAGTATAACATCTCCCATGCCTGAGTAGAGTTCCAATTAAGTTCAATACCAAAGGCCTTAAACCTCTTCCACAAATCTAATTCGATCACCTATGATCGAACAAAACCTATGCTCAATGAATATGACATTATTCGCTCCTTACATATGATCTACAATGATATCTTACATATATTTATACCAACCCAGGACCTAACCAATTAGGTCGACCACGTAAAAGATAATACAATAAATTCATAACATAAACCTGCAATCTAATGATCAACCAAGTTGGCCTAAGACCGAAACAACATAATCAAATCAATGAAATCAATCAGTAATGCATCAACCCACACATTACATAAATCGGTCCATAATCTAGCAGAATAACCACCAGACCTATAATAGGTCGCCATAAGCCAAATGAAACATCATGAACAATTGGAACATTAACATGATAACCATCAACATCTAGATAACCTTCTATAAGCTGCACCAACACCACTTATGCATAATATCAAGAGATCTCCAACAAATATTTGTGGTAAAACCCTCACCAGTAAGCAAAAGTCTTACTAGAACAAGTGATAGCTTCCAGATCATAAAATCCCGAAGCAACTAAATGTGATACACATCAAGAACATACGAATAACCAATCCAAACCAATTCCATAGACCAAAGCATACCGAAGTATACTGGATCAACATGATCTCACCAACTAGAAACCAATCATCCTATTGGGACCAATCAGATACCAGCAAACAACCAAAGCAACTAGAGCAGTCGATGTTGCCATCAATGACAAAGATCAATGCAACACATAATCAATTCCTTCAAATTTCCAACAATCTCCCCCTTTGGTATTGATGGAAACACTAGATATGAAAAACATCCAAGTGCCAAGAAATGCCAAAAAAATCTCCCTCAATGGAAGACAACCAACAATCTCCCACAAAATGATATGACAATGAGGTTTTGAAAGAGATATTTGGTACAAAACCAAACTCCCCTAATGGGATACAAACTAATTTGAAATATTGTTCCTCCTCCTTGTGCCAATAATCTCCCCCATAGACTGACATCTTTATTAAGCTCCATTTTCACATAAATCTCTCTCCCTAATGTATATAACTCCTTAAGTTTTTCACATCAATATCTCTCCCCCTTTGACATCAATGCCAAAAATATGACATTAATATCAAAGAAAAATCATAAACCACTGAATCACAAGACTAAGTACTCCCCCTGAATAGTAGCATCACAACATCAATCCAAAATGAATAATAACTCCGATAATGCATACCAGACTGATACCAAATAGCATCAATCAGTTCTCTACTAGAGGGGAAGAAAACCTCAACCTATTTCTCAAATGCTCAAATGATTCCTCAAACCAAATTTGATTTCATTTTCTTCCATAAACTCCTTCAAAAACTTATACTTGATAGAAATACTAGATTCTTTGATATGTCATTAGTAGAAGAGTTATCATAGTGAATAACTACCAATACATCACAATCCAACTTTATATCCTTCAATATTTGGTTCATCCATAGAACTTGTGAACAGTTAGTAGCAGAAACAACATACTATGTTTCAGCAGTAGACAAGGAAGTACATAATGACTTCTTGTTGATCCATGAAACACGTTTCTTTCCAAGAAATAAAGATTCACTGATGAGCCTATCCGGATACCTATATCTCTAGCCCAATCCACATCTAAACCTGCTCAAAGTATAAAGTCATCATAAAAAAAAAACCATACCAGAAAATCCTTGAAAATATCTAAAAATCCTAGCTACCAGAGCAAGGATTCAACATAATCAATTCCTTCCTTTTGAGAATATCCATTGCAAACCAATCAAACCTAGTTCCAATATCATCCAGCTCCATGTGTTGTCCTTTTCTAACTAATCCAATTCCTCTTCTATATATTTCATCCAACATTCATCTTTACAAGCTTCAATAACTGATACCGGTACAATTAAAGAAATTAAGCACACCTCTTCAACTGCCAACCTTCTTCTTGTTCAATTATCTGATCTTCTGAATGATTTATCTTTACATACCTAGGAGACTTCTGATTTTTTGTTCCTCTTCCTTGATCTTCAGTTACTGATGAATTTTTTGATACTGTTAGAGTAATAGGTTCAACATTATGTTCTGGTAAAGGTGTTACCAGTTTAGTTAAGATGATTTCCACTACCGGTTCTTGCTGATAAATTCTGATTTGAATTCTATACTGCTCATCCATCTTGACATTAGTGCTCTCCATAATTCTCTGCAACCTTTAGTTATAGCATCTATATGCTTTGCTTTCATTAAAATAACCAAGAAATATCCCTTCATCACATCTAGGATCAAACTTCCAATTCACTATCAAAGACTCTGAAATACTTAAGTGTAGGTGTATGACCAAACCATAGCTCATAAAGTGACTTACCGGTAAACCAATCTAGATCCAAGATCCAACAAATCTTTGTTGGTTAATCCTTCAAACTGACTTCTCCAAATATCTGAAATAGGCTTTCAGACCACTACCAGGGGCAATGCAAGATTTGACATCAATTTTCCTCCCCCTAAGTCGAATGCCTTAGTTACTAGATGAGTTTCCTATCGATGCAGGAACATTCGTCTTTACCAGTTGAGTAATCGGGGAATATCCTTCATCCAAATGAACATCTGGGGCAATTGATTCTATTAGTTGAGCCTCAGACTTCATAACCCACTTCTTCTCATGCTCCTTCTGAATATCATCAACCTTCTCCTTTCACTTCTCATTAGATTTATCACTTCCTATTGGTAGGTTCTTGCTTCTGCAAAATTTAGCAATATGCCCTACTTTGTTGCATGCATAACAAGTGAGATTATTTTTCTGAATTTCCTTATTGTAACCTTCACCATTCCTTGAACTACATTGATTAGCCATATGTCCAAACTTTCCAAATGCATGACATTTCACATTCATCCTACAATCTTCTATCCTATGATCATACTTCTTACAATTTGAACATTGACCAAGAACTACATTATTATTTTGATTTTCTCTATTTCTACAATGTCATGCCATATGACCAAACTTATTGCAAACAAAACATCTACCATTAAATTAATGTGCATTGGGTTTCCTTATCGATGACCTCTCATTCTGATTGACCTTCTGATCATCATGCATACCAGATGTCTGATCTTCATTTGAAGTACCAGAGCTTTCTCCAAGCTCAAATGCAAGACCTCTAGTGTCTCTGGTGTCCCTTTGATCCTTCAATAATTCATCAAGCCTAGTAGAACTAACCTTGAAATTATCTTTGCATTCATTTGCTGCATCCAGATCTCCTCTTAGGACTGTTAGCATTATTTCCAAGTCTTGCTCATTGTTTTGTGATTGCACCAATTCAATTCTCAACACATCATTCCCATGTGCCAACCTAAAGCATTCCTCGGATCTATCTTTCAGAGATATAGCAAGATTTTCTTTATTCTTCTTTCAGTATTCAATCTCCTTGGACATCCTCATAGTTAGGGATTGCATTTCATTCTTCATGACAATATTCTCCTAACTTGGCTTCTGACATTGTTCCTTAAGGACATCCTCCTCTTCATCATCCCAATTTTCTAAAAGTTCCTTCCTTTTATCTTGAACATATGACAACCTATCCTGTAGAGTAAAAATTATTTCCTTTGTAGATCTCAACTCATCTTGCATCTTCATGTTCCTCAATCTTTTAGCATCATAGTCTTCAAGAGCTACTTGAAGTTCCTTCCTTAAACTTATCTCCATAGATTCTGGATACAAGATCTTCCTCAAGCTATTACACTTACTCCAAGATGCTAGGCTCTAATACCAATTGTTGGGATCCAAGAACACTGAGAGGGGGGGTGAATCAGTGTTCTACCAGAATGGAGAAATTTAACCTTATTAATACAACAACTTAGCAACTAATAAACATAAAAGCATATAGCATTAAACAATAATGCAACCACAACTATGAACAACATAACACCGCATTTTTATAGGTGGAAAAACTCAAAGAGAAAAAACCATGGTGGGATTGGAGACCCACAATATCTATCCACTTATCAAATGAATAAATATTACAATAAGGGGCTTGCACATGCAGGAAGGCCAACAACCTAGAGTACATTGCTCATCACAAAAGGATCCTCACTAACTACAAAAAAACATCGGACAACAATTCAGAATGAAGATTGAACTACAAGTATAACATCTCCCATGCTTGAGTATAGTTTCGGTTAAGCTCAATACTAGAGGCCTTAAACCTCTTCCTAAAATCCAATTCGGTCACCTATGATTGACCAAAACCTTTGCTCAATGAATATTACATTATTCAATCCTTACATATGATCTACAATGAGATCCTACATATATCTATACCAACTAGGGACCTAAACAATTAGGTTGGCCATCTAAAAGATAATACAATAAATTCATAACATAAACCCACAATCTAATGATCAACCAAGTCGGCCTAAGACCAAAACAACATAATCCAATTAATGAATTCAACCAATAATGCATCAACCTATATGTTACATAAATTGGTCCATAACCTAGTAGAATAACCACCATACCTATAATAGGTCTCCATAAGACAAATGAAACACAACGAACAACTAGAACACGAACATGATAACCATCAACATCTGGATAATCTTCTAGAAGCAATACCAACACCACTTATGCATAATATTAAAATATCTTCAACAAAGCTCTGTCAATAAAACCCTCACTGGTAAGTAAAAGGCTTACTAGAACAAGTGATATCTTCTGAATCATCAAATCCCAAACCAAATGAATTTGATGCACATCAGGAACATGCATGAATAACCAATACAAACCAATTCCATGGACCAAAGCATACCAGAGTATATCGGATCAACATGATCTTACCAACCAGAAACTAGTCAATCTACTGGGACCAATCGGATACCAGTAAATAGCCAAAGAAGCTAGAGAAATATGTGTTACCATCAATGATAAACATGAATGCAACACAATAAATTCCTCCAAATTGCCAACATTTGCAACATTTGCCAAGATGTCTACATTTGGAGAGCACACACGGAATTGGTAAGAAACTAGTTTCTTTTGGAAAATACAAGACAATCACATATGGGGCTAAAGATGGAAAAGAATTGAAGAGATGTGAGTTAGTGAAAAATGATATATGTGTAGCTGAATTTATGAGAATGTTTCAAGAGAAACTAGTTTATGAGTACATATTGCATACACATAGAGCTCGGTGGTTAGATGAGCAAATAAAGTTATGTAAGGTCACATTTCCTCTTGGTATCATTGTCTCTATCATTGATTTTGCTAAAAAATATACACTACAACCTCAAAATGAAGTGCAATCTATGTATTACCATTCTATACAAGTTTCTATTTTTGTACACATAGCATTCATGCATGTAGATGATAGCATAGAGGAGGACAAAAAGGTTGTAAGAGAGTATCACTTCTACATAAGTGATGACCGTACTCATTCATTAGAGTTTGTGCAAGGATTCTTTAAGATTTTCTATGATAATTTAAGGGAAAGAAGCATACGATGTAACCAACACAATATGATCATATAATTACACCTCACAATTCAAGAATGCAAGGATGTTCTATTGGTTGAGTAGGTTGCATCTAACAAGCTCTGTACAACATTTTTGGAATTTCACTAAGGCTAGATATGGAAAGGTAGAGCACAATGGTATAGGATCATGCATAAATAGAGCCCTATCTAGACAAGAATTGGAGTACAAAGGTGATTCTGAGTTGATAGATGCAACAACAATTGTGTGATGGTGTACCTCTACAATAGGACTAGGTAATGTAGGTACATCAATGGTTCATAGATATTTTTGGTTGATCAGTGAATCTGACATTGAAAACTATCAAAGTTGTTGTACAATTGCAGGATCAAGTGATATGCACTCATTTAGAAGTTCAAATGCAAGTTCACTAGTAATTTATGCTAGACAGATTGTATGTTTTTTCTCTTCATGTATGTATTTTTTGTGGGAAGAATGTGAATCACAAGAGTGGGTTGACAAATAGTATTGTAGACCATTAGTTCCTATTGATATGTATCAAGTTCCCAAAGCACTGCAATTGAACTAGATGAAAGCATCAATGTATTTCAACCATGTATCCAACCTAGTGGAACCAAGTGATTGTTTTGGTTATGTTTTTTGTAGGAATTGTTTTTGGCTCATTTTGTTACATCACACATTATTTTCAGTATTAGTTATCATTCTATAAAATGCAGGTCATGTGTACGCAGTTGTTGTAGAAGAGAACAATGAAGAAGGAATAGATTGTTTTTTGTGTCATTGTATTGAGCCTAGAAGAAAATTGACAACCACAATCATTAATGAAGAGGGTATTGAGTACCCAATAGGGTTTGTTGTTGTGACAGACACATGGCTTAGGAGATACCCTATCAAGAATTCTAATGTTTAGTTGTTTGAGGACTTTGAAACACAAACATTTTCTTCATTTCTCCAACCTTGTTGTTGCAACAAATATAAAATACCCAAATTAAATTTTTGTATGGAATGATCAAAATTTAAATACCCACAAAAAAAATTGACAATAGATTTGAGTAATAAAAAATAAGCATTTTCCCACACATATTGAATCTAGAAATTTTATTCAAGTATTCCATTTAATAAATGGACACTTAGAATATGTGGGGAATGTAGTTATTAGGTCATTTGTGTTGACCCTTGGCACAAGGTTTTTTTCATTGATGTCTAAAAGGTACATTGACCAAAAAAGGTACACTTTGTTCTGACAATGATTGGTATCACATGTTTATGGCACACATGGTGATTGGCATGTTGTTCGAGGATAACACTTGATTGGCTTTTGTAGTGCCTCTCCCTGATCCATCCCTTGTGATGGCATGAGTAAGTCATTTATGAGTCTTTGCTTGAGGTTGGAATTAATATTTATGTCATGATTTGAGATCATGGTGCAATGGATGTTGATTATGTTTTTATGATCAAGTGATGATTAGCTAATATATATGGTTTATGAGTATTGACCATGTACTAATGTATTTATTTATTTTATGAGATGCATTATGTTTTATGTGTTTGATTCTTATTGTGATGCAAGGGGATAATTCCTTATCTCTCCTTGGAGAGACATGGGATGTCACGATTCCCCTTCATTGGTGTGCATTTATATGTGTAGGTTTATGTATATTACTCATGAATATGAATTTGTCGGTGATGCAGGGTTGCAGGTACAAGGCATTGACTCCACCTGGTTTCACAGGTCTGAACATGTCTACATAATCCCATTGGAATTTGTGGGAGATAGCATAAGGTCTGTTACTCAGACCCTTAGCCCTTTATCATTAATAGATAAATGTATCATGTCTTGTGCATACCTGATTGGAATGCCACAGGCAAAATCTGATGACCTTGGCATGTTGTGTGTGAGTATGCGTTTGTGTTGCGTATGGGTTTATTTTTTCATGTTGCTTGTGGTAAATTTTTATTATAAATCATTTTCATTTATGCATTCTCTCTTTCATCCTGATGGTGGATCATAGGGTGTGATCCAAAATGTTGATGCAAAAATTATCACACAATCTAATCCAAAAATAGTTGAATAATATCATGGATTGTGGAAACTTGACGTATGTTATTCCTTATCAAAAGGTTTTATTTAAATTCGTAATAATTTAATTTAAATACATATATTGTGTGTATAAAAATTACATGTATATATGTATTGGAATAATCAAGTACTTTATTAATTAATTAAAAAATTTATATTAATGTTCTAAATAATCGAATTTAAATAGAAGCATAAATAATTAACAAATTAAATTGTAATCTTTTAAAGGATGAATTAATTTAATTTATTTAATAAACATAATTAAAATTATAATGAATTAAAACTATTGTTGAAGTAATTGATCAAAAAAGCACGTTTCCATTTCTCGTCAAGGGGAAATTTTGGAGGAAACTTTTTTTTCTCGAAAAAATTTCTAGAAGAAGGGACATTTTTTTCTTCCATTTTATGATTTTGGGGGTTTTAGGAAAATTGGCAGAGGAAGGAGGGGTTCTTAATCTAGATTGGAGTGGCACAGTGTGCAGTGCGCCCTCAGTCTAGATTTTTGCATTTCTAGGCTGGATTTATTTTTCTTTAGCAATACTGATGAATGTAGTTTTAAGTGAATTATTTGTCTTCTTTTGTATTTTTCTTTCTTGTCATGCATTGATTATTTTTTCTGTGCAAACTCAAGTTTTACTATAAATTTATAAAACCATATTCTTGTGCATCTTCCTTTCTTATGATGTCTTTTTGGATGGATTTATATATGTTTGGGAACCTTCTACCTTTGTTTCTTCATTATGTCTTCCCTCTATTTTGATTTAATCATTTGCATTATTATTCATGAGTGCCTTTGTTCCATTGGGGATTACAGATCATTTTTTATTTTCTGTGATTTAACTTATAAGGCATTGAGAGGGGGGGGTGAATTAGTGATAGTAAAAACAATACAAATCTGAATATCAATTTCACCGACTTAAAACTCAATAGGCATATAAGAAATAACACCAAGTATGCAATCACCACACAAAACATAAACCACATGACACAAGAGTTTATACGTGGAAAACCCAAGTGGGAAAAACTATGGTGGGAGTTAGTACCCACAAGATTCACTATCTACAGTATAGAGATATGACCGGTTAAGGTCTACAACACCTGGTTAGGGGCACACCCTGTTAGAAGTGTCTAAACCTAGTTAAGAGCTTTACAAAAAGGCTTGTGAGGATCAGCCCTGCTAGGAGCTACCCAAGAAACTAGGATCTGCAAACACAAGTTAACGTGTCACCTGGTTAAGGGATTTAATGATCAAAACTGTTAGGATTTGACTACATCTTGTTAGGTGTGACCTTGTAAAAGGATTTTCTTGCTACAACTACTAGGAAGACAACAAGTACAAATGATCTCAATATAAAACCTTTTGTGTCTGATAAGATCCGCTTCAGAATATTACAACATCACGAAGAATTCATCTCTCAACTCCTCCGATCTTCACACTATCATAAATACAAAATTTGCTCATCACATATCACACTATCAAGCTCATGTATATATATCCTTTCATACCTCATCACATTGTTAGCACACATTTTTGCAAAATCTTATTTGCTATTATGGAGCATTTACTTCTGGTTTGCATGTGCAGGAACCTTATTGGCATAGGCAAAGTTCTCTAAGGATCAGCTATTTTAGGAGTGTCAAGCATCACTTGGGAACACTAAGGGCATGCACTAAGTATAGACTACATAAGGAATCTAGTATGAGAGAATTTATCAGTGGAGGTCATAATGGTATAATCTAAGATTGTTTTTCAGTATGTATCAGACCTTGTGGGATAGCTGGGATCACTATTATTTCATGGTGGATGGCTCAGTTTTCAAAACTATAAAATTTCAATTATCGGCATAAGTAGTCTCGATGAAATAACATTAGCAAGCAAAAGAAGGATTATCGACATGACATTTACCGATAAATAAGAAGGTGGATTCATTGGAGCACTTAAATGTTATTCAACATGATGCACACTCTTAGGAAAGTCATACCATTGGGATAGGTTGTTCTGATGAGGCAGAAGGAGGGTGTTTTCTATCAGCATGCATCGACTTATCAGGAAAGTGTTAAAATTTTTATACCAATAGCCGATGAGGCTATCGGTGTAGCTTGTAATGATGAAAAGGAAGTGCAAATCATGGGCTTATAGCATCAAGAGATTGGAAATAATGAAAAACTCTATCCTGATACCCGATGACTGAAGGGAATTGAAGGCGGGTCCATTAGAGAAAAGACCGTATCGGGATAGTGCATAAATAGTTAGGGATGACATGGAGAATTGGAAGGTGGAACCATCAGTGTTTCCTATATTGATAAAGCAGACTTGGAGGTATAAAGCATAAAAGTACATCGGAGTAACATCGGAACTTCGGGAGGAATAGAAAAAGGCTATTCTGACCCCCGATGAAGATAAAAGTGCCTGCGGGGATATCAATGTGAGTTATACCAACAAAGTAACATAGATTGAAGACTCATCGAGATGTCGGGAGGAGGATTTTTATGGTATACCAAATCTCGATAAGATTTTTACAACGGATGGTGAATTGCAAGGAGGTCAGCTCGAGGAGCATAACTAAAGAACATGGAGCTGCGTTAGAAGAGGGAAAGTGTTTATCCCATATTGTTTTTGGGATAGGCTCTTTTAACTTTTAAGTCCAAAGCAAATTGCATGATAACTACCAAAAGACAAGAGGCCTTTGGCAAGTGCTAGCTCAGTGCTAGTGGGCCCTCTGTGTGTGTGCACATCTCAAAGCACCCAAATTTTATAGCAGAAGGACAAATTAAATATCGAGCAATTGGGGTAGATTGGACGGTGATCATAGAAGATTTGATGGCCATCACTATACCGCAAGATAGAGTTGCACACTGGTTTATCCCCTCGACTTGGCTACAAAGCACATGTGGAAAAGGGGAGGTTAACGAGCATGCAAGTCTGAGATTTATCCAGCAGAAGTTGCTATATCGTGAAAGAAAGTTGCACAACCTATATCCCTCGCGACATAGCGACTACCATGGTGGCAAATGAGGTGTCATCCTGGTGGATCTACAAGAGAATCAGGATGTGCCACGTGGCGGAGCACAAATGAAGAACCTAGGTCCAAGTGGTGGGTAGGTGGATCCACGGGTGAACCAAAAAGTGACATGCGACACAGATGGATAAATAGAAGAGAGAGCTTCCCAGGCAAGGTTAAAAGCCAAGCAGGTAAAGAATATCGGACGGTTGGTTGACTCGATCCGATGGTGGTCGCTATTCCACGATTGGAAGATGTGCGATGTTTATTCACCGTGACATAGCAACCGAGTGGTTGTTGGTATTATGGATATGTTGCTTTGGTTTTGTCATTGATGTCAACACTTATCAACACTTATCCTTCTAGAGATCTTTGATTATGTTCACCGACAAGTTTAATGACTTATGCACAGTCATCGGTATTTGGTTCACTAGCAGGTTATATTGTTCACCGGCACTGAGGATAACTTGGTATCATCTGGAGATCACTCGGTTATGTCAAAGACATGGTTTGGACACTTGGTTTTGAAGTTTTTGGTTACTGGTCTAACTGGGTCGACATTTTTTCTGTTACCAAAAAATTCGTGTAGGTTATGGACTGACATGCGTTATCTATTCCAGATTAGCATGACACGTTATGGAGATAGTTTAATCAATTGATATTGTTGTTGAGCCAACATGATGCATCACATCTTGACTTCTTGTAATTGATTTTTATTTTAATATTCTTAGTGAGCCGACCTACACATTTGGATATAGGTTTGGGTATATATATAAGGTCTCAATTGTGAGATTAATATAGAGGTGGTAGGTAATAAGGTATTATATGGTTGTGATATCCAGTATATGTTAATATAAGTAGAACTACTCACATAGTCATCATTTGAAGATTCAAGAAAGGTTTAAAGAAGACAATTAGAGCTTAATCGGTACTAAATCCAGCATTGGAGATGCTACTTTGAGCAGTACATTATCATTGGATTTAATCATCCAATTGTAGTCCGTGCGACTCATGTTTTGTGATTGAGCAGTGAGCTCTAAGCAGCTGGCCTTTCTGCATGTGCAGACCCCATTTGTAAACACATACTATCTGTAGTAGTATCATCTAATTGTGGGTAAGGTTTCCCACTATTTTTTTCCCCCTTACAAGGTTTCCACGTACAAATCTTTGTGTTATGTGTTGTGGATATTGTTTCTCTTTCTGTTTCATGCATTAAGTTTCACCGGTACTTTTATTAATTGTTAATCTATTTACCAACATTTAGTTTGGTTTACGATATTAAGTATCAAGTTTGTTAAGTTGTATTTGAGATAAAATTATTAGACAACTGATTCAGCCCCCCCCTCTCAGTTGCCTCTGGGTCCTAGCAATTGGTATTAGAGCCAAGTCCTCTTTTTGCAAAAAGTTTAACAACTTGAGGAGATTCTATGACAACTAACTATTTCAAGAAGGATAATCCAAAACTTGATGGAACTAACTATGGTATATGGAAGATCAGAATGGAGACACATCTAAATTGCATTGGAAAAGACATATGGGATGTTACACAGAATAGTTATGTTGGTCCTTCACAAGGTTAACCTAATCCACCTACATTGTCTAAGGATCAAGAGAATGATTGCAAAGCAAGAGAATCACTTTTGAATGCCTTTTCAGATCATCAAATCATGGGACTATCAGATCGATCTACTACTAAAGCTATTTGGGATAAATTGGAGACATTGAATGAAGGTGATTCCACTATCAAAATTGCAAAAATGGAATGCTTCCGGGTCAAGTATGAAAATTTAAAAATGGAAGAAGATGAAATTTTTTTTTCTTTTATAAAAAGGGTTAATGAAATTGTTTTGGGAATACAATGTTGTGGAGGTTCCTTAAGTGAAGATGAAATTGTTTCTAAAGTTTTAAGAGCATTGCCACCAACATAAAAAATGAAAGTAACTGCTATTAATGAGTTAAGGAATATGCCCAATACATCAATATCTAGAGATGCCTTGGTTGGAAAACTTTCAGCATTTGAGCTTGAAGAGTTTGGTCTTGCTGCTACAATTAAGATAGATTTAGCTTTCAAATCATCATCATCTACAACATCTTCATCATTGGCAGATAAATCTGATTGGAAAGCACTCTATGCAAAAGAACTTGAAAACATCAGAAGGGAAAATGAAGAACTTGAAGAGCTTGAAGCACCATTTGCCAGGAAAATGCCTAAAGGTCCTATTGGAAGTAAGTATGAAGTTAAAGAACCTTTTAAATGTTTTATCTATAATAAAATTGGTCATATGGCATCTAGATGTCTAAACAGACATTAAAGATTGAGAGAAGAAGCTAAAAGAACATATAAGCCTAACCTTGAATATCAGAGATACAAATTTAAGAAGAATAGAGACAAATCATAGTAATATGATGATGAAGGAGTTACCAATGATTCTGATGAAGAACTAGGAGACAATGGATGGGATTTTGTTGCAATAACATAGGATCAATCGACACCTACTATTTCATTGGTAGAGCAGACCTTGGTAGCTAAAATTGAAGAAAAGGATGAATGGATTATAGATTATGGATGTTCACATCACATGACTGGTGATAAAAGTATATTCTTATCTTTTCAGGAATAAAATGGAGGTCTAGTAAGATTTGGAGATGACAAAGCTTGTTTGATCAAAGGAAAAGGTACTATATCTTTTGATGGTAAGCACAATACTGATAATATTTATTATATTGAAGGTTTGAAGCACAATCTTTTGAGTGTTGGTCAATTAGTTAAAAAAGGATTTCAGTTACAATTCAAGAATGGTAAATGTAAAGTCATGAATAGAACTGGTGTGGAAATTGCAAATGGTAATCAGACTAGAGGTAATATCTTTCATTTGAATAACATTGAAAAGACATGCTTGATTGCACACATTGATGAAAGTTGGTTATGGCATAAAAGACTCTATCATGTAAAATTTGATTGCATTTTGAAGATTAGTTAATCTAATTTAGTAAGGGATTTACCTAAGATTGTAAAACCTTGTAATCCGGTATGTAAGGAATGTCAAATGGGAAAGCAAGTTATAACAACTTTCAAAAGTATTTCTGAGAAAATCAATAATGTTCTTGATCTAATTCATATCAACTTATATGGTCCGGCAAGAACAAGAATTCTACAGGGAGATAGATACTTTATGCTAATCATTGATGATTATTCTAGAATGTGTTGGGTTACTTTTCTCAAGGAGAAATCATAAGCTTTTTGGAAATTCAAATTATTCAAGAACATTTGTAGAGAATGAAACCGACAAGAAAATCCAATGTTTAAGATCAAATAAAGGAGGTGAATTTACATCTAAGGAGTTCAATACATTTTGTGAAGTGAATGGAATTAGAAGACAACTATCAGCACCCTGGACACCTCAGCAAAATGGAGTTGTGGAATGGAAGAATATAACTATTCTAGATGCAGCTAGAAGCATGACATCAGAAGAAAATCTACCTCATGTGTATTGGAGAGAATCCGTCAATACAATGGTTTATACTTTCAATAGAGTTCACATCAAAGGTGAAACCGGTAAGACACCCTATGAATTATGGTTTGGTGATATTCCTACTCCTAAGTACTTCAGAATATTTGTAAGAAAGTGTTACATTAGGAGAGATGAGTATATTGGCAAATTTGATCCTAGAAGTGATGAAGGAATATTTCTTGGGTATAAATCTAAAAGCAAAGCATATAGATGTTTTAACAAGAGATTGCAAAAAATCATTGAGAGTGCAAATGTGAAGATTGATGAACACTTTAGAATAAATTCAAGGTCTATGGATTCTAAACTGGTAGTTGAGATAATCACAAATGAACCTATACAGAGTGCACTGGTACAGAATGTTGATTCAGTCACACTGACATCATCAGAGAATTCCACAGTGACTTAAGAATAGCAACAAGTGAACACACCCAGGTATGTAAGATTGAATCACTCTGAAATTTAGATAATTGGGAATAAGTATCAAGAAGTTATGACTAGAGGAAGATTAGCAAATGAAGATTTATGTTTAATTTCTCAAATTGAACCAACATCTATTATTGAGGCATGTGAAGATAAACATTGGATTAAGGCTATGGAAGATGAATTAGAACAAATTGAAAAGAACAATACATGGACACTGGTTCCCTAGCCTAAAAATAAAAATTTAATTGGAACTAAATGGGTATTCAGAAATAAACTTAATGAACATGGTAAGGTAATCAGAAACAAAGCAAGATTAGTGTGTAAGGGATATTCACAGAAAGAAGGAATTGATTATTTCTTGCATTTGCAGCACACAAGAACTATAAAGTTCATCAAATGGATGTTAAATGTGCATTTCTAAATGGTGATCTTGAAGAGGAAGTTTACATTGAACAACCTGATGGATTTTCATTGACAAATGATAAAGATATGGTTTGCAGGTTATGGAAAGATTTATATGGATTGAAGCAAGCTCCTAGAGCTTGGTATGCTAGATTGGACAAATATCTTATGAAACTTGGTTACACTAAAGGTAATGCTTACAATGACTTATATTTCAAATTAATTAATGAAGACATTTTGGTTATTGAAGTTTTTGTTGATGACATCATTTTTGGAGGAGAAGATGGATTGTGTAAAGACTTTTCTAACAAGACGCAGGAAGAATTTGAAATGTCAATGATTAGGGAGATAAAATTCTTTTTAGGATTGCAGATTTTATAGACTGATAAATGTATATTCGTATGCCAATCAAAGTACTTGAAGGAATTACTGAAGAAATTTGGTATGGAAAACTCTAAATCGGTAAGTACTCCTATGACTACAACTTACAAACTATCATTGAAGGATGATTCCGCTACTGTTAATCCGACAAGATACAAATCTATGATTGGAGGTTTGTTGTATTTGACACAAACAAGACCTGATATAATGAATGCAACATGTATTGTTTCAAGATTTTAGAGTAATCCTAGAGAAAATCATGAATCAGTAGTGAAAAGGATTTTCTGGTATTTACAAGGCACAACAAATCTTGGTTTATGGTATCCTAAAGATGAAAATTTTGAGTTATGTGCATACGCCGATGCTAATAGGGTAGGAGATGTAGATGAAAGAAAGAGCACCACCGGTGAGACATTCTTTCTTGGTAGCAGATTGATTTCATGGTTGAGCAAGAAATAGAGTTGTACATCATAATCAACAACAAAATCAGAATATGTTGCAGCAACAACTAATTGTACTCAGGTATTATGGATTTAGAAAATGTTGAAGGACATAAAGGTAAAATGCAAACAACCTATAATCATCTATTGTGATGATTCAACAACAATTGATATATCCAAGAATCCGGTATTTCACTCTAAAACTAAACATGTTTATATCAAATACAATTTTCTGAAAGAGAATGTTGAAGAAAAAGATGTGAAATTGGTTTATGTGAATACTAAAGAGCAAATTACAGACATCTTTACTAAGCCTTTTCCTAAGGAAACTTTTGAATATCTCAGAGAACAGCTTCCAGTTATACCCTCACTGGTAGAGACTTAGATAGTTGATGCTTGACATCAAACCGACATAATTTACAAAGAAACATTTTTTTGGCTTTGATGGAGAAGAGCTACTTCTCAGGGGGAGTAACTAGATAAGTTGGTATTTGTAATTGGTTCTATGAACTCATTGTATTTGGTATTTGTATTATATTGGCATTTGATGTCAAAGGGGGAGAGATATCTATGGAAAAACACATTATCCTTTGGGGATAGATTATTCATTGGGGGAGACATTTTTACTCTCTGCATTTATATTTTAATTTCTAGTATTGATCTATTCTGGAGATTGTCGGTTTTTGGTTTATTGGAATTTCTACTTTTGCACTTAGATGGTTTTTCCATCTTGTGTTCCCATCAATGCCAAAGGGGGAGCTTGTTGGTATTATTGATATGTTGCATTGGTTTTGTCATTGATGTCAACACTTATCAACACTTATCCTTCTAGAGATCTTTGATTATGTTCACCGAAAAGTTCAGTGACTTATGCACAATCACCGGTATTTGGTTCACTGACAAGTTATATTGTTCATCGACACTGAGGATAACTTGGTGTCATCTGGAGATCACTCAGTTATGTCAAAGACATGGTTTGAACACTTGGTTTTAAAGATTTGGTTATTGGTCTAACTAGGTTGACATATTTGTTGTTACCAACAAATTGGTCTAGGTTATGGACCGACAAGCATTATGTATTCCAGATCAGCACGACACATTATGGTGATAGTTTAATCAACTAATATTGTTGTTGATCTGACATGATGCATCACATCTTGACTTGTAATTGATTTTTATTGTAATATTCTTAATGAGCCGACCTACACATTTGGTCTTAGGTTTTGGTATATATGTAAGATCTCAATTGTGATATTAATATAGAGGGGGTAGGTAATAAGGTATTATAAGGTTGTGATATTTGGTATATGCAAATATAAGTAGAGCTACTCACGTAGTCATCATTTGAATATTCAAGAAAGGTTTGAAGAAGACAATTAGAGCTTAATCGGTACTGAATCCAGCATTGGAGATGCTACTTTGAGCAGTACATTATCACTAGATTTAATCATCCAATTGTAGTCAATGTGACTCTTGTTTTGTGATTGAGCAGTGAGCTCTAGGCAGCTGGCCTTTCTGCATGTGCAGACCCCATTTGTAAACACATACTATCTGTAGTAGTATCATCTGATTGTGGGTAAGGTTTCCCACTGTGGTTTTTCCCCTTACAGGGTTTCCACATATAAATATTTGTGTTATGTGTTGTGGATATTGTTTCTCTTTTTGTTTCGTGCATTAAGTTTCATCAGTACTGTTATTAGCTGTTAATCTGTTTACCGATATTTAGTTTGGTTCACTGGTTTTAAGTATCAAGTTTGGTTAAGTTGTATTTGAGATAAAAATTATTAGACAACTGATTCACCCCCCCTTTGAGTTGCCTCTAGGTCCTAACAATGGTGGGGCCTGCTAAGGAAGTAGTTGAAAGACCAAATTTTGGCAGTGCTGAGTTAGTAGTTGAAGTGGCAATCAAGTGGCATGTCATCAAAAAATGACTTATCAAACAAATCTAGGCTGTGATGGATCTCTAAGAGGACTCACCAAAAGGAGAAGTTTCATCGACATGAGGTTCATCAAAGAAATCAAAAGAGGTCCCATCAAAAATAAAAGGTATTGATGAAACAATAGACTCGATAGGACATGAGAACAACTCACCGAGGGAGGAAGTTTGGCCGAAAGAATAATAAAAGGGAAATATATTCTCTGCTTTATGTTATTATTTGAAAGTGCATTAAAGATGAATTTTATGTGTATTTTGTTGGCATTGAACACTCTAATGGTAATTGAAGGTGTTGTCATTGATGTCAACCTTGCATTCTTGTGGATACCCGATAGGCACAACCACCGGCAGGCACAACCACCGACAGTCACCAACACTAGAAGACACTTCACTGACAACAACAACAATGTATACCAACACCCGAGCCGACAGGAACAAACTTTTGTTTATTGTATTTAATTGTAAATATATTTTGTAAAGCCGACATGGCATATTGTAATAAGACTCATATATGTATGGGATTTTGTAAATCATTTTGATATAGGACATAGATAGAAGATGAATAAGGCATAAGTGATGAGCGAATATTAAGGCATATTTTGTATAAGGGCTTATGGTTGTAGTATGAGCTTAAACCGATACTGAACCTAGCATAGCAGATGCTGAATTGTAGAAGTACATTATATTGGATTCTCATAATCCATTTTGTAAGTCAGTGAGACTTCCATTTTGTATTTGAGCAGTGAGCTCTAGGCAGTTAGCCTTCCTGCATGTGCAGGCACCTCATTATAAGTAATATCCATTCTTTGGCTAGTGAGTGAATATTGTGAGTCACAAATCCCACCGAGGTTTTTCCCACACTGAGTTTCCTTGTTAAAAATATTGTGTTATGGTGTGCTTTCTATGTTGTCTTTTTTGTTCATATTTATTGCATTAATTCTTGTTTATCGACACATTGTTTTGGATTGCAAAATACTTAATAAGGTCAAATATTTTGTTAATCAGTTAGATACTGATTCACCTCCCCTCTTAGTATCTTTGGGACTATCATTAATCCTAACAATTGGTATCAGAGCCTGGTCCTCTATTTTCAAAATCCTGACAACTTGAGGAAGATTTTGACACCGGTACATATGGAAAACTTGAGAAAGCAATTAGAAGGAGCTCTTGTAGACTATGATGCAGAAAAGTTGAAAAATATCAAACTTGAAGATGATCTGAGGACTACACAGGATTTCATTCAAGGACTTCAAGAGAATCTGACTATTGCTAGAAATAAAAGAAGATAACTTCATGAGAAGATGCAAAGTGATGATGATGAAAAGGAAACTCTTAATGATCTTGTGAACAAATTAAGGCAAGAAAACAATACTATGAGGAATGAAATACGTGATATGATTATCAGGTTTTGTAAAGACATTAAATATAGAAAAAATAATGAAGATGACCTGACTAGGAGACTCAATGATGCTAGAAATGAAAATCTAAGACTCAATCATGAAAATGATATGTTGAAGACAGATCTGATTCACATGCAACAAGATAAAACTAAACTTATGAGACAGAAGGGAATTTTGGAAAATCAGTTGGCCATTGCAAATCAACATAAAGAGAAATTCAAGAAAAGTTCAGAAGAACTTGATGATATGCTAAAAAGTTAGAAACCTAATGGAGACACCAATGGACTTGGATTTGAAGTTGGTGAAAGTTCTGGTACTGCAAACAATCATGATCACAACAAACTGGTAAGACAACCTAATTCTTACAAATTTAATGGGAAATGCTTTAACTGTAACAAGTATGGTCATAGAGAAAATCACTGTAGATCTAGAAACAATCAAAATATTAATGCACCCACCGGTCAATGTTCCAAATGCAACAAAATTGGTCATAATTCATAAAACTGTAGAATGAATGTAAGATATTGTGTTTGTGGAAGATTTGGACACTTATCTAATCAATGCAGAATACAAACCGACATAGGATATGGAAAAGCTATTCAAAAGAACAATGTGACTTGTTATGCTTGTAAAAAGATTGGACATATTGCAAAATTTTGTAGAAGCAAGGCTTCACTGGAAAATAGTAAAGGACCCAGTTTGAAAGGCAAAGAGAAGGTAGATGAGGTAAAGGAAGAATTTTCAAAACAATGAATTGAAAAGAGATAGCAGAATGTTGATGAGACTATTCCTTAACCAGTAGAACAGAGTATTACTCCACCGACAGGAGATTCTTCATCCAATTGAAAAGAAATCTTTTAGGGGTATTGCAACAAGTTGAATATCATGCAAATTTACCCTCAGTTGATGGTAAGAAGATTGATTTCTTCTTTACTGGTAGATGTGCTAAGTTTCACTTAACCGATAGGCATTTAATGTGGTTGTTGGAAGAAAAGGCATTATAAAATATTGATTTTCCCTCTTTTCAATTCACCAAGCATTCAAACTTTCAGAGAGTGCGAAAATCCAAGTGAAGGCATCCATAGCAAAGAAGTGAAGTAAAGTTCTTTCAAGCACTCAAACCTATCAAGTAGATTGAGGTATTTATCAATGGCTTCCTCCTCTGCTCTGAAATTTATTCCAAACCCTATTGTTGTGGAAGTAGTTAAATGCCCTAGGCCAGTTTGTAAGATCATTCTTGAGATAGAAAAACATGATGATTCCCTAGGTGCTTTTTCAAAAATTCCAAAAGGAGTTGCATATGTTGAAGACCCTAGAATCTATATTCATTGCCATATTGAGGAATTAGTTCAAAGGAGATATTGAAAATGTTCAAAACTGTTATCTGTGATGAAAGTAGAAATGTGAAACCCAAACACAAGGTAATTGAAACTTTAGGTTCTATGGAGATCTTAGACATCCCTGAATTTCCTAAAGAGGTAGTAAGAATTGTCCTCAACAAAGTTCATGGTGAATTCTTTTGGCTAGAATCTATTTTCAAAATCACAAAAGAAGTAATTAGGGCAGTGACTGGTCTACCCTCCACCGATAGAAGGCTAGATAAGACTAAGAATGTTTCCAATAACACTATCATGACATTAACATGAGCAACACATGATGGAAGATCCCTAAGAGTAAATGATGTTAAAGATGTGAATGTCAGAGTCATAAGAATGATTTTAGGTTATAAGACCACACATGCAAATTGTCTCAACTTTGTTTCCAGTCTTTGTATTAAAAGTGCATATGATATGGTCAACAATGATGCAAAAATAGATGTATATGAGTGGTTAAAGGATGAGTTGACTGATAATCTGAAAAAAGATAAAAGGAGACAAGAAAGGAACTTTTCATTTTGGCAATCTTCTTGTATGTTTGATGTTGTATCTCACAAAAGAGGTTCCCAGTATTGCAAGAAAGACTTTGGTTATGATATACGGGTAGGCAAACAACTATTAGAAATATTCACCGATATGGGTACTGATAAGGATAACAATATCACTGAGTACTTTAAAACCTTCAAAGCAAGAATGAAAACAAGAGAGAGACTGCCACAAAGTATTGTGGACAAATATACAAATTAAATATGTTTTGTAATTAAAAAGGATGAAATATGGATGGAGGTAGTTCTTCCTAGAACTGTATGGGTAACATAAATGGGAGATGAGGCAGATGTAAACATCATTGAAACTTATGCCAAAGCCCTCTTAGAAGCCCCAGAGAACCGAAAGAAAAGGTTTTTGGAGATGCTAAGGCAATAGAAAGTGGTGTGCAAACAATGAAATAGAGGAAGAAAAGAGAAAAGTACATTAGAAGCGCAACCAAACAAGTAAAGGAAATAAAAGAAAACATTATGAACATAACTGGTATTAAGGAAAGTGACCTTGAAGGATTACAATTGGAGGCACATCTCTCACCGGTTGGTACATCATCAGAGAGTGAAATTCTTGTTGAGTTTAAAAGAGTTGATAGGAAGAGAAAACCCTCACCGGTACCCTCTCCTACACCTAAGAAGACAAGGAAGAAACAACAGGTAGTGAGGGCACTGACAAAGAAGCTGACACCCAAGAAAAATTAAAAATAGGTCATACCACCATTGGACAACTTATTGAATGAAATAACTGATGATGGTAACTTATCAAATGTGAGCAAACTATATGATACATTCACTAGTGATGAAAAAGAAATTATTGAGAACAACATTATTTTTACATCTTGACATTTACAAGAAAGTATTAATAGAAGTTGTAGATGATTTTCCTAGTGAATTATATAAGCGGTTAGATGCTAAGAGGTTAGCAATTATGGAGCTAGACAAGAAAATTAAAATTGAGAAACTACTAGCTATTCATCCAGTCAAATCTATGGTAGAAATTGATGAATTAATTAGTGAAGCAAATAGAACAGTTTTTGCAAGTGGACACTGACATGTGAGCCTAATGGCTAGTAGGGTAAATGAAATTACAAAAGAAACAATAAATAAGTGAGACATTTTCTTTGTTGAGAAAGAAAAACAGGAAGAGCTGAAAAGACCAAAAATTTTCAAAGTTTATTAAAAGGACCAAGACAAGGGGAAAGGTAAAGTAGGTGGATTACCAAACATTAAAGTAACTGATAACCTAACACCACCTTTGGTTACTCCATCGGTACAAACTGATAGCATACCGACTATTGAGAATGTGGACACACCACATGAGGATACTAACCCTAAGTCAAAAAATTTGTACACTGTGAATATTGACACTCAAGAAGTAAACATTGTAGTTGATAAGGATAGAACTGAGGAAAAGAAAGATATGGCTACTAAGAAACTGATAGATAATATTGGGGTTGAGACACTAATAGAGAGAGCAGAGAAAACTGAGCATTCAGTGGAACCCTTGGATAGTGGAATGGTTATTGATGTAAGCACATAGAAACCTGTAGAGACAGTAACAGAGATATCAGTAGTGGATAAATACAGAGAAACAAGCAGAGAAACCAACAGATTCATAGGGAAACATTGAGGTAGTGCAATTGGCAACCACTGATAAACCAAAACCATTGCTAGTGGAAATGCAAACACAGATTGACCCACCAGAGGTCGATATAGGAAAATTGGTTACTCCCATAGGAAGCACATAAATTGTAAAGGTAGCTGGCTAGACATCTGGTACTTCACTAATAGAATTTAGACCTACTAATGTAACTGAAGTACTTCTGGATTCAATAAAGAAAATAACAGATTGTAATGCATTGCCCTATAAGGCAATATATTAAACAATTCCTATTCTTAAGTTGATTGCGCCCAAATGAAATTTAGATAATGTAAAGGATTCTTTAAGTCAGTTAGACACATTGTCTGAATATATTACTGGAAATATATTGACAGTTGATCAAATAAATGAAGAAACATTCAAGGAGAAAATGGAAAAGGAAAAAGAAAAATTCTTTGAGGAAACAATAAAGAAGTGCACGAAACATATTGACACTCTTTTACCAGCACCAAACACAACAATTTTGGAGTAAAAGGAACTATACAGAGATACTTGCAAGACAAATCTGTTGATAGTAGACATTGATAAGGAAATCAACAAAGTTCAAAAGGAAAAAGATGATATAGCTGATAATATCATTTTTTCATCTAACCTATATCAGTTATTGAACAGGAAATTGCTGGATTTGAAGAAAAATTGGAGAGTGGGAAAAAGAAAAGGAAAGGATAAAGACAAAAGCTAGAAAGCTTAAGCATAAACTAAATCCTAAACTGGACAACCTTATCTCTCTAAGGAAAGAGATTCTGAGGCATTAATTAAAGGAAAAAAGTCACCGGAGGAACATATGCATCATCTCACTGGTACAATCCTGAGAACAGAGGCAACTATGAAGGACAACAATAGGTTTATTTAGAGCTTAAACTTGATTTTAGCAGACATATTTGAGATTGTAACCAACCAGTTACAAAGTTCAAGCTGAAATTTTTGCACTCATTTGACAAATTTTTTTACAACCTTTGTCATTGATGTCAAAGAAGGAGTAGTGGACAGAGAAAAATAAATTTCAAAGGAGATCATCTGCTCAGGGGGAGCACACAATTTTGGTAAAATTTTGGACTTCACTTTTTGGGACAGATTTTGGATTTTTCTCATGAGTTTTGCCATCAATGCCAAAGGGGGAGATTGTTGGCATTGAACACTCTAATGGTAATTAAGGTGATTGAAGGTGTTGTCATTGATGGCAACCTTGCAGTCTTATGGATACCCGACAAGCACAACCACTAGCAGGCACAACCACCAACAAGCACCGACACTGGCAGACACTTCACTGACAACAACAACAATGTATATCGACACCCCAGCCGATAGGAACAAACTTTTGTTTATTATATTTAATTGTAAATATCTTTTGTAAAGCCGACATGGTATATTGTAATAAGACTCATATATGTATGAGATCTTGTAAATCATTTTGATATAGGACATGGATAGAAGATGAATAAGGCAGAAGTGATGAGCAAATATTAAGGCAAATTTTGTAGAAGGGTTTATGGTTGTAGTATGAGCTTAAACCGGTACTAAACCTGGCATAGCAGATGCTGAATTGTAGCAGTACATTATATTGGATTCTCATAATCCATTTTGTAAGTCAGTGAGACTTCCATTTTGTATTTGAGCAGTGAGCTCTAGGAAATCAGCCTTCCTACATGTACAGGCACCTCATTATAAGTAATATCCATTCATTGGCCAGTGAGTGAATATTGTGGGTCACAAATCCCACCAAGGTTTTTCCCACACTGGGTTTCCTTGTTAAAAATCTTGTCTTATGGTGTGCTTTCTATGTTGTCTTTGTTGTTCATATTTACAGCATTAATTCTTGTTTACCGATACATTATTTTGGAATGCAAAATACTTAATAAGGTCAAATATTTTGTTAATCGGTTAGATACCGATTCACCCCCCCCCTCTCAGTATCTTTGGGACTATCATTAATCCTAACATATTTATCCTGAGTAAAGTGCCTTGAATATATATTTTAGGGTAAGGTATTATTTTATATGAATGGATGCTATGTTTGCAAAATATTGTTAAAGGGAAATACTTTGGTTTTAATGAAATATTTTAAACAAGTATTTTCAAACTAAAATCTAAAGTGAAATACGTTTTATTTTCAAATCCAGGAATCTGATTGGATTATCTTGTGTGTAGAAAATAATGAGAAGATAGTGAATACTTGCTGAGGAATTTTATCAAGGTGGAGAATAAAGCACACATTATTAAAGCATCATTTATTATTTTTAGGTTCTCATTTGTAATTATTTATTAAAACAAAGGCTGTTTCCTTTGGAGGGAAACTGTCTGTAACTCCCTTCTGTGTATGAAAGGGTGTGTCCTTTCATATATGCCTTTTGATTTACATACTTATAGGGAGTCATTTTTATGGGGAAAGGGGGTCATAAGAACAACAAGACTGCTGTAAGGATTGAATATCATTTTGTATTAGAGAAGTCTATAGGAAGAAGAAGTATCATTTCATGCAAGCAATTTGTAATGGAGTATCTGGAAGTGCAACTTATGTATGCAATTATTTCTTGAAGATTAATATACAAGGTTCACTGTTTCTTTTTCCAAATATTATGTAGACTTTTGTGTTGATGATTATCTTTGTCCTCTTGATAAATTTGTTTATAGATTTTCTATGATGTGAATCACATGTCGTTGCATTAAGTGAAAGATTGAGTTCTTATTGTTTGTGTAACACATACTGAACTTTCATAGTTGATGAGAAATTGTCTCTTGAGTTGATAAGATATTTTATCCACAAAGTGTCATATATATCCCTGGATAGAGGCACTAGTTTGTTATTGATCCTTCAAGGTTTTGATCTGTATGTATTTAAGGTCCTTGATAGAGAAATTTTCTTCCCAAATCCTATATGAACTGATCTATGCAGATTTCATTTAATTCCTGAAAGCAATGTCATTTTCTATATACATTCACAATCATTTCTTTTCAAAGCATTCAATTAAAGTACATAATAAAGCATAGTTGCAAAACAATAATTTGCTAGTTGTGTAAACTTGCTAAAAGGTTTAAATCCACTATAAATAATCTATTTTTTGCTTGAGAGGAAGAGGCATACCCACCTAGGTTCAGTGGAGCCTAAAGTGCAGAGGGATTTGGTCTTTGACCATCCCCATTCATGGGCCAGGGCTAATTGGACTACTTGAGGATTTAACAAGTCTTTTGGTTTTCCAATCTGTGGTTTTGGGAACCAACACACACAATTAAAATTATCATAAGGTCAGTTAGAACCTTATTACAATTCCCTAGGTTCAATGCATCTAGACAATCTTGAATTGTATGCTTTAGTTATGTCGGCCAATGACTAACAAATCCAATTCTGTGTCATTTTATCGATCTGAGTGATTTTCATCACTACCGGTTAAGTCTCCATCCACTAATTTGTTTTGTCAAACAAATCTCGTTCACCTAATAGATTTATCACGTGCGGTCACTAACATATGTTCATCTGATAATCTTCAATACTGCTGCAAAACCACATCATCTCAATCTTCATGATTTTCATGTATAGGTTGTCGGATTGTAACAATACTTGTCATTTACTAGTTGAAGTCATAATTATCAGGTCTGATAAAACCATCTTTGCTTTACCAGTTAAGTCTCACCAGTTGAACTATAGGAATTAGATAACTTAAATAAACATAGTTTCCATAAATGACAACATACAAAATAGTCATCATAAATAAATCTAACCTCTATGCACAACAAACATATACCAGTTGCATAAAGCAAACACACATTACCGGTTTAGTTCAAATGATCAAATGCCAACAATCTCCCCCTTTGGCATTGATGTCAACGCTTAGGGAAATTTTTGTCAACTAAGTGGGTAACACAAAAAGTGACTATATATAGAATACAAGAACTCATACAAACACATATTCCCCCTTAGTAATTGGTGGTAACAAATTGAATCACTATACCCTTAAGCAAAATTTTGACTCTTAAACTAATTCTCTAAGCCCCATTTGACAATAATGCCGAATAGAAAAGTAAAATATATACATTACATCAAAATTGTCATCAAAAAATGCATATATAGACAAATAGAAGAGTTTTAAAGTTTTTACAATGCAATTCACAAGAAAATATCTCCGAAATAAAACTTTAACTGCTTAAGGTCATTACCACGTTTCTAACAATGTCTTAGTGATTTCAATGTGTCAAAATCTATGCAACAAATTCCTTCCATAGAATCAATAGTGCTCATCTCTAGGGTAGCTAAAATTGTTTCAGACTCCTTGTATGCTCTTTGTAGAATTTTAACTTTCAGAATTAACTAATTCTTCAACTCCTTCAAGGATCTTATCTGCTTCACCTGTTCAAAATCATAAATTTCTAATATGTGTTGTAAGGCATCAATTGATTTACCAAAAGCCAAAGCAGAGTCATGTACTAATATGTATGCTTCACTTATCCTTTCTAGTTCCCTCTTTATATCTTCTCTCCTTTTCTTTAAGTTGGAACAGAATAATGATACTTTAGATATAGTGGCCAAATTTTACCTCCAGTTTCTATTCCGGTTTTCAAAAGATCTTTGTTCACTGTTAAAGAAACCTTACCTCAGTCATTTTATTAAATCAATTGTTCTCCCCTTTTCTTCTTGTAATCTTTTTCTGCTAAAGCATGAGTTGCCTCTTCAAGTGATTTTAGTTGTTCACTGGCATCAACAACTAATTGTCCAAGCTTTGCAATAGGGATGGATAGATTATCTGTATCAGTCTCCGGTAGGAGACTTGACAAAATTTCAACAATAGTTTGAATGGTCTATGCTTCTCATTTCTGCTCTTTCAACCTCTTGTTATGTGCATAGGATTGCATAGTAGTAGAAATATCCATTAACTTAGAAGCACTCAAATTATCCATGTCTATTAGACCTTTTATGCTGATTGAGTCATCATCATCATCCTCAAATATTTTTTTCTTCTTCTTCTCTTGATCCTTATTATCTGTCTTCTCCTTTTTCTCCATCTTTTCTTCCTCCATTTTCTTCTCTTCCTCCTTTTCTTTTTCTATCTCTTCCTTAGTGGTGTCTTTGACCAGTTGTGGATTTTCAACAGTCTGTTATTTCACCTGTGCTTCCTTTTCCTTATCAATTGAGTCCTTCTGATTATCTTTAGTGGCAATATTTACATTTGCAACTGCACTTACATTGACTGGTGTAGTTTGAGTCTTAGTTGACTATGCATTCACCGATTGCTTAGTTGAGATTTTGTCTGCTTCTTTCTCTTCTCTTTTGTTCTCAACCTATTCTTGCTAAGTATCCAACATCTGTACATCAACTTAAAAGACATCTACATTGTCAGTAGTGTTAGCAACATTATCAGCATCACTGGTATCATTATCTGTTATATCTTCCAGTTCAGTATCAATAGGATCATCTTGCATATATTTGTTGTCCAATTCAAAATTTGTGATCTTTACACCTTCAAGGAGTTCTTCTAACTTTGTCTTATCAAGATTAATATCCTCAATTACTTCATCTTTCTCCTGTTCTTCATTGAGAATGAGACCTAAAGACTTTTTCACCAAAATCTTAGTCTCCTTTTGAACTGATTTGGTCTCTCCAACAAGTATCTAATCTCTTCTTTGATCTGAAAAAAGCTTTTGTATTAACCTTTATCTATTTGATTTCCTCTTCAGTTTCTTTTGGTTGCAAGTGTTTAAGTGTATAATCAACAAATTATTTATCAAGGATAATTTCCCCTTGCCACCTAGCATCAATCAAATTATATAAGGAATCTGGAATTTGCCCTTATAATTCAATGAGGGCACTACTAAACTTATTTATACTGAAGATTACTGCATCTTCAATCTCCCTTTGTTGATTTTCAGACAAATGAGTAAATAGTATGTTTAAACCTTTGTAAATACCATACTCAATAATTCTAATCATTCAAGTGAAAGAATCTTAATGTGTCAATATTTTCCCTTAGTGCTCTCTTATCTTCTTCTGATTCTGTTTCCTCTATATTTATCACTAGTTTGTGAGCTTTCTCCTTCTTTCTTTTTCTAGTTTGGGCAAGCACAACAGGAGGTTCAACGGTTTTACCTTTCCTTCATAATTGTATTTTAGATGGTTTCCCTCTTTGAGATTTAGTAGGTTTCACCTTAGTTTCTTCTACTTTCTTCTTCTTAGCTGCTTTGGCTACTCTGGTCTTACCAGTGGGTGTACCAGTTATTACACTAGAAGTTCCACCTTGATGAGGCTCATATTTTTCTCTTGTTGAAGCTATCTATTCTTTTGTGAATCTGGCTTGCTCAGTAAAGGCTTGCACCTCTTTTCTTACTTTCTTTGCAATCACCAGTTTCTCTAATTCAGAGTGCACTTTCAGTAGTTTCTCCTTGTAGGTTCCAAACCTCTTAGCAGTGGTATCGACTAGTTGAGTTAACAAATGATTATCATAAGAAATAAGTAGATCTTTATCTACTTCATAACCCATGTGAATTACCCATGTGGTCCTGGGAATAACAACTTCCATCAAGCATGTATCTGTGTCAACCATAAAACAAATAGAATCCTCATACCGATTGACTACCTTTCATCAATATGCATTCCCTAAAATGCATTTCCTTCTGAAATTTCTTAAAATATCCCCATGAAATATCATCAAACTTTTTTTTCAGCATCCTAATTTTGTTCTTCATCTACAATATGGCATTTGTCATAATTATCCATTGTACATCACCAATATTGGGGAAAACATTTTGGAAATAAAAGAATAAGCCCATGATAAGTTGTCCAAACTTGAATCTAATCTTCTTGTCCTTCTTGTGTGCTTTCAAAATTTTCACCAATTGACTCCTTAGGGCTTCAGTCAAGTCATAGTCCAAAGTTTCCTTAATCATCCGATATGTAGTGTAAATTGCTACTATCGGTATACTGTTCATTATGCTTGAATACAAAATTCTATAGAAAATCACCATAGATGCAAATTTTACAGCAGGATCATTAATATCATTCACGGTCATGGCTCTTTTATCCCATCTAGATTTAGTTAGCCTCTCAACATCATTCTTAGGTATAGACCTAAACAATGGAAATTCACCAGTTGAGCAGAAGCTGGTTACAACATGGATTACTTCCTTAGTGATTTTGTGAGGTCTGTCCAACCACATGAACTGATCATGAATACAGCTCAAAACAAATCTAACAAACTCGTCATCAAAATCAACAATGAAATTGATCACATGATGAAAACCTTTATCTGCTATGCTTCTGAATGGTTCTTTCAATCTTTCCAGTTCATTACATAGAGATCTATATTGGTCATAAATAACTGCAACTACCAGGTCTTCAAGTTTGCAGTGATAAAAGGATCTTATATCCTCTACATGCAAAACACCATTCTCTACACTGTTAGAATTCCCAAAGATATTGAGAGGGGGGGGGGGTTGCATTAGTATCTAACTAGTTAATAAATTTTCTAAACTTATTAAACAAAATGTATTCCAAAATAGTGTACCGATAAACCAGAATTAAAGCAATAAGTAAGAACAATAAGCACAACATGAAAAGGACACCATAACACAATATTTTGCTGAGGAAACCCAATGTGGGAAAAACCTCGGTGGGATTTGTGACCCACAATATTTGCTCACTAGCCAATAAGTGAATATTACTTACAAAATGGGTGCCTACACATGCAAGAAGGCTAAGTGCCTAGAGCTCATTGCTCAAATACAAAAGAAGTCTCACTGACTTACAAAATTGGATTATGGAAATCCAAGATGATGTACTACTACAAAAAGAATCTGCTATGCCAGATCCAGTATCGGTTAAAGCTCTTGCAATAATCATAAACCTAACTTCAAAGTCTGCCTGAATATTCGCACATGATATCCATCTATGTATTCCTTACTACAAATGTTCTATAAGATCTCATACTTATATATGAGCCTTATTACAATATGCCTTGTCAGCTTTCAAAAAGATATTACAATTAATTACAATTTGCAATAAACAAAATCCTATTAGCCAGGGTGCCGGTAATCAATCTTTTCGGTGCCAATGAACTGTATGCTAGTGTAGAGTCTGTCAGTGTTGGTGCCTACCGGAGTCATATGATTGTAAGGTTGCCATCAATGACAATACCTTCAATCACCTACAATTTCTCATTGGAGTGTGCATTTTCCAACAATCTTCCCCTTTGGCATTGATGGCAACACTCATGAGAAAAAGCCAAAAAGTGTATTCAAAAAGGTACTATCCAAAGAACTTATCAAAACTGTGTTACCAAAATTGTCTGCTTCAAAATTGAGTGCTCCCCCTGAGCAGATGATCTCTTATGTCATCCTTTTTCTCATCCTCAACTACTCTCCCTTTGGCATCAATGACAAAGGCTATCATTCAATGTCAATTGAGTGTAGTTCCTGTCTGGTTCCCTATAACCGGTGGGTTACAACCTGATAAATTTCCACTAGTGCAAAATTTAGACTGTTGTTGAATCTCTCACTTTCCTTAAAAGATGCTTCTGTCCTCTGAATTGTACCGGTGAGTATGTGCATTTTCTCTTTTGGTGTCTTAGATCTTGGAACAAGAGCCTCAGAGATCTCTTTTCTCAAAGAGACGAGGATATCCAGTTTAGGACCTAGTTTACACTTCAAATCCTTTGCCTTAGATTTTATCTTTTCCTTATCTTTTCCCAGTTTTTCAATTTTCTCCTTAAAAACTGCAATTTTATGTTCAACTACCAATAATGAATCTGATGAACCTATTAAGTTATCAACAATATCATTGATTTTTTTTTGAGCTTTGCTGATCTCATTATCAATATCCTTTGTCAAAAAGTTAGTCTTACATGTATCTCTATATAATTTCTTGAAATCCAAAATTGTCCTGCCTAGTACTGGTAATAAGGTTTCCATATGTTCCTTATTCTTCTTAACTGTCTCCTCAAAGAATTTTTCCTTCTCTTTATTCATTTTCTCTCTGAAGGTGTCTTCATTTATCTGATCCAGTGTTAGTAAGTTGTTGGTTATATACTTGGACAATGTGTCTAGTTGGCTCAAAGAATCTTTATTTTCAATGTTACATTTTGGAGCTATCATCTTCAAAATTGGTAAAGTGTCATCAATAGCCTTATATGCCTATGAATTACACTCTGTTATTTTCTTGATTGAGTCTAATAACACCTCTGTTACATTAGTTGGCCTAAATTCAGTCATGGATGTTCCAGATGACTGTCCAATTGTCTTCACAATCTGCAATCCACCGGTGGTAGTGATAGCTTTGCTTTCCTCTTTCTCTGGAGGGTCAGTTTGTGTTTCCATTTCAACTACTAGAGGTTTGGGCTTGTCAGATGTAGCCGGTGGTACTGTCTCTGTGTGTACCTGTGAAGGAGCCTATTGCTCTACCTATTTCTCAATGTTTTTCTCAGTTTGAACCTGTTGCTCTATCGGTTTCTCTGTGCTCTCTCTTGATGGTGTTTCTATTTGTGCCTGATGATTTTACAATGGTATCCACTACCAGATTTTTTGATTGTGACTCTAGAATTTCTACCAGTTTTTCTTTATTTACCTCTGTACTATCTACTGCTGGTGACTCGGTAGATTTTTTAGTCACATTAATTGTCAATGGAACAGTAGATACATTAGTGTGCGTACTTGTGGTATTTGCCTTTCTTGTGTCCAAGGGATCATTTGATATTTCAGTTTGTTGCTCATTCCCTATTTCAATGTTTCCAACAGTGATGTTTTCTATCGATGGCTCTGTTGCCACATCTCTCTTCTCAGTGGATTCCTTATCCACCACAATATTGACTTCCTGTGTGTCAATGTTCATTGTGTATAGTACCTCAAAATTAGGGTTGGTGTCCTCATGTGGTGTTTCCATACTCTCTTTTGTCGGTGGTGTGTCAATAGTTTGTATCGGTGGAGTATCAGAAGGAGGTGGGGGCAAGTTATCAGTTATCTTTATGCTAGGAGGTCCACCTACCTTTCCTTTCCCCTTATCCTTGTCTTTTTGGTAGACTCTAATAGTCTTTGGTCTCTTAATCTCCTCTTGTTTTTCTTTCTCAACAAAAAATATGTCCCACTTATCTGTAGTTTCTTCTGATATCTCATTAATTCTCCCTGCCGTTAATGCTACATGCCGATGACCAGTTAAGAATACTGTCCGGTTAGCTTCACTAATTAGCTCATCAATCTCTTGAGTTGAGTTCACTAGGTGAACTGCAAGTAGTTTTTCTATTTTGATATTTTTATATAATTCCACAATAGCTACCCTTCTAGCTTCTAGCTTCCTGTACAAGTCATTTGGTATATCATCAACAATTTCCATCAAAAATTTCTTATAGATATCAAGATGTAATATAACACTATTCTCTATACTTTCTTTTTCATCATCTAAAAGTGTGCTATACAACTTGTTGATGTTTGTCAATTTCCCATCCTCAGTTATCTCATTTAGAAGTTTGTCTAGTGGAGGAATAACCTATTTTTCTTTTCTTTTCTTTGTAGTCAATTTCTTAGCCAGAGGCTTAATTGCCTGTTGTTTTTGTCTTGTCCTTCTGGGTGCAGGTTAGGGTACCAGTGATGGTTTTCTTTTTCTTTCTACCCTTTTGAATTCAGCTAGGATATCACTGTCAGAGGGAGTAGCAACTGGTGAAAGATGTGCTTTCGGTTGTAGTCCTTCCAATTCACTCTCCTTAATACCAATTTTGTTCAATACATCCTCTTTGATTGCTTTGGCCCATTTTGTTCCTTTCTTGACTATCTGTTTAGTTTTCTTAATCCTTTTCTCTAATTGGATTTTGATATCTATTGTTTCCGCATTGCCAAATGCTTTTTCAATTGGTTCTTTTGGGGCTTCTAGGGGGGCTTTTGCATAGGTTTCAACTATGTTCTCATCTGCCTCATATCCCATCTCTATGACCCAAACAGTCCTAGGGACAATTGCCTCCATCCAAATTTCATCTTTCTTGATCATAAAGCATATCTCCTTTTGACATTTGTCAACAATAGATTGAGATAGCCTTATTCTATTCTTCATCCTAGCCTTCAATTCTTAAAAATTATCATTTATGCTTTTCTCTCTGTCATCTCCCATATTGTTTAGTATGTCTAGAAGTTGTTTTCCTACTGGTATATCAAAACCAAAGTCCTCTCTGCCAATACTAGGAACTTCCTTATTAATGTACAACATTAAACACACAAGCAGGTTGCCAAATCTGAAAGTCCCTTTCTTATCACCTTTATTTTTCTTTAATTTGTCTGTTAGTTCATCCTTTAGCCACTCACATACATCAATCTTTGCATTGTTATTCACCATGTCATATGCACTTTTGATGCACAAGCTAGAAACAAAGTTTAGTCTGTTGGCATGTGTAGCCTTGTATCCAAGAATCATGCTAACAAATCTAACTTTGATATCTTTTACATCATTGAATCTCAGGGATCTCTTATCAAAGGTTGCACCGGTTAGGGTCATCACAGTGTCATTTGGAACCTTCTTACTCTTGTCGGGCCTGCTACTGGTGGAAGGTAAACCTATCACTGCCCTAATTGCCTCTTTGGTAATCTTATAGATTGAGTCTAACCAAAAGAACTCCCAATGTACTCTTCTTAATACATTCCTTGTCACATCCTTAGGAAAATCAGGGATATTGAGAATATCCACAAAACCTAGGGTTTCCACTATCTTATGTTCTAGTTTAACATTTCCATTTTCACCACAAATAACAGTTCTATACATGTTCATTATTTCTTCAACTCCTAATTCCTCAATATCACAATGTCTATAGATTCTAGGATCCTCAACATAAACTACTCCCTTAGGTATTTTTGAAAATGCTCCTAGGGTATCATCCTTCTTTGCAATTTCGGGAATGATTTTAAACATGGGTCTAGGGCGCTTAATAACTTCAACCACAGTAGGGTTTGCAATGAATTCATGTGCAGAGGAAGAAGCCATTGTTATAAATACCTTAATCTACCTTTGGGATGATTTGCTTCACTTCTCGCTATGGATGCTTTTGATCGGGATTTTCATGCTCTCTGGAAGTTTGAATTCTCGATGAATGAAAAAGAGCCAAAAACACTTTCTTTATAATGTTATTTTCTTCTACTACCACATTTAATGCCTACTGGTTAAGTTAAACTTAACACAATTGCCGGTAAAGAAGTAATCCAACTTGTCACCATCAACCGAGGGTAAATTAGCATATTTTTCAATTTTTTGCCATACCCCCAAAAGGTTTTTCTTTAGTTAGATGAAGAACCTCCTACCAGTGGAGTGATAATCTACTCTACTGGTGAAGGAATAGCTTCACTAACACTCTTATCTAACTTCCTAGCCCATTGTTTTAAAAATTCTTCCTTTACCTCTTCAACCTTTTCTTTGCCTTTCAAACTGGGTCCTTTGTTATTTGCTGGTAGTGCCTCACTTCTACAAAATTTTGCAATATGTCCAATCTTGTTGCAAGCATAACAAGTCACATTATTTTTCTAAATAGTTTTTCCATATCCTATGCGGTATGTGTTCTACAATGATTAGATAAGTGTCCAAATCTTCCACAAACATAACATCTTACATTCATTCTGTAATTTTATGAGTTATGACCAATCTTATTGCATTTAGAACATTGACCGGTGGGTGCATTAGTGTTCTGATAATTTATAGATCTACACTGACTTTCTCTATGACCATACTTCTTATAATTAAAGCATTTCCCATTGAATTTATAGGCATTAGGTTGTCTTACCAGTTTATTATGATTGTTTGCAGTACCAGAGCTTTCACCAACTTCAAAGCCAAGGCCATTTTTATCTCCATTAGGTTTCTGATTCTTCAGCATGTCATCAAGTTCCTCTGAGATTTTCTTGAATTTTGCTTTGTGTTGATTTGTAGTAGCCAATTCATTTTCCAAGATTCCTTTCTATCTCATGAGTTCAGTTCTGTCATTTTGTGTATGCATCAAATCTATCTTCAACATATCCTTTTCATGAATGAGTCTTGTATTTTCATTTCTAGCATCATTTAGTCTTCTAACCAAGTCATCTTCATTCTTCTTTCTATCTTCAATGTCTTTAAAATACCTCATAGTCATATCTTGCATATCATTCTTCATTGTACTATTTTCTTGTCTCAGTTTGTTCACAAGGTCATTAAGAGTTTCTTTCTCATCATCATTACTCTGCATCTTCTTAGAAAGTTCTCTTCTTTTGTTTCTTGCAATAGTGAGATTTTACTGAAGTCCTTGAATGATTTCCTGTGTATCCTTCAGATCATCTTCAAGTTTCATATTCTTCAACTTTTCTACATCATAGTCTGAAAGAGTTGTTTCCTATTTCTTTCTCAAGTTTTACATCTCTACTAGTGTCTAAATCTTCCTCGAGTTGTTAGGCTTTTGAAAATAGAGGACCGAGCTCTGATACCAATTGTTAGGATTCCCAAAGATACTGAGAGGGGGGGGGGGTGAATCAGTATCTAACCGGTTAATGGATTTTCTGAACTTATTAAACAAAATGCATTCCAAAATAGTGTACCGGTAAACCATAATTAAAGGAGTAAGTAAGAACAATAATCACAACATGAAAAGCACACCATAACATAGTATTTTGGCAAGGAAACTTGATGTGGGAAAAACCTCGGTGGGATTTGTGACCCACAATATTCGCTCACTAGCCAATAAGTGAATATTACTTACAAAATGGGGGCCTGCACATGTAGGAAGGCCAAGTGCCTAGAGTTCACTACTCAAATACAAAAGAAGTCTCACTGACTTACAAAATTGGATTATGGAAATCCAAGATGATGTACTGCTACAAAAAGCATCTGCTATGCTAGATCCAGTACCAGTTTAAGCTCTTGCAATAATCATAAACCTAACTTCAAAGTGTACATGAATATTCACACATGATATCTATCTATGTATTCCTTACTACAAATGTTCTATAAGATCACACTTATATATGAGCCTTATTACAATATGCCTTGTCGGCTTTCAAAAAGATATTACAATTAATTACAATTTGCAATAAACAAAATCCTATCGGCCAAGGTGTTGGTAATCAATCTTTTCGATGCCGGTGCTTGCCAGAGTTATATGATTGTAAGGTTTCCATCAATGACAATACCTTCAATCACCTACAATTTCTCATTGGAGTGTGCATTTGCCAACATACACTAGATAGGGAACTGACAAGGTCAGTTTCCTCTGACTTGTATGGATGTCATTTGTATTCAGGTCTTGCCCTCTCAGTCACATCGACAAGATGAGGTGTATCCATTTTAGATATGAAAATCACCCAGCAAAGAGTAGAATTTTTCAGATAAATACCTCTTCTGCTTCGGTACTAGGGTTTTTGACCGTAAAAAACTTTCAATATTTGATCACCAAATCAAACTTCACTTCGATCACCTTAGATTACTAGTAAATGGTTTGAATGCTTCTAGCACAAACTTATCTCTTCTCTTCTCACTTCACCAAAAGTTCTCAAGACCCAAAGTGATAAATAAAATTCAAAAAGTTATATTTATTTGCACTTTAACTACTACAATAAATGCATTTACCGACAAAACCCTAAAATGCCTTAGCAAACTCTAAAGCATATTACCGGTAGCAAAAACTCAATGATATTTATTGGTTATGATCCAAAAACACATCAAAACATCAAAATGCATTAGAATATGCATATTTAACTTATAATACATCATCCAGGGGTTCAACTTAAGATTTGACAATAAGCTCACCCCAAGTTGTAAAAACAAAGTTTGCTTGAGATGGATTCTCCACAATAGGTGAAGAATCTAATTCCTCGAATGGTTTATCATCAATCTTCTTCTTCTAGGTCTTATTCATCTCAGCTTTGGTTTCTTCAATATCAACCTTCTACTTTCCTTTCCAGTTTGTAGGATGATTCACCAGTTAGTTCTTCTATGTTCTCCAAAACATGGCAATGTGTCTTGGTTTGTTGCAATGATAGCATGCCATTCTAGATGCTCTCCAAGGTCCTGAGTTGTCTCTACCTATTCTTCTGCCACAGTTCATTGCCACATATCCAAAATTATTGTAGATTGAACAAGTCACATTGACTCTCTTTTCCATCTCATAAGGACTAGACCAGTTAACATAAGGTCTTTGCCAATTTGTGTTCCTCCGGTCAGTGAAATTGCTTCTCCAGTGACCAATAGATCTTGGGTTCCTGTGAGGTGCTAGATTGTTTGCTCCATATCTGCATTCAACTGATCTATGCCCATACATGTTTCATACATAACAATAACCATCAAATCTCCTGGGCACATATCTAGTATTAGGTCTATAACCAAAAGTAGCATCAGATCCGATTCTACAAACATTAGCAGTATGTGCTGGTTCATGACAGTTAAATCAAATAGGTTTGTAAGCTTTCTTATCGGTAGGCTTCTGAGCCTTAGGAGCAATTTTACCTTCATGCATGTCACTCTTGGTACCAGAAGTTTCTCCCTTCTTAGATGTATTGTATCCTAACCCAGATGTATTACCTATTAACCTCTTAGATTGGATCTATTCATCCAGCATAAAGGAGCTCTTGTTAAATTTATCAAGCTTCTCATTGGTCTCAACAAGTTCCTTTGTAAGATATTCATTTCTTTTCATGAGGGTCTCTATAAGAGACATTTCCATTTCAAGATCTGACTGCAATGCTTCTTTTTATTCTTTCTCCTCATGCCAATGTTCATACAAAGTTGTATTCTCCTGCTTGATCTTGAAGATTTCATTCTCTTTATCTTGAATCTGATCCTCAGTCTTTCTTCTAGCTTCAAGTTCCTCACTCATCTAGATTGTAAGTGCTTCCAGCTCTTTTCTTAGGTTAGTCTTCTCGCCATTCAACTTCTCCACTTCTTCAACTAGTGCATCAATGTTTGCCTCATCTAAAGAGTTGTTGTTAGAGATCTCCAACAATTTTTCAGTCTGTTCCTTCCTTTTAGGCAGTGATGTCTTATACTTGCCTCTTAGGGTTTGTAGCTCATCCTTGGTTTCAACAAGTTCTCTATCCATCTCTCTATAGCTAATTCCTTCACCCATATTTTCCTTTGGATTAGAGATCCCTTCCAAGAAGTTAAGCCTTAAGGAAGTTAGGCTCTAATACCAATTGATGAACTTATAAGGAACTAAGAGGGGGGGAAAATTAGTTATAGTAAAAACAATACAAATCTGAATATCAATTTCACCAACTTAAAACTCAATAGGCATGTGAGAAATAACACCAAGTATGCAATCACCACACAAAGCATAAACCACATGACACAAGAGTTTATACATGGAAAACCCAAATGGAAAAAACCATGGTGGGAGTTACTACCCATGAGATCCACTATTTGAAGTATAGAGATCTAATTGGTTAAGGTCTACAATACTCGATTAGGGGCACACCCTATTAGAAGTGTCTATGCCCAGTTACGAGCTTTACAAAAAGGAATGTGAGGACCAGCCCTATTAGGAGCTACCCAAGTAACTGGGATTTCTAGACACAAGTTAATGTGTCACTTGGTTAGAGGATTTAATGATTAGAACTATTATGATCTGATTGCACCCTATTAGGAGTGACCTTGTAAGAGGATTTTCTTGCTGCAACTGTTAGGAAGACATCAAGTACAAATGATCTTAGTATAACACCTTTTATGTCTAATAAGATCCACTTCAGAATATTTCAACATCACAAAGACTTCATCTCTCAACTCCTCTGATCTTCACACTATTAAAAAACAAAATTCACTCATCACATATCACACTATCAAGCTCATGTATATATATCCTTTCATACCTCATCATGCAGTTAAATTTATCATAAGGTTGGCTAGAACCTTATTACAATTCCCTAGGTTCAATGTGTCTAGACAATCTTGCATTGTACATTTTAGTTATGTCGTCCACCGATATAACAAATCCAATTTTGTGTCTTTTTATCGGTCTAGGTGATTTTCATCACTATTGGTTAAGTCTCCATCCACTAATTTGTTCTGTCAAACAAATCTCGTTCACCTAATTGATTTAGCATGTCTGGTCACTAACATATCTTCATCTGATAATCTTAAATGTTGTTGAAAAGCCACATCATCTCAATCTTCATGATTTTCATGTACCAGTTGTCAGAATGTAACACTATTTGTCATTTACTGATTGAAGTCCTAATTGTCGGTTCTAATAAAACTATCTCAGCTTTATCAGTTAAGTCTATCCGATTGAATTGTAGTACTTAGATATCTTAAAGAAACATAGTTGCCACCAATGACAACATACAAAATACTCATCATAAATAAATCTAATCTCTATGCACAATAGATATATATCAGTTGCATCAAGCAAACACACATTATTGGTTTAGTTCAAATGATAAAATGACAACATTCTGTATTTTATTTTGTTTTGTTTTTATGTTGGTGAAGGTGTGAAGACCTCTACCCATACTATGTGGGGAGGCCTACCACCCATTCCATGGGGAATCCTTCTCCCATGCTACATGGGGAGGCCTCTACCCACATCGTGGGAAGGCTCTCCTCCACGCAGTGGGGAGCTCTCACCCCTTATCATGGGAGCTCTTCTTGTAGTGCCCCTCCTTGATTCATCTTATCTTTTTGTACATCAAAATATTATATTGATCTAGATTAGTCTACTTTATGATGATATGATGGTATTATTCTATGTACTAACCCTATTTCATGATTGTATTGGATATGATGATGGATCATATTTCTTATGGGATTTTGATGACATTATGATTAAGCTAACCCTACTCTATGATTATGATGATTGAGTTGATGCTACAATGTTTGTGATTGTCTTCTAGTGTATTTGTGATTAGAGATGATGTCATACCACTCATTGTGAGCATGATATGACATTGTGAATCCCTTTCACTTGCTTGATCAATTTGTGATGTATATGTGTTGTATATATGTATTCCATTTATTGGTGGATGTAGGATTGTAGGTATGAGACAACGACTCCACTTATTATTATTTATTTACCTACTCCTTGTTATGATTGGCCCTCTTGGGAGTTGTGATTGTGAGGATATTATTATTTAATGGTTTATTTATAAATTTATATTATTTGTGATTTATATTTAATTGGAGCATTTATTTATATTGCCTTTGATTTATTTTATTAGGCTTTGATTTATTATTATTATTATTGGTTATTATATTGTTACATTCTCTTGTTACTAATTGAATAATTAAACATTATGTTTACCTACCGTATTGTTTTATTGGTTGAGATTTGAGGATAAATAAATAATATTATTTTATATTCTTTCCTCAATTTTTGGAAGGGGGTTGGTATCGAATATAGTTTATTAGAATATTTTGATTAGCTAGTATTCGTATATAGTTTTTGAATGGGATTTTATATATTTTCTTTTTGGGCATTTTGGTGTGTGTGGGCTATTGGATATTTTTCTAAAACCTTTGGATTTTCGAATTGCTTGGAGTGGTAATTGCTTGGTTGGATTGGGTTTTGGAAAGCTTGTTGGTTTCAATATTTTCTCTTCTATGACTGCATTACCATCACTCTATTTCCAAGTTGGAGATCTTTTTCCATTATTGCATTTTGATTTTTGAAAAGAGTTGTTTTCTTCGTGTTTACTAAAAGATTGTTTGAGGAGACTTGGGAGTGAACGATTATTCTATTATCAGTAATTGGAAAGAATATTATAGGAAAAAGATTTATATATGATTTTATGAATCTATGTGTGTGTGTTTCCGAAAAATTATATTTGTGTATATTGTTATGATTTTCCTATGAATGCATTGTGGTTTAGATTTGGAGTTACTTAAGGGTTTATTGGTCCTTTGTATCATCTCCTTGTATCATTTGTTTCCCTGATTGAAAGTTTAGGGAGGGCTTGTGGCTATGTCTTGGATTATGCAATGTATTACCGGTGAATGTTGACTAATTATTGTATTTGATTCTCATTAGCCTTAGTTAATATTTGTTTTGATTTTATTTTGGTTTCTCATATTTTCCTTGCTGATTCTATGCCTTTGTGAAGTTAGTGTCCAAATTTAGGCAAGTTTGAGTCATTTTGGCTCCCATTTTTTAGATTTTTAGATTCACTTACAAAAGCACTAAAATAATGAAAAAAAGTACCACTTTATGCAACAAAAGCACCACTTTAGGTGAGAATAGCACCAAACTAGTATCAGTATATGTTTTGATAGTTTTGACCCTTCTAAGTTGGTTTTCCAATCTCTTTTGGCTCCAAAGGCTTTGTTTTGATGTGTTTGAGATTTTTGGGGCATTGTGAGCTATTCATATTTAATGTATTTGAATTTATTTGAGCTCCAAAAAGAATTTTTGTACTTATCCATTGAGGTTTTGTAACTCTTGCAAGTTGAGTGAATCATTTCTATTGAGGATGGATCATTGGAGCTCCAATGAGAGGTTATTTTGTGCCACATTGTAGAGGATCATGTGTTGTTATTGGCTTTATGTTCTGCCCCTATTCATGTGTATTTGTCATTCTTGAGGCTTATTCTATTGTTGCATCTTGGCATTGTGAGCTTACAACTTGATTCTTGATGTATAGCTCTTTATGGAATGATGATGGTTATCATTAGTGATTTTAGGATTGATTGTCCTTGTGATGCTTTTCATGTTTATGTTTTACCCTATGGTTTTGGTCCATGGTTGGGAGAGTGGGATCTTGCATGTGTAGGACCAAGGTCACGAGAATTAGATCTCTACGAGGGGGTTTAGACCTATGGAACCACATGAAGAATTTTTCCTTTTTAGTTACAAGTGATAATATTAATAATTGATTAGTGGGTTTGGGTATCAAGGAATTCACTAAACAAGATAATAATTGGATTTGTGGCCCCACCTCATAGCCCTTGAGGGATACTCAGGATGAGCTTGGGAAGATCGTTGGAGCAGTAAACCGATCTCCCTTGAATTTCTCCAAGGTGGAGATAGTTCCACATGTGTATCAAGGTGTGGCTTGGTGATGCAGAGCATCATGAAAAACCCTTCAAGAACCCCAAATCAACATGGAGTTCCAATCTCAACACAACATCTTCACTTGCATTAGAGGCATAATCTGATCATAATCATCATTATACAGTCCAAAAAAATATTAATATCAACCAACCAATCCAATATCAAATCCATCATATCATTTTATAACCCCTTGAACATTAATCAAGACCAAAAATGCATTATGCTGTCCCGGTTAATGATAGTTTGATATACCCGTACTCAGTTATTAATAACTTTAAAACCTGAGTATATTTGGAAGATCGCTTCAGTGAAGTTGTCGAAAACTAGGTTTCTAAAACCATATCCAAAATTTATAATGATCCAACGGTTCATTTGAAAGTTATTCCCTCTATACCGAGACCTTTTTGACTGTTACAGAAAAAACAAGAAATGTGTATACCCAGTCCGCCTAGGGCATCAAATATCTCATTAAATACTTAACCAATCACATTGAAACTGAATTAATTTGAAAGATAGTTCAAACCTATATCAAACACCAAATTTACAACAATTTCCAATGGTGAAATCAAAATATTTTAGTGAAACTCTCCACAAACCCCAATTTGGAGGGTTTTTTGACAGTTTTCACCAAATCTTGCATAACTTGCTTCAAAATGATTGAAATTGAATGAAACCAAAGGTAAAACAAAGTTAACTCATGCCATTATCATATCCAATACATTTCCAATAGATACCAATGATTTTTCATAAAGAAAAATGTGAATGATCAGACTACAATACCCAGAAAACAATGTGGAGTGTGTAAAAACTTCAAATATTATTCATTTCCTTCCTCCAATATTACAAACACCCCTTGGATTCAACCAAATGATGGTTTTTATAACCTCCACACATCCATATGGTAGTTACAACTACCCAAGACCAATTACATTCTTGGTTTGCAAATTTATAATGCAATTTGTGCTTGACAACATTTTTGACACAATTGACAATTTTGACATTTTGATAAATATGACCCCTAATCTTTGCTTGTGCACTTGAAACATATTTAGATGGACTCAAAACAAAATTTTACATCCTATTTAACCTTCCATGGGAATATTTTCACAATGTGACCTCCTAGACCATATTAGGACTCAAATACACATCTTGAACAAATGTCTTACAATGCTTCACAAAATGACTCAAAAATACATTAAAATGACCATATACACTCAAATATGAGTGAAATGATTCATGACATGATCTTTAACCTCCTGGTGTATGTGTGGGTTAGGTGCTCCTACACCATACTACTGACCTTGAAAGCTTTCCAAGTCCCTTGGAAACAACTTGCAAGAAAATCTTGTGTCTTGGACTGAAACTTTGTCTTTGTCTTCATCTTTATCTTTGCCTCTTCCTTTCATCATTCTCTCATTATCCTCGTGCTGCTCCTACCAACTTCAAAAAGGTAATGATCCTCTCAACTACTCACATCCATGGAGTATCCAATGGCTGCAACTCAAGGTGTTCCTCAGGCATCCACACAAACTCACACTTCCTTTGCCTCACCTAGGAGTCTCTTTTTCCTCTCTCCCTAGTCTTTTGGCAACCACAACCAGGTTCTCTCCTCAACTTGTTCCTCTATAGTTAGGTGGATCCAACACCTGCAACCAAACACAACATAAACAACTTTCCTAGCCCAAATCTTTTGCTGGGCTCTGATACCAATTTGATGCGAAGCATCATGAAAAACCCTTCAAGAACCCCAAATCAACATGGAGTTCCAATCTCAACACAACATCTTCACTTGCATTAGAGGCATAATCTGATCATAATCATCATTACACAATCCAAAAAAATATTAATATCAACCAACCAATCCAATATCAAATCCATCATGTCATTTTATAACCCCTTGAACATTAATCAAGACCAAAAATGCATTATGCTGTCTCGGTTAATGACAGTTTGATATACCCATACTCAGTTATTAATAACTTTAAAACATGAGTATATTTGGAAGATATATTTAGTGAAGATGTAGAAAACTAGGTTTCTAAAACCATATCCAAAATTTAGAATGATCCAACGGTTCATTTGAAAGTTATTCCCTCTGTACCGAGACCTTTTTGACTGTTACAGAAAAAACAAGAAATGTGTATACCTAGTCCGCCTAGGGCATCAAATATCTCATTAAATACTTAACCAATCACATTGAAACTGAATTAATTTGAAAGATAGTTCAAACCTCTATCAAACACCAAATTTAAAACAATTCCCAATGGTGAAATCAAAATATTTTAGTGAAACTCTCCACAAAGCCCAATTTGGAGGGTTTTTTGACAGTTTTCACCAAATCTTGCATAACTTGCTTCAAAATGATTGAAATTGAATGAAACCAAAGGTAAAACAAATTTAACTCATGCCATTATCATATCCAATACATTTCCAATAGATACCAATGATTTTTCATAAAGAAAAATGTGAATGATCAAACTACAATACCCAGAAAACAATGTGGAGTGTGTAAAAGCTTCAAATATTATTCATTTCCTTCCTCCAATATTACACACACCCCTTGGATTCAACCAAATGATGGTTTTTATAACCTCCACACATCCATATGGTAGTTAAAACTACCCAAGACCAATTACATTCTTGGTTTGCAAATTTATAATGTAATTTGTGCTTAACAACATTTTTGACACAATTAACAATTTTGACATTTTGATAAATATGACCCCTAATCTTTGCTTGTGCACTTGAAATATATTTAGATGGACTCAAAACAAAATTTTACATCCTATTTACCCTTCCATAAGGCATATTTTCACAATGTGACCTCCTAGACCATATTAGGACTCAAATACACATCTTGAACAATTGTCTTACAATGCTTCACAAAATGACTCAAAAATACATTAAAATGACCATATACACTCAAATATGAGTGAAATGATTCATGACATGATCTTTAACCTCCTGGTGTATGTTTGGGTTAGGTTCTTTTGCACCACTTGGCCCCTTCTATGCGAGGATAGTATGTGATGATACTATTTCCCTTCATGTGTCCATTATCCATATGCTTTGATTTATTGATTATGCCTCTAGGAGTTTATCGATTGATGATTTAGCCATGTGATGTGATTTGATCTTTGAATCTTGTTGTTATCTTGTGATTGCCATTGACTCCCTTGGTTGTTAGGTGTTAGTTTAGGTCTTAAGTTTAAGTTGGAACCCCATGTCATCTCCTAGCATAGTGGTGGTTCCTATTTGGTTCCACATGGTCGGGTGTTTTTATGCCGTCTTCCATTGGGATGTTCTTCTTTGGATGCTTGTGTGTAGGGACATGGACTTATATTATCTCATCATGTGGATGGATTTTGGAGCATAATCTATGTAATTTGTATTGATATCATGTTATTTGTAACTCAAGAAATATGTAATAGTAAAGAAGACCATGTAATAAGAATATTGTGAATATGTGTAATAGCACTTGTAGTAGAATGATTTCAGGGTGAGATGTATTGGATGAGATTGTTGTAAATGGATATTAAATTGTGTATGTAATTATAGGTTTAAATGGAATTAAATGATTGAGTGATACGATTGGTTTATCTTATGTAAATCTTGTGGATGATAGTGAATATGTTAATGATCATGTATGCCTTGACTTGAAAGATGTTAATCTTTAATTATAGTTCTCATTTGGATATGGAAATGAATGAGTTTGTATGGACTCAATGTTTCTCATTATGCAGAGCTGAATTCTAGGTGTAGAGATAGTATATTGTATCATAATGACATTGTAAAAGAAAAGAGATTATGTAATCTTATGTTGTATGCATATGCTTTAGGGAAAGATGTAGATAAGACGAGACTATGACTTGTGGTAGGATGAGATGATGTTATCATTGTTTGATCTATGTTGTAACGGTATGTTCATTATGTTAAGAATGAGATCCCATGTTGGATGAGGAAATTGAATGTTTAGATTATGTAAATTCTTGTTGTATCACATGGTTCTTAAATTGGTCTTGTTGCATGAGAGCCTAATGAAAAGGAAGCTTAGTACTTGTCGTAACACTCTTTGCATATGTTTGTAGGTAGAAATCTTGATGAAGTGTGTAATGGTTATTCTTAAGGAAGTAATCTAGTTCTACATGTAGGAGAAGGATATATATATATATATTCACAATGTAATAGATGAATAATGGTAATATATGAGAATTAGGAGCATTTGATTTGGTATTTTAAAATGAACTTAGGAAGTTTATGAGGTAATGCAGATATGTATTTAATATCTCATAATTCTCATGAAAGGAAGAAAGTAATTGAGTAGATCTTAAATGAAATTGATGTTAATGGTTTCATAATATGGATGTGTTTATGTGTATTTTGTTAGTAAGTAGTGACACTGAAGTACCCTAGGGGAAAGAGTGAATATATATATCTATGTCTTGAGATGATGATGGTTATGATGTTATTTTTGCTTGTTCTATATGTAGTTATGGTATGGTTATGTTCATGACATTCTATGAATTTATGTGAAGTTAATCTATGGTTTTGAAGTACTGATAGTTATTATGTTGTATTTCTAGATATATTAAAAACAATTTATCTCTATTTGTTAGTTAGATTAGTTATTTAATCTAGGGTATTTTGGTAGGCATTATACTTCTCCCACAAACTGCAATAAGTCTCCTCTTGCCAGTCAAACATTTCTATTTCTGCTCCCAATCTCAGAATTATTCCCAACCAATCAAAATTGGTAATTGGGATTTATTTTTGTGATATTATAATATTGTATAGTGATATTTGATTTAGGGTTTTGTCTTTTATAGTTAGGTATTTTTTGCATTGAATATTGAGCTGATTATATTTCATAATTTGTATAGTTTTGGGAAAGGAAATAAATTTTTAGGGTTTTTTTAGTGCTTGAATGTTTATGTGGTCTGGATGCAATATTGTTTCCTTATGTTTGCTATTTAAATGTATTCCTTAGGCCCATGTTACTAATATACCGAATTGGAATTTTCCCTTTAATGTTGTAAACTAAAAAGAAAACCTTTGACCAATAATGTTAAGAGTAGTATGAACTTACAAGTGTTAGAGTTTTCTACTTTCATGTTGTTTGGGCTCGGGTGTCTTCTGGGGCTCTAGAGGCCAGGCTATAGTTTTAGGCCCTAATTGTCAGTGATATTATGTTCATATTTTTGTTTGGGATTTAATTATTGTAGTCTATGATGTCTTATCAATCTCTTGGTATTATATCATTACTATCCTTATGGTATTTAGCTATGTTGACCTCTTTGATGAAAGCTATTGTATTTGAAGTTTATGTGGTTATTTGATGGTGTTTCATCTATTGCCTTGTTTGCAAAAGAGAATGTTCTAGTGATGTTAAATGCTTTGAGATTACTTTAGGGTTGTCATTGATGGCAACTCAACCTAGTAATCCTATCTGGTATATGGAGATTGAGATTACTCGAAGTCTTAAGTAAGTTTGGTTTTTCATGAAGGATAAGTTTGGTCAATGGAACTTAATATATGAACCCAGTAAGCATTACTCATTTTTGGTGATGCAGTTCTGGTTGCGGTGATTGAAATAGTTGATTGGATGAATGAGACATATTATCATGTAAATCTAGCCTCTGGTGATGATTCTAGTGCAAGTTTCTTGGTCTAGTATTTGGTATTGCACGAAGAAAAAAATTATCATTATGCTTGATGGTGAAGCATGTGGTCTAGATTCCTTAAGGTGATTCTAGTGGATGTTGGTGAGTTTGAGGTGATTGGGCTAAACTATGGGAATCTTGTGATCATGTGTTTTAGTTTTGGAATAAGGATTTGTAGAATGATTGATTTGACATGAGCCTACACGTTTCACATTTTCTTGTTCTGGGAAGTCGACTAGTTGGAGAGCTATTTTGGTGGTGTGGATATATAAGATCAAATTGGATAATTATTTTAAGGTGTGTAATGATTTCAGATAGTATTGGAAGCAATTGAACACAATTTCACATGCACATCTAAAGTTTTCATGATCCGATACACATAGCAAAGTAGAATAGAGTAGTTTTCTTGAGCAGTGATAGCAGATCATTCTTGAGCCCAATCGAAACTAATTCTTGAAATTTGTAGATGCTATATTCCAATTTAGATATTGTATATTTATCTCATTTGTAGGATTGTGAATTATCTATGGTTGCAACCCTATTTTGTAATTGACCAATGAGCTCTAGGAAGTGTGCCTAAATGAAAGTGTATTCTACTTTTGTAATATTATTCTTCTATTGGCTATAGTATAATAATATTGTGGGTACTCAATCCCACTATGGTTTTTCCCTTTCTAGGTTTCCATGTAAATATTTTGATGTTATGGTTGTATGGTTATTTGCTTTGTGTTTCTGCCTTGTGGTTTTTATTCTTTGCATCTGATGGTTAAAGAATTAGTTTTATAAATTGGGAAATTGTAGAACACTGATTCATCCCCCTCTTAGTGTTCATTAATTCCAATAATTGGTATTGTGCCTCGAAAGAAGCCTAACAATTTGAGAAAGATAAAAGAGATTGAATCAATGGACTCTAGTTTGTAGAGACAACTTAATGTGACACTTGATAATCTTGATGCAACGATGAAGGAAAAGAGTAGCCTGAAAAGAAATCTGAATGTAATTGAATACTTCATTAAGACATTGAAAGATCAATTGAACACTTCTAGAGAAAAGAGAAAGGAGTTGATGGATAAATTGTAGGAAAAAGAAGAACAAAGTGTTGACAATCAAATCCTACAAGATAATAATGATGAATGTAATAAGTTGGCTAGGGAGAATGCAGTTTTGAAAAATGAGATACAATCTATTATCGTGAAGCTGACTAAAGAGTTGAAGATTGAAAGAAGATTGAAGAAACTCTAACTCAATCATTCAAGGACAAATCTAATGAATATTGCAGATTGACATATGAGAATGATCAGTTGAAGCTTGAATTGGTGAAAACAAAGAATGATGGACAAGAACTTGAAAGGCATATTATAATTCTGAGAGATGAGCTGACTACTACAAATGAATACAAAGAAAAGTTTAAAGCTAGTTTGGCCTAGTTAGATGAGATGCTGGAAGGATAGATACATGGAAAAGACATGCAAGGACTTAGATTTGAGAAAGAAGAATCATCTACTTTTGATCTAAGAAATCATCAATATAAGAACAAGAAACCTTCTGTAAGACAACCTAATGCCTACAAATTTAATGGTAAATGTTTTATTTGTGATAAATTTGATCACATGGAAAATCAATGCAGAAGTAGGATGAATAATGGGATGATGAATAGTATGAACAATGGTCATATCTGTACCGGTCAGTGTTTCAAATGCAACAACTTTGGACATAAGTCAAAAATGTGTAGAATGGTTATCAATTTCTAGAATAAGAGATTCTATTCTTGTGGAATGTTTGGACATATATCTAACCAATGTAGGATGAGACAAAACTAAATGAACTTCAGACCTATGCAAAGAACTGTTGTTTGCCATGCATGCAGCAAACTAGGTCATATTGCAAAATATTGCAGAAATAGGAATGCACCAGTGAACAAGAACAATTAGAGATGCGAAAGGTAAAGAAAAGGTAGATGAAATCAGAGATCAAAATAAAGAAGATGTAGGTGAAAAATGAAGAGTCAAATATGAAAAATGGCTCCACACCTAAATTTGGTGATGGAACCTCATTTGGTAACTAGGGCACTTTTTCCTTAGTGGGTAAATTATCAAGAAAATATTTAAAACCCACTTGCAGAGATCTATAACCAGTCACGGAAGGTTACAAATGATGGAGATCAGTTATTTAGCTGCTAATCGAAAGATTTATGGCAGTTTGATAATTCGGTGAAAGAAATGATGAAAAACAGTGTAACTAAAAGCCTTTTAGGTTGAGCATTTATTACAACTCAAAATTAGGTTAAAAAGGGCATTTCAGTCATTCTTTTTTCATACTGTGAATGAAGAGCAAGAGCTGAAGAGCAAGGAGATTGATTTTGAGATGTGATAATCGAGCTAGAAGCGATCATTCTGAGATTTCTTGCGTTCGGTTGAGATTGAAAGAGGTATTTATTTGTGCATACACCTAAAAATGGTCTGAAGATAATTAATTGAATAAGCAATTATCTCAATTAATCTCCCTCCCTAATTTAATTAAATTCACTAAGAAATTCGATTAAATCCTCCATTTTCATCTACTTATTAATAAATCTAAGGATTTATTAAATAGGTTCATTTCATTTCATCCCCTTTGATTAATTAATTCAAATTAATTAATTCTCCCCATCAAAATCATTCTTCTAATCCTCTAATTAATTAAAACAAATCAAATTCATGAGTTGTTGAGATAATTAGCCTTTTTCACAATATTTGAATTTCTAAATTCAAATTCTCCTAACTTCTACCACTCCTAAACCTAACCCATTCTACCTACCACCATGTCCCCTTTCATCCAACATCTTCTAGAATCTTTGTGACACTTTTCACTAAGTGTTCCCTTTAATCCAACCCCCTTTGCCAACCTCCTCCAATTTAACCATTGATATCTTTAGATCAATCTCAACCGTTGATTCATGCTGACTCACCCCTAGCCTTGGAAAATCCATTTTGAGCAATATGGATCCCCATCTCATTTTCATCTCATTTGCATTGTTATTATAGGCATCTAGCTTCTAGTTGATCAATTTTAGCAATGTTATCCTGCTCAATTTAGCTTGAATCTTAGCTTAATCATGCTAGATCAATGCATTCATATAGCTTAATCATGCTATTCTTTCTAGATCATGCATTTTTAGCATTCAAATCCTCCATCTAAGTGTAGTCAAGTCACTGGAGTATGCATAAATAGATCTGAGAGCATTTTTCATACTCGCATTTAATAGGAGGCAATAAGTCGAATGGCTATGGTTTTTTATTTCATTGATTAAATCTTCTAACCATGCTTGTAATGATTTATTGAGTGCATTGTGTTTACAGGTACAGGTACACATCACAGAGCACGACAATTTGTCTGCAAGAAATCTTTTCATACCCTAAATTCATCATGGCATCTGCATTTGGTGTTTCTAATCCTCTTGTAGTGGAAATTTATGAGAGCCCCAAACCTATATTCAAGAAGCATCCATTTAAATCTATTATAGATGATCCAAAAGGCACATTTTCTATAGTCGCATACGGTGTTCTTCACAATGCAAGCATTAGGGCTTATATCCACTATAGAATTGAAGAATTGGGCAATGCCAATATGCTATCACTCTACAACAAGCATCTGTTAGATAGTTTGGGAAATCTGAAACCCAATTTCAAGGCATCTCAAGATAAGGGTTTTGTGTATTTTATTCACTTTCCGGTGATCGATGAAGCATAATGTGTTGGCATTGAGTTGTCATTGATGTCAAGTGGTATTACAAGTTACCGGTAGAGAGTGTCAACTAGTATGAAAAAGATTGAATCGACATAAAGAAGACATGAATGATGGAAGATAAGTATGTTCTAAGTTGCCAGATGATATCATCGATATGAGGTGAGATGGAGGTTTGTGTTGGCATGCTTGAGTGATAATCGGTATGAAGGTTGGCTGCTTGTTTGTGATGAAGAGATGAAATGTTATATGAATCACAACAACACCCAGTAGGCAAAATAAGAAGAATGGCATGAAGATATACCAGAAGGCAAGATGAATTGTGAGGAGGATACATTGCTAGTAAGAGTGACTATTCAGTGTGTTAGACATACCAGTAAGGGTTTGTATTGGTAGAAAAACTTGTTAGATGTTTTAGTTTGAATTGAACCTATGTCACTGAGTTGAATGTATGCTGATCTGTACCCCGAAGAGTTGAGGTGGAAAACATGCAGAGGTTGGTGAGATGTTCATCGATATGGTTGTCTATGTAGTAGGTGGTCATTAAATGATAAAATTGCAAATCATGGGTTGAATAACAGACTGATGGACAACAGAGAATGATCAAATAGTTGAGGGATTGTGATCCAAGTATGAAATACAATTGTAGATTGACCTCAAGAAAAGAAACTACTTGATCATAAATGTGTCAAAAAATTTCAAGGCCAAAAAATAGGATTAGGTTTCCTATTTTTGGCAAACATGCGTTGGAGAAATGAAAAATGCGCGATGATTTATCCCTTCAAAGCAGGTGAGTGATCCAAGGTAGATTGGATAAGACTGGATACAAATTTGATCGGAGGAAACCCTAACCATCCTAAGTTTGAATTAGTTTTTGGTGAGAAGCCTCAAGTTTAAAAGATGCCGATGTGAGACTAATATGCGATGATGCTTGCGAATCAAAGTGTGTGGGAAAATTCTATTTGAGTGAAAAAATAAGAAAAATATGAAGTGTTAGTGTACCAGCGAGAAGGAAGAAGAAAAACAAAGTAAAGGACAAACCAGTAGAGTAAGTGAAGAACACAAAGGTTTTAAAACTAGCAGAGGCAAAATCTGGCAAAGTGTGGTCAAGTGTAAATTAAATCTAGCAGTTAGAGGGAGAGAAATTTTTAGCAGAGTAAGAATATGCATAAAGGCATTGTTGTAGGGTGTGTGGAGTTTTCACAAACTGGTAAGATTGAAACCGGTAGTGCGAAGCATTGAAGGGTTGCAAAACTTCATTTGCAATAGGGAATTTATTTATTTATTTGAATCTTCATATTATCTTCACTAAGTAGTTGCTTAGTGCAGGGGTTGTACCTCCTTTAGGTTGCAACCTATAAACTGATCAGGGGTTGGTGGTCCTTTGAGTCAGTGCTCATAAATCAAGGGTTGGTGCTCTTTGCATTGGTGCCCTAAAATTATAATTAGATCATTTTCATTGGGAGGTTGGATTGGAGCAAAAGATCTCCAACAGTTATTCTCACTGACGTTTTTACCACATTGGGTTTTCCTCGTATATCTGGTGTTATGTGATGCATTCTTGTGTATATGTTCTATTGATTTTATACAAAATCCTTTTACACACTTAGTTTGCATTGTCTAGTTTACTGGTCATCACTTTGTTTTTTTATATTCTACTCATATATCCCTGATTAGGAAAGAAGTGTTTAAATCACTGATTCACCCCCCGTCTTAGTGATCCACTATGTCCAATAATTGGTATTAGAGCCTAGGTGCCCTATTTTGTCAAAGCGTTCTCTAGCTTGGGTAGATCCTATCAAGTGTTCACAATGGTAAGAAATGAATTTGCCTCCTCAAAAGCTCCTATGTTTGATGGTGTCAACTATGCCTTTTGAAGTAGAAGAATGGAAACCTATTTGTCCTCTCTAGGTTTTGATGTGTGGATGTCTGTTAAGAATGAGTATATAGCCCCAAGTGTTCCCCCTACTGATCTAGATGCTAAGAAATAATATGAGAACAATGCCAAAGCTAAAAATGTCATTCATAGTGGGTTATCTGATAATGAGTTTGTTAAGGTTATGCACTGCTCATCTGCCAAAGAAACTTAGGATAAGTTGCAAAAAATATTTCAAGGTGATTATAAATTCAAGGAAGCCAAGTTATAGACATTGAGAGCACAACTTGAGGGTTTGAAGATGAGAGATGTAGAGATGATTAATGACTATTTCCAATAGATTGATGAAACAACACCATTAGAGGGCTTGGAGAAGAAATAAAAGATGAGGTGGTAGTGAAGAAAGTACTTAGATATCTCACATCTAAGTATGATACAAAGGTTTCAGTAATAGAAGAAGAAAAAGAGCTAAAAAACCTTTACAATGGATGAGCTATATGGTTCCCTAAGTGCTTATGAAATGAGGACTGTCAGTATTGAGGCTATGAAGAAAGAAGCTGCATTCAAAATATCAAGGAAAGGAAAAAAAAGATTTTTCTCAAGATAGAATTGGTGAAGATTCTAATGATATCATGGAAAACTTTGTCAGAAGACTCAAGAGGGGTTTCGACAAATATAAAGGCAAGCTGGCCTTGAAATGCTTCAATTGTTGAAAGATTGGACATTTTGTTGCAAAATGTTCCTATGGTGATAAGGACGAAGACTACCAATCAAGTGGTAGCAGTTCAATTGGTAAAGACAAGAAGAAGAATGTCTACTAGCATGGTAGAAGAGGCAAGTGGAAGTAGATAAGCCTTTACACACATGAAAATGATATGATAGACGAGGAGAGTGCCTCAAAAGACTATTGCAGTGAAGGTAAAGTCAAAGAAAACCTTTTTATGGCCCAAGAGGTCTCGGTACCATAAGAAGGAGAAGAAGAAGAGAAAGAAGGAGAAGTAGATCTTGAAGTAGAGCTCATCAGTGCCTTGGAAGAGCTGAAGAAAACAAGAAGAGATCTAAAGAAAGGTGAAAAAGGTTGCAACTGAAGAATAAGAGATGTTGGAGAAATCTCCTAAAGAATCCAAGAAAAGAATTACAGATCTAAAACTCCAATTGGAAGAGGATAAGAGGATCTGTGAAGTTACTAGTACCGACTTGAGTGAAATAGAGAATGAGCATCAGAAAGTAGAAGAATAAATTGTTAAGCTCCAGAAGGAATTAGAGAAGAACAAGAATGAATTGATGATGAGAAGAAAGTATGAAAGCAACAAAGAGGCCCTAGATAAAATATTGAGCAAGCAAAAGTCTTCAAAAGATGCTGGTGGACTTGGATTTGAAAAGGGGCAGAGTTCCAAGAGCAAGGACTTGACCAAAAAAGAGATACAGTTAATGACATCCAGTGAGAGTAAGGTCAAGGAGGTATTCACTATTGGCAAATCAGAGAAAAAGAAGTCATATGCTACTGCTACAAGGGATCAACCGGTAAGATATAATGTTGTCATAGTTCAACATACAAACTGGTATGCTGGAAATAAAGGAATGAGGAAGTTTGATGACCAAGCTTTCAATAGAGTTCATAAAGTGAGGAGCATATATCTGGTAGGATAGAATCATGTTGCTCCTAGGACACAAAACCGGTATGTATCTAAATTCTATGGTTATTTTCATCAGTGTAATAAGTTTGGTCATAGAATTGAAGAATGTAGGAAGATGAATGTAACCCCAAGTTTTGAGAGTAAAAATTCATTTGCTGCATTATAATCTGCAAATGTCACATGTTATAATTGCAATGAGTTTGGCTATAAGTTATGAGTGTAGGAGAAATGTGTAGATGTCCTACAAGAATTTTTTGAATACATCTTTCAATGCTAATGTGAAATGTTATAAAGTGTCAAAATTTTGGTCACACAGCAAGGCATTGTAAGCTGAGAATTGATAAGCAAAAGAAAAAAGTACCGGATCGAAAGATAGAGACAAAACTGGAACACAAGATGATAGAAGAGGAGAAGAAAGAAGAGAATCAGATTTGGGTAGAGAAATAGAAGAACAAGACAGAGTCAAGATTTATTGTGCAAACTTCTCTACATGTTGAAAGGAGGAATATGTGGGTAGTAGATAGTGGCTTCTCAAATCACATGATAAGAGACAAGAAAAAGTTTATCAAGCTTGATGATTGAAATGGTGGTTCTGTCCAGTTTGGTGACAATTCCTCTATCAAGATTAAGGGTCATGGTACATTGAATATTGATGGAAAGCTCAAAGCTCATGATGTGTAATATGTGGAAGCACTAAAGCATAATCTACTGAGTGTAAGTCAGATGTGTGACAAAGGGTACAAGTTCAAATTTGACTCTACTGATTGTTAGATAAAAAGCAGAGTACTGGCTAGGTTGTGGAAGAAGGAAAGAGAATAGATGGTAATGTTTACCATTTGAAGGAATGATATGAGTCCCAATGAATGATGGGATAGGTTGATGAAATATGGTTGTGGAACTGAAGATTAAGCCATGTGAACTTTGATAATTTGGTAAAGATAAGCAAAAAATGGTATGTAAGAAATATTCCACAAATGACTAAACCAACAAGTACTTTTTGTGATTAATGCATCAGAGGCAATGTTGAATGAGGCCAACATACTAGAAGGAAGCAGATCATACTGTTGTCTACACATTAAACCTAGTACATTTAAGAGTGAACAATAGAATGACTCCTTATGAGTCATGGTATGACTGAAAACTATCACTCAAGCATTTTAGAGTGTTCGAAAGTAAGTGTTTCATCAAGAGAGATGCTGATGGATTAGGAAGTTTTGATTCTCGGAGTGATGAAAGAATATTCTTAGGTTACTTGACCAATATTAAAGCCTACAAATGCTACAACAAGAGATTAAGAAAAATGGTTGAGAGTATAAATGTGAGAATAAATGAAGACCTACATAAGGGAAAATATGCACTGGCAGCCTATATTGATGATTCAGATGTTGAGTATGAAAAATAATCTGACAATGGACTAGTAGAAGAAGCACCAAGAAAGAACCCAAATCGGTATGTGCGGAAGAACCATCTGGAAGAACATGTCATAGGAGATAAAAATGAAGGTGTACAAACCAGAAGGAGATTAGCCCAAAACAATGAGCAGGTAAATTTTTGCCTCATGATAGAACTTGAGCCCAAAACCTTTGATGAAGCTAGAAAAAGTGACAAGTGGGTAGATGCCATTGATGAAGAGCTGAAAAAATTTGAGAAAAATCAAACTTGGGAACTTGTTCCTAGACTGACTGACAAGAATGTTAGAGGTACCAAGTGGGTCTACCAGAACAAGATGAATGAAGAAGGCAAGATAATACGGCATAAAGTAAGGTTAGTTTACAAAGGGTATGCTCAAGTGGAAGGTATTGACTTCGAAGAAACCTTTGCACTGGTTGCTAGGTTAGAGGAAATAAGAATGTTTTTTAGCTTTCTTTTCCTATAAAGGATACAAAGTTTACCAAATAGATGTCAAAAGTACATTTTTGAATGGTAATCTTGAAGAAGAGGTCTATATGGAACAACTAGAAGGATATCTATTACATGATGATGAGAGTTTTGTATGTCGGTTAAAAAAAGC